>NW_003852426.1:9876263-9883630 GCF_000181295.1 Otolemur garnettii
GGGGGTAGTCAAAGTTCTGGCACAAGGTCACCGTGTGGTCCTGAGCAAATTAGTCTTCATTTCTAGAGTGGAGTTGTGCCCCCTGGAATGAGGGTGCTAAACAAGAGGGTCTCCAGGGTTCATTCTAGTGCTAAGATCCTGGGTTCTAAAGAATTGTAACCAAAGTGTTAAGACAAAACTAACGCAGAGGCTGACGAGTGAGGTTTGCTCCCAGCAAAATAGTCTCCAGAGGAACTCGACTCTCAGTATAATGATGCTGCCATTTCTCAAAACATAGTCACATTCATTGGTTTTGAATTATCTGCAGAGCCAGTTCTGGGAACCAAATTAGAAAATCATCTCATTGCTTTATAGACATGAATTTCTTCTGTTTATTTTTATTTATTTATTTATTTTGACCAAAACCTCTCATTCCCTTAAGGCTAATTAGATTGCAGTTCCAGTTTTGCCACCAACTAGTGGAGGATGAAACTTCATCTCTTTTGTCCTTGGTTTCTCCTTATGGAAAACGGGGATAATAAAATTCACCTTCCAGTATGGCCACAGGCAAGACAAGGGCGAGGGCAGCTGCACCAAGCAAGAGGCTCAGATCAGGGGACTCATCGAGCACATCTGTACGTGTGCACAGACATGCCCGCAGATGCACCTTCCTTCCTGGGCTCCTTCCCCATCCTCATCTCCCACTTTACCACTTTATCCACTAACTAAATTCATAGCCCACTAAGCCATCAGACTCCAAATGATTTTCGTTCATTTCTAAAAGTCAAATATACTTCCAGAGGAAAAGATTTGCTACCATGAGGATGTTCAAAGTGATGTGCTCAGACTTTGAAAATTTCTATTTATGCTAAGTTTGTGTGTGTGTGTGTGTGTGTGTGTGTGCATTCAGTATTTAGCAAAATCCTTAACCCTCATGAGACCAGCAAATAGATCCACAGCCTACGCTGTGATTCGGAACCAGTGCCTGGCTTCAGAAGGCCAGGGCTCAGGACGGTACAGAGAGGCAGGGAGACACTGAGGCAAGGATGCGCCTTCAGCCAGCTGGGCCTGACTTCCAGGCTCAGCGAAACTTACTCTCTGCGGGGCGATCTCTGCCAATCCCATTATCCTTTGAAGTCTCAACCTATTCATTAGGAAAATGGGGATAATAACAGAAGCCTCATAAAGTTGTTGTGAGGATCATAAGTGGTGATTCTATAAACAAGCCAAGCGGAGGCGCCTGTAGTTGGAGACGTTATTCTACACAAGGCAAGGCACCGATACACTTGTACCGTTTCATATCCCATGTAGTAGGGAAAGACGGGGACAGAGAGAAAGGCAGATGAGCCACCTTCTCTCAGTGGCAGTGCAGCATTTACAAAAAGAATGGCTCTCCCACTGAGAGGTGGGAGGGTGGGGTCTTTGTTCTCTCCCAAGAAAACCATTTCTCAGCCTCTCACCTGGTGCAGTCTCTTTGGCCTGAAAGGCACCAGGTGAGTCTCAGATATGTTTATGAAATGTCCTCTCCTGAGGTTGCCTGATTGGTTTATCTCCCCTGGCCCTGGGAACATTTCCTTACAATGAGCAGTGACATTTACAGCTTCAAGTGCAAGGGAAACATTTTTCTTGCTGACTGCTCTTTCTCTCTCTAATGAAGCGGTCATTATGGACTCTGGCAGTCAAAAAGGTACCCTAACTTCCCGCAGGAGGAACGCTGTGAATGTCAGACACCTGATAGTACCTGCGGCTTGAAAACTGTAAAAGTCGGGTTTCTTTTTGGTTTGTAGCCAAGCCTGGCTTCATGGGCACGTGACCCTGTGCAGTCACACAGAGTTCTTCGCTACGAAGGGCCCTGCTCTTGGTTTAATAATCTGCATTTGAAACTGGCATTGGGCAATGTAAAAAAAGAACAGCAAATTTCATGCTAATAATTTAAAACCTTAATTTTCCTTTACACTTTAAACAGCAAATCAAAATCACCCCGACAAGGTGAGAGCCTGTACAGGAAGGGGGAACGCTCTCTGTCTGTACACATGTAACAGCTCTTGTGTTCGGCTTTTTGAGAATGGAACCCTGCCTTTTCAGTTTGCACTGAGCCCTACAGATTATGTAGACAGCCCTGTCTGCAGCAGTGTAAAAACAGAAAGATGTGTCTATCAGAGGATAGAAAATCAAAATCAACAAATTATGAGCACCGTGGCCTAACTCACCTCCTGATAACCACTCTCATTAGACTTCCCAGTTTGGGGTCTGTTCATAGTCTGTATTACATATTTATTCTTGTCTACATTAAAAAGTTGTCCACTATGAGACTCACATTTCTCTCCTTTCAGTCATTTAGTATTTTGCCTGAAATTGAATGTAGAATACTTTTTAAGGGAACCGCTACTACATAAACCCTGCATAAAAATCAAAGATTCTTTTTCCGCGCTGGCCATCTTGCAGTGGCTCTGTCTCTCCGTTAGTTTCTCCTCCTGCTTGCTCCTTTTCTTCTATCACTGCCCATTTTCTTACCTGCTTCAGAATTCCTGGAGACCCTGGACTGGAGGTCCAGAATTTGGAGACACAGCCACGCTGTCCTCCACAATCATACCTCAGCCACACACTCACCCTCTCCCTGTAGGTCAAGCCACAACCGTGAGCCACAGCTTGGCTTGAGGCAGCTAAATGGGATTTCCCAAGGTGCGTTGTGAAGGATACCGAACCCTGCAGATGGTCTGTGAGAAATGCATTCAGGGCTCAGAGATACTCGAGAAGTGCTAGCATAATTGCCTTCTTTTTTGAAGGTTCAAAAAGCACAGTTAAAGGTCCTAAGATGTCCTGCAGCAAGACGAAAAACACAGATAAAATATCCAACCTGTTGCATGTTGATTAACCCAGACTTTTCAAAAGTGGTTATTTTCCTAACTCGTTTTGGTCCCTTTCTTTGGTAACACTCTTGCCCAGCCTCAAAACCAACCGTGCAGCCCAGTGTTGATAGCCTGGCTCTGGACTCTCTAGATTTGCGTCAGGCTTCTCTCAGGGGCCTGGAGGAAGTCGCTTACTCTCTCTACATGTCAGTTTTCAAAAACCGAAATAAACAAACAAATTTTTAAAAATATTAGTTTAAAAATGGAAAAAAAACCCCAGTTTTCTCATAAGTAAAATGGTATTAGTAATCCTATCTCATAGGGTTGTTGCAAGGATTAAATAAAATCACATGGACAATGTACACAGTAGGCGCTTGATGAAGGTAAAAGTCATTGTTATTAAAATCCTAAGGACCCGTTTCCCTCCCTGCCCTCCCGCAGTCACATCCTGCCTGTCTTCGTGTTTCCTGGCCCATCTGTCTCTCTCTGTTTTCTTAACCTTCAACTTTGGTCTCAACTTTTGAGTTCATTATGAAGTCAGCACCCACCAGCCCAATAACTTGTGTCTGTGGTTCTCGCCTACCAGTATGATGGGTTGTTTTATAAATTACTCTTTCTTATCACCATTCTGTGAAGGGGGCCCAAGGAGGATGAGACGCCACTTTTGCCCCCATGAAGAAACGTTTGTGGTTTGGGTCCTCATTTGAGAAATGTGGGTTTTTAAAAGGAGATGTTTCTTTAAATGCATCCAAGTGTTTCTAGTTATAAATATTTCAATGCAATAAAATCTGGGCAGGCCCTCTGGCTGCTGAGAGGCAGACACCCAGCCCTGGGCAGAACATCACATCCATAAAGATTCCAGCTCGTGGAGTCTGTTCTAAGACATTAAGCCAAAGCAAGAGCACCAGTGCGGTTACTAAAATGTCCTGTATTGTGCTGGCTGTAGCTGACATTTTCTCAGCTTCTTACTTAAATCATCGTGACAGCTCCAATCTCAGGGCCCCGTCTCTTTCCTGTCTGCCCAGGAGGACCCAGGGAACTTCCCTGAACACGGTGGGTAGTTGCAAAGAGGAAAGCATCACAAAGCCGCTTCAGAGAAGTCTGCTAGTTATTTTGAACCCGAAGGAATTAGACTTTTTTGTTTGTTTGTTTGTTTAGCAGGCCCAGGCTGGGTTCAAACCCACCAGCCCCGGAGCATGTGACCAGCGTCCTAACCACTGCGCTACAGGTGCCCAGCCCCAAAGGAATTAGATTTAACATAAGCGATCAACGAGGTGTAGATAGGAGAAATAGATGGTGGGGGTTACCTCGAGGCTGAGGGTGCAAGGTCACATCTCCACAGCTGTAGGCCAGAGGTCAGGAAACTGCTGTTGTTGCTGCTGTCACCGTGGTGTGAACTCAGGACGTTGGTGACCAATACCTGGAACTTGGCCTCTGGCTGCTGTAATCATATCTGCCCATTCTTGCTTTTCTTCCTCTTCTAAATCTTGCCTGACTGAATCTCAGTCCATAACTTTCCAATCCTTGTAATGCGGACATGGGATGGGGGTACATGGGCATGAGAGGACTGGATTCTAGGAGGTCATCTAAGGCCTATCTCTAGACAAAACAAGAGTAGCTTGTATTTATTCAGTGCCTACAATTTGCCAGACGCTGAGTTAGGTGGGTTACATGTTTATCCAATTTGATTTTCACAACAGTCCTCTGAGGAAGGTAAAATAATATCACAACAGTCCTCTGAAGAAAGTATAATAATAGCCCCGTTTTATATATGAGAAAACCAAGGATCAGTGAGATTAAAGAAATGACTCAAGGCCTGTGATGGTTAGTTTTATGTGTCAACTAGGCTATGGTGGCCAGTCCTTCAGTCAAACACCAGTCTAGATGCGGATGTGAAGGCATTTTTAGATATGATTAACATTTAAATCAGTAGACTTTGAGTAAGGCTGCTTACCTTCCATAAAGTGACTGGGCCTCATCCAAACAGCTGCAGGCATTAAGGAAGACACGGAGATCTCCTGAGGAAAAGAAAGTCAGCCCCAGACGGCCCTCAAACTCAGGGCTGCAACACCAACACATCTAGAGTTTTCAGCCTGCTGGACTGTCTGGCAGGTTTGGGGCTTGCCACCCCCCACAACTGCATGAGCCAATTCCTTACAACATAGATAGATGTGGGGGGAGAAAGAGAGCGAGAACCTATTGGTCAGTTTCTCTGGAAAATCCTGACTAATGCCAGCTCCAACAAGAAGTAGTAAATAGTGTCGCTGAATTTCAAACTCAGGTTTGTCCATCTCAAAAGCCCATACTCCTGGAGGGCAGACTCAGACAGCCTCATGCTCTTAGATTTTCTTTTTTGTTTTTTGAGATAAAGTCTCACTTTGTCACCCTGGCTAGAGTGCTGTGGCATCACAGGTCACAGCAACCTCCAACTCTTGGGCTCAAGTGATCATCTTGCCTCAAACCTCCCAGGTAGCTGGGATTATAGGTGCCCGCCAATTTGCCCAGCTAGTTTTTCTATTTGTAGAGACAGGGTCTTGCTCTTGCTCAGGCTGGTCTTGAACTCTCGAACTCAGGCAATTCACCCATCTCAGCCTCCCAGAGTGTTAGGATTATAGGCATAAGCCACTACACCTGGCTGATACTCTTAGACTTTCAAAAACTCCATCAGGGTTTGGAGAAGTTTCATACTCAATGGGGGAGAGAGGGCAATCAGAAACTTCCTAGGTAGAAAGAATGCAAAGCCTGCCTAACTATGTAGACCCAGGTTATGGGAGGATTGATCAATTTGTTTGATAGTCATTCCTCAGGCATTTACTGAGCACCCATTAGAGGTCGGAGACTGTGTCAGGCTTAGGTGTGATGTAAAAAAATTATATCCAGGCTCAGTGCCTATAGCTCAGCAGCTAGGGCTCCAGCCACATACACTGGAGTTGGTGGGTTCGAACCCAGCCTAGGCCTGCCAAACAACAATAACAACTACAACCAAAAAAAAAAAAAAAAAAAATAGCCAGGTATTGTGGCAGGCGCCTATAGTCCCAGCTACTTGGGAGGCTGAGGCAAGAGAATTGCTTAACCCCAAGAGTTTGAGGTTGCTGTGAGCTGTTGACACCACAGTACTCTATTGAGGGTAACATAGTGAGACACTGTCTCAAAAACAAACCAAAAAAAGTCATCAAGAAAATAAAAATAAAAAATTACATATAAAACAGCAGCAACTGTATGGTCATTGATGCCCAGTTTTTAAATGATGGCCTCAAGTTCATGCATCCTTGGAAATCACCTAAAAGCAACAAGGAGATTTCCTGGAAATGCAGGAAACTTAAAAGCACAAGACAAAAAAGAAAAGGAGATTCAAACTCTACTTTTGTTAAAACTATAAGAAATATGAAACTTTAAATAGGTAGAAAGTGTATCAAGATGGAGAAGTAGATGAGGAGCTGGGAGGGGAGGGCGGAGAACGCACAGAGGTTCTGCATCTCAGAGAGTGGGGAGGTGCAGGTGTCCAGGTGAGGGAACCCTTATCCTTGGCTTGTAACAAGTGAGAGTTTGGTGCCCAGGCCGGCCATTGGAGCATCCCTCATCTGGTATGGTCCTGAGGGATGAAGTAGAAGGGGGAGTATGAGGGCCACGCAGGCAGGCCATGTCTGCCGGGAACTATCAGAGTGAGCCTGGGTGGGAGGAGCCTTCCTTGGCACCAAGCCACTGGCTGTCTGTATCCGTAAAGACTCAGACTTACATCCCTGGGTTACATGGAAAGTTCCTCTTGGCATGGAACCGAACTGTCTGTATGAACTCCTCCTTCCTCTGGTCAAGGAAAAAAAACTCTTCACTTAAAGTTTATTCATCCAAAGTCTATATAAAGGTGATTTCTGCTTCTGCATGAGATGGAGTAATAGGAACTGGATTTATCCTTTGCCTGGAAAAAGCTAAACTAAACTAAATTAAACTAAACTAAAAAAGGAGTCAAGATACTGGAATCAATGATGTTCAAAATACTGGATATCATTCAGTGACCTCTGAGAGATGGGAAATAAAGAAGGTGAACCCTACATGTGACGCAGGCTGATGCTCAGGGAATGTTTTGAAGGCATGTTACAGAGAGGAGAAAATCCAGTCAGAGGGCCTGCTGGTTTTCAGTTCAGTAGAAGAAGCTGGAAGTCCTGAAAGGCTAAGGTGAAGGGAACTGGGGTTTTCAGGAAAGAATAACAGGAGAGAGGGAGAAGACACTCTCTCCAGACATCTGTGGAGGGCCCACTGAAGTCTTCAAGTGTACTGATCTGTGCATGCATATGAGGGAATTACCTGAGGCTGGGGGGAGAAGAACCACCTGAGAAATCAAAGAAAAAATATCCACCTAAGATCAGGAACAAGGCGAGGATTTCTGCTCGCACCACTTCTACTGACACAGGCAACAAGGATGAATCTCCTAACAATTATACTGACAATAAAGGCCAGGCCAGAGTATATACAGTAGGTTAGTATTTATAGAATGCATTTATATACTGAGGATAAAGGCCAGGCCAGAGTATATACAGTAGG
>NW_003852426.1:9883704-9890163 GCF_000181295.1 Otolemur garnettii
TTAGTATTTATAGAATGCATTTATATACTGAGGATAAAGGCCAGGCCAGAGTATATACAGTAGGTTAGTATTTATAGAATGCATTTATATACTGACGATAAAGGCCAGGCCAGAGTATATACAGTAGGTTAGTATTTATAGAAAATTCTAGAAAATGAAAGCTAATCTCAAGTGACAGAAGGCAGATCAGTGGTGCATGGGAATGGGGAAGGGACGTAAGGAAGGATGATAAAGGGCACCAGGAAATCTTTCGGGGTCATGAATATGTTCTCGGTTTGATTGGGGCAGTGGTTTCATGGGTGTTTGCATATGTTAACACTTATCTATCAAATTGTACCCATATATACATGCAGGTTTTGGCATATAATTATACCTCAGTGAATAACAGCACAAAAAACACTGAAGCAAAACACAAGAAAAGCCGAGGACACGCAATATACCAGGAAATGGTGGGCCTGAAGGACAGTCTGTCACAAAAAGTAGAATTCATCACAACGTTTCAGGCCGGGTTTTATACCATGCCCCGGGAACTTCTGGGAACTTCTACCCTTCTGGGAAGTGGTGCATTTGCCAGTTTCTTCAGGGGAACAGAGTTGGCAGAATTAAAAGAAATTTAAAAGTTGTCAGATTCATTTTGGGGACAGACGAGGACATGCTAAGAGCAGTTGTACTTGAGATTTTGGAATTATTGTTAATTTTCTGAGGTGTAGGCATGATGTCCTCATTGGATAGGAAAACATTTTTATTTATAGGATCTTTATGCTGAAATATATAGGGGTGGAGTGCTATGTTATCTGTCACGCGTTTCTAAATTGTTTAGCAAAAAAGTATACGTCATACATGAGGAAAAAGACAATATGATGAAATGTTAACAAAGTAGTGCACGTTGCCGGGGAGTATGTGGGGTGTTCCTTATGCTCATCTTTCAACTTTTTCTGTAGGTGTGAAGTTTCTAAAAGAAAAAGTTATCTGATTAAAACAGAACGTCAAAGCAGCAAACACATCTTTTAGAGAAAACAAGACCTAAAATAAGCATCTTCCTGAGGAAGTATCTGGGCTTAAAGATATCATCAGATGACTTGAAGAAATAATTCCAAATGCACAAAAAGATGTGCTTGCTGTTTGGGGAACGGAATATCAAGAAGACATTGGCAAGCTAGAACTGCATGGAAAAGGTGCACTGGTAATTTTATTAAGACTTCCAGATGGGGAAGCTCTCTACCGAAGATGATCTAAGGAGAGTGACCAGGACGCACATACACTAATAAGTTTAAGAAGAAAAAAAATTTAGCCTTAAGTTGGCGTGGAACAACTGTTACTTGAGAAGGAGAAGATTGGAATGAATGAGATGTTGAGTTCAGTAAATGAATCAAATC
This sequence comes from Otolemur garnettii, assembly GCF_000181295.1. Classification (NCBI taxonomy): domain Eukaryota; kingdom Metazoa; phylum Chordata; class Mammalia; order Primates; family Galagidae; genus Otolemur; species Otolemur garnettii. Next base: position 9,885,081 of record NW_003852426.1, read on the forward strand.
CTATTTGAAATCTCAGAAAGTCCTAGAAGAAGCTCTGTTACACAAAGAGGATGAAGTTCTCATTTTGAATAATTACAGTGGATTGCCAAAACATTGACTGATCAGATTGAGAAGATAAAAAGTCAGAGAATCTCTTTTGGTGCCTTTGGGAGGAAAAAAAAAAAAGAAAAAAGAAAAGAGAAGACAGATAATCGATGCCTCTTGGCCAAAATTAAGAATGGTTGAAAAAAGTAGAGTTCATTTCCGTTGCCAACTGAGTGATGATGTGTCAGCTGGAAGCACAAAGAATTTGGACACAGACCCTTGAACACAGAATTTCATCAAAGCTTACTTGGGAAATGGATGCACAGTCGTGAGGCTGAAGCTTAAGTTCTTCATAACCGGCAGAGGCATGGCTCTGCAGGAAAATGGATGGGACAAGGAAGAATGGGGTGAGAGCGCTTAGTGGCAGAGGAAGTGAAAGCTTATCAGTAGGTAATTTAAGAACAGGAGGATGAATTATACCAGAGGGTGGGTGGGGGTGAGATCTAATAATACCTGGATTACTCTTAATGATCAGAAAGTCTGTGACAGCAGGACTACTGCTGGTGCTGTAGAAAGACCTTTTATTGGAGAGAAGAGACAACCTGCCGGCCTGGGACAGAAATTAATACAAATAAGACCAAGATGCCAGTGCTGCAAATACCAGTAACTTTAGGACCACACAGTCACCAAATCCCACTATGGAAAGCCTGTGCCCAGACTGACTTTCTGGCCCACTTGCTAGGACAAGAAGCATCCTCTACCCAGGGCCAGCTACACAATTTTCTGGTTCCAGTGCAAAATAAATTTCTTTCTTGATTAAAACAAGCAGGAAGAAAATGCCATTAAATGTACAAAAATACATAGCTCTTTCCTTCCTTCTGAGGTTCTCTCTCTCAACTTGGTATGGTGTTTTTTATTTTCTACTTAAGGTCAATCTAAGTAAAAAGAAAATAAAGTTTTAATTATTAGCACGAATTTTACCACTCATCTTTACTTTTTCCAGTGGCAGTCTTCAATGCAAATATGAGAGCATTGACCTCATATCCAGAATTACAGAAAGCACATAATTCTCATTTTGTAGAGAATGCATGGATATGCATTGTGTTCTTATTAGAAGAACGGAAATGCTATGCAAAACTGAACTGTTTTTAATTCACTCCTCGATACACACATTCTGCCAAAACCCTGTACCATGAGATTATTGATGAGAGAGGAAGGACCAAAGAGAAGGGAACCACTCTTACTTTTCCCTTTCCTTATATGTCAGGATTTTCAGCCTAAGTAGTTGGCTAACACAGGGAAGTGGCATAACTGAATGAGGGTGTGATAAAGTTCTTAGAACACCATCATCTTCTCTGCATTCAAAGCAAGTTCTGGTTCAAAGGGAAAGCATGGCCTCGGGTTACTCAGTCATAGATAGAAGACGCTTAGCTCAAACTCGCTTTGTACCTTGTCTCTCTTAACTCCCGTGCATGGTGGGACCATGAGAATTCTGTACTCTGAAGCCAAAACACAAGTTCAAAGAGGAAATTATTAAGAATTTCAAGATGGCAAGAGCAGATAGTCCAAGCATAGGCCTGTCTGAGCATGGGGCCCTGTGCAGCTATACAAGCTGCGTGTCCATGAAGCCAGTTCCCACAAGTTGTGACATGCTACCCTGGGTGAATCCTTTTCCCTTTAAGCGAATTTGCAACTGTCAATCAGCTCTGCCTAGTTCTGGAAACCTCTCTCCTTCTACTGTGATGGATGACATAGTTAACACTCTCCGAGGAGCACCAGCGTGATCTCATGGAGGAAGGGGTGCCCCCCAACCCGCTGGGAGATTTCACCAGCTCCTAACCGATAGCCATCTTAGAGGCCTCCGTACTTTGTCCTAGCAGATGCCTACAGGGCCTTCCTTTCCCAACCAAGAGAAGATTCCCTGGGCTCTGACCGGAATAAGGACCTTCAAGTATTTCGTGGGCTCCCATTTTCTAGATTCTTCGTTTCTTGGTCTAAAATCATACCTTCCTTCTGGTTCCCACTGACCACTCCCAGGCTCGCCACCATTCCAGAAGCTGCCTCCACATTTCAGCACCTGCCCTGCCTCACACACATACTTGGGGTTGGGGTCATACCCAGGGCAGTGCAGGGGCTCCTCTTGGACTTGCAGCCTGAGTCACTGAATAGAACCTTTGGAACATTTCATATGCTTCAAAATGAACCACACAATTACCTGGAATATTAGATTTGTGCTTACTTTATTTAGTTGTTAATTTATAGAGACAGGGTCTCACTCTGTCACCCAGACTGGAGTGTAGTGGCATCATCATAACTCACTGCAACCTCAAGTGATCCTCCTCCCTCAGCTTCCCAAGTAGCTGGTACCACAAATGTGGGCCACCATATCTGGCAATTTTTTATTTTTTTAATTTTTTTATAGAGACCAGGTCTTACTATGTTGCCAAGGCTGGTCTCCAACTCCTGGCCTCAGGTGATCCTCCTACCTTGGCCTCTCAAAGCACTGGGATTACAGGTGTGAGCCACCACAACTGGCCTGCTTACTATTTTAAATGGTTTTTTTCCTTTTAATTTTTTTCTGACCATGTTAGTGAACTCTGAGTTTTGTGGTTGGGAGATAGATTGTATTTATTTAAATAAAGATTACCAGCTTGGTGTCGATAGTTCAGTGGTTAGGGCACTGGCCACATGTATCAAGGCAGGTGGGTTCGAACCTGGCTTGGGCCTGCTAAACAACAACAACTGCAACAAAAAAATAGCCGGGTGTTGTGGTGGGGGCCTGTAGTCCCAGTTACTTGGGAGGCTGAGGCAAGAGAATCGCATAAGCCCAAGAGTTGGAGGTTACTGTGAGCTATGACACCACGGCACTCTACCGAGGGCAACATAGTGAGACTGTTTCAAAAAAAAAAATCTAACTAAAAAATAAATAAAGATCACCTCTGAAGCTTTAACCTGCTACATACCTGTTTTAGATTTAGGTAGTTGATAAATGTTTTGAAATGTTATGAAAATATGTATGTTTAGTTTTTCTTTACCAAATTCCAAGAAGAAACTGGTCCCATCGTAACCAAAGATGACTTCACTGATGAACACAAATAACAATCCCGCAGTATTTGTCACCTGCTCCCTGTGCACTTAGGCTTCAGGGCGGAACCAATAGCTAAAAAGCACAGCTACTGTCTCGGGGAACTGAAAAAAGGCCAAGCCATGGCAACAACCAAGCCTTGCACATCTTGCAAGGGGTAGTTTGAGCGTTAGTTCCTCTGAGGAGCCCGGATCCTGGCCTGCCCCCCGACACTGAAATCATCCTTCTTGGAGCTCCCTCAGCTCTTTTCATCTTCCCATTCTATTATCCTCTGCCTAATACAAACTGCTGATTTTTTTTTTTCTGGAAAATTCTTCTTATTTAGAGTATTTGGCCCAGAGTTTTTCAAGGTAAGTCCAGAGACCCTGGCAACAGAATGCCCCCAGAGTTGGGGGCAGGATGATTTCAGTGTGGGGGGCAGGGGTGGGGAGAGTGTTGAAGTACAGACTCCAGCTGCTTCTGCAGACTGTGTAAAGCAGAATCCCTGGGAATCTCAGCGACCTGCAGCTTCAGCAAATTCTCTAGAGATTTCTAATGCCTGCCGAAGTTTAAAAGTCATGGAGCAAGTTCCACTATCCACTTCACAGTTGAGGAAATTGAAATCCTGAGGTCACACTAGTCAGATGCAGTGGAGTAGGCACTAAACCAGGGTCTTTTCACTCTTAGCCCATCCAAGTCCCTAAGCCAGGATGCCTGGTTACCTCACAGTTTCTTCATACACGTCTTGATCCTCAGTCACCTTGTAAACTCCTAAACGACATGGACCGTATGAATCAAACTGAGCACCCAGCACTATGCCAGGTGTGAGGTGGTGAATAGTTACTTTAGTAAGTAGATCAGCGAATGAATGGTGGTCCCTGCAAGGAGGCTTTAAAACTTTCTGTCCCATTTTAACTTTGATTTTAAATAAACCAAGCCAGAGAAAGCGAGGTCTTCTATAGAGCTAAAACTCAAGCACCTTGCCCAGGGCCCCCAGAAAAATGACTCCCCGGCAGAGCCATCTCCCACTTCCAGCTCCCACTCTACCCGCACTGTTCTGTATTAATGCCTTGACCGTGGCTCTCTGCTCTCTCCATGTACCCAAGGTCAATTTGATCTAATATCTATAATTGTCTGCTACCTCCCATTTGGGCTGCTGGTGCTTTGATTATAAAAACACCTACCACCCCTCGTGGGGTCAGGGGATGCGGGGGAGAAGTTCATTAGTCTCTGTGACCACAGTAATATTTCATGCCCAGGCAGCAGGTGGCTCAGCCCACGCACGCTCCACGCCTCCCTGAGATACATAGCTGCTGCAGGTGTTGGCTGTATTGATTGTATCTATAATGACATGAGGGCTGCTCTTGGGAGTGGGACATGTAAATACCTTGACTCTCAGGTTGGAGTGAAAGGATCTTTATTGAAGGCCAGAAGTGTGTCCTCAGAGATCATAAGAGTAGTTTTACTGGAAAGGGTCTCACTAGCTGGCATCTCTTTCCTACAATACCTGCACCTTCCTCCTTCACCTAGGTGCCTCACATCCTGGAAATGAATGGCAGATAAATGTGTAGACTTACATCAGTTAAATTTGACAAGTAATACTATTAGAGCACCTGTAGTGAAAAGGCCCCCACAGACCTTGAGATCAACACGTTTATACAGATGAGGAAACTGAATATTTAGGAGACGGTCCTAAATATTCAGAATGAAACTAATATATTTTAGAGTCCTAATAGAATGCCCAGGATATTAATATTCTTTCATTCTAGTAAATATCAACTCTATATTAGGAGTAGGGCTGCTTCTAGCCCAAACGGTACCTTTCTGCAAGTAGGAAAAGATACCCATTCCCCTCTCTCCTGCCTTGTGGACACAGGCTGGCATCAGGTACACAGGTGGTACGTGGACACAGGCCTGCATCAGGGTGCATGGGGGCGTGTAAACACAGAGTGCATGTGTGGCACGTGGACACAGGCCTGCATCAGGGTGCATGGG
>NW_003852426.1:9890269-9979006 GCF_000181295.1 Otolemur garnettii
ACGTGGACACAGGCCTGCATCAGGGTGCATGGGGGCGTGTAAACACAGAGTGCATGTGTGGCACGTGGACACAGGCCTGCATCAGGGTGCATGGGTGGCGTGTAAACACAGAGTGCCTGTGTGGCACGTGGACACAGGCCTGCATCAGGGTGCATGGGGGCGTGTAAACCAGTGCATGTGTGGCACATGGACACAGGCCTGCATCAGGGTGCATGGGGGCGTGTAAACACAGAATGCATGTGTGGCATGTGGACACAGGCCTGCATCAGGGTGCATGGTGGCACATAAACACAGAGTGCATGTGTGACACATGGACACAGGCCTGCATCAGGGTGCATGGTGGCGTGTAAACACAGAGTGCATGTGTGACACGTGGACACAGGCCTGCATCAGGGTGCATGGTGGCACATAAACACAGAGTGCATGTGTGGCACGTGGACACAGGCCTGCATCAGGGTGCGTGGGGGCATGTAAACACAGAGTGCGTGTGTGGCACGTGGACACAGGCCTGCGTCAGGGTGCATGGGGGCGTGTAAACACAGAGTGCATGTGTGGCACATGGACACAGGCCTGCATCAGGGTGCCTGGGTGGCACTTAGACACAGGCTTACATCAGGGTACGTAGGTGGCATGTAGAAACAGGGTGCATAGACGGCACGCAGAGCAGTGGCCGGATTGCAGCCCTGCTGGCTCTTCAGCTGCCACCGTTGGGCTGTGAGCATCCTGCCTGGGTGTTTTGGAGGCCCTGGCTGGGGAAGTGCAAAGTTCGTCCCTGAGGACAGGGCCACAGCGTTATTTACCTCTGTAAATCCCAACTCATCTAGCGCTGTTCCTGATGCACTACGGGAAGAGGAGAAATGTGTAAGGAAGGAAGGAAAGGAGGGGGGAGAGGGAGCAATATCCAATATCCTTGGGAACTTCATAAGTGAAACTTAGTGAAAGAAAAAAAAAAAAACCTAAACTGCTGATTGCTAGATCTGGTGCAGGAAAATAAAGCAAAATGAAATAGAGTCCAATTAGTCTGCTTAAACAATATTAAACTGCAGAGGAAAACGGAAAGATAGCCCTGCTGACATTACTGAGGGGCCAGGCAATTGTATTAGGGAAAACAGATAAGTTTGCCAGTTGCCAAATAAAGAAGCAATCACAGAGATAAAAGCTGGCTCTTTCCCTAAACAGAAAACATAACTGAATCATTCATCACCTTCCCACGCAGAGCTCAGGCACCTGATCTGGAGACAAATAAGGGATTGTTTTTTTTTTTTTCTTTTTTTGTAATGGTGTTATCTTGAATAGCCTGATTCCTTTGCCTCGAGCTAACTTGGATTAATCTATCTTCCCAGGAGACTATAAAACTCCACCTTTCCTCCATAAACCTCTGGAAGGACAGATGGTCACTCATGTGCAAATGAAGTTGGAATTCCCTCCTCATTGCCCAAGGTGGGGGATGGATAGGAGCAGTCTAGGGGAGAGGAGAGCGTTAAGAGCCAGGAAGCAAAGAGAAGGGAGAGACAGTCAATCTTTGGTGGTGTTCATAATGATATCTTCCCTATTATGGTGTTCAGTGATAGCTTCCCTGTTGCATTTATGTAAACAACAAGCCCTTGTCCTCCTTTTAGTGTCAGCGTTGGGCCGTTTCACTCAGAAGCATGGATTTTGTCATATTTTTGGAGTCACAAATTCCTTCGAGAATCTGGTCAAAGGATGTGGCTATCCTCCTCAGGAAAGATGTACATATGCGCGGGCTCACACACTTTAACAAACAATTTCAAGGGGTTCTGGTGTCCCTGAAGTCCATCCTTGGATCCCTAGTTTAAAACTGTTGTAGATCCTAGAATGGAAACCATTTTGGAGAAGGCCCTAGAAACTTGAATGTTAACACCTAACATTCATTTGACATTTTTTTTTTTTTTTTGAGACAGAGTCTCACTTTATCACCCTCAGTAGAGTCCTGTGGCGTCACAACTCACAGCAACCTCCAACTCCTGGGCTTAGGCGATTCTCTTGCCTCAGCCTCCTGAGTAGCTGGGACTACAGGCACCTGCCACAATGCCCAGCTATTTTTTGTCGCAGTTTGGCTGGAGCCGGATTTGAACCGGCCATCCTCAGTATATGGGGCCAGCGCCCTACTCACTGAGCCACAAGTGCCTCCCCTCATTTTGCATTTTAAAAGAGTTTGAAACCCTCAATGCCTTGGAAGAGATGCTTGGAAATGACTTATCTTAGAGGCATTAGTTGGGGGCACCTGCTAGCTTAGACCTTGGAGATAAGGAGGAGAAACTGGTAGGGAAGTCCTAGCACAATTTTTGTAAGAGACACTTCAATGTTCAGTAAATCAGGACTTCATGGAAGTTTAGTCTGTAATTTATGAGTACTGCCACGAAATGGCAGTGCTGCAGTCACATGTCTGTTAAGTTAACCAAGCCTTTTGTGTGCCAAAATGAAGCCAATGATGTTCCAGCCACCTATTTTTGTAACTCAAGCACAAATACAGAGAGCCAAATACTTGCCAAGTGCCTACTGCTGTCCTAGGCATTATGAAAATAGAAAAGATGGCTCGACGCCTTTAGCACAGTGGTTATGGCGCCAGCCACATACACTGAAGGTGACAGGTTCAAGCCTGGCCCAGGCCAGCTAACCAACAATGGCAACTGTAATAAAAAATAGCTGGGCATTGTGGCAGGCACAGCTGCTGGGAGGCTGAGGCAAGAGAATCTCTTGAGCCCAAGAGTTTGAGGTTGCTGTGAGCTGTGATGCCATAGCACTCAACTGAAGGTGACATGGTGAGACTCTGTCTCAAAAAAAAAAAGAAAGAAAATAGAAAAGATACATCAGTGTCTTCACATTTCTACTCTTTTTTTCTTCCTCAAGTAATAATTGGCTATCATGAGACTAACTACATTTTTATTCCTCAAACATTTTCAACCATTTTCTCTTTCAAAATCAGGTAGAAGTGCCTACATATATTTCCCTGTGATTTCATAAAATCTGTATGGGCTGTGCTTGGTGGTTTTCCCCTTGGATGTCTTGAACTCTGAGATGACAGAGTTTCTTTTCTCTGATTAATCAAAACATAGAACTATTTATTAAAGTAGCCAACTGTTATACAGATGAAGTATTACTAGTCACCAAGGAGTTCACTAAGCTCCCTTCTTAAGCTAGAGGTGGAGTTCCCACCTGTCTCTCTTCCCCTTACTTCACGCACACATACGACCATTCTTTAGGCTATTGGGAGGCAGATCTACTTCCATGAGGAAGTACAGCTTAGGCATTGAAGGAATTTCTCTCTGATTACCTCTCAAAGAACTTGTATTTCCTTCTATGAATTCCTAAGTCCTTATGATCTGGCATTTAGCATAAATTACCTAGGATTTTATCTACTTGTGTATGTATTCTGTCCCACAGGTTGGGGGTGTGTTTCCATCTGCTAGGGGATCTTCAGTAAAATGCTCAGTAAGTAACACTGAATACAACAGTGAGCAGAATGTGAGTAGTCACAGAAGGATGGGGAGCAGGGTAGCACATTGGGCACACTGGGCAGAAGGAATAAGAAGCACAAGGACACCCAGGCCCTCATAAGGGAGGGTGAATCCTACCAGTGCAACCAGGGAGGTGCCCTGATGGTGGAGGAAGAGAGGAATCTAGGTGGGTAGGGAGCAGACAGACTGAAGGGATCTGAGTGCCAACTTAAAGCATCTGAGCTTGGTTCAGTAGGCAAAGGGGAACTAGTGAAATTTCCAGGTAAATAAGATTTCAGCAAGACGCAGAAAGGGCAGTGTGAGTAAGCAGGGACCAGTAGGCGCCCATTACACCCATGCAGGGGTGAGATCTTGAGAGGAGCAAGTGTGCAGTACCGTTGGCAATGACAAGGAGGGGTAGACTCAGATGAGAAGTTAATGGTAGGATGGATTAACAGAACCTGGTGACTGCATGTGGAGTGGCCACAGAGGCTGAGCTGGGACCTGTAGGAAGATGACGTGGTGGCTTTGGGGCCAAGACATATATTCAAAAGGGTATTAAATGTAAAATTTTAATATTATCTCCATTTTGAATATACAATTACAAAGACAAACAAGATTCCAAAAGTTATAGAGAAAGGCAAAGAAACTAGCATAGCCAACATTATTTTGAAAAAGGAAACCAAAATTAAAAGACTTGTACTGCTGTATTTTAAGACATGCTATAAACTATGGTAAACAAGACAATGTGGAATTGGGAAAAATGTAGACATATAGTCAGTGTAGCAAAACAGACAGTCCAGAAACAGAATCACATAATCAATTGATTTTTTTTTTTTGAGACAGAGTCTCACTCAGTTGATCTGAGGTTGAGCGCCATGACATCATAGCTCACGGCAACCTCAAACTCTTTGACTCTCACCATCCTCTTGCCTCCGCCTCCCAAGTAGCTGAGTAATCAACTGATTTTTGACAAAGATGAAAAGGCAATTCAGTGAAGTATTTTCAACAAGTGGTGCTGGGACAACTGGATATCCATATACAAAAAAAAAAAAAAAAAAAGAACCTATACTAAAAAGGAACCATGCATTAAAATTAACCTAAAATAATCATAGACCTAAATATAAAATGTAAAGGCATAACATTCTTACAAGGAAACAGCAGGCAAAACCTTTGTGACCTTGCTTTGTTAGAGAGTTCTTAGATAGGACACCAAAACTATGATTCGTAAAAAAAAAAAGAGAGAAATTTGACTTTGTCAAAATTAAAACCTTTTTCTTTGTTAAAGACATTGTTAAAAGAATAAAACTTCAAGTCACAGAATGGGGAAAAAAAATCTTTGCTAATCATGTATCTGACAGATAACTTGTACCTAGAACCTGTAAAGAACTGTCAAAACTCAGTAAGAAAAAAGCCTAATTTTTAAAAATAGACACAAAGTTTGAACCAGTACTTCACCAAAGAAGATACGCAGATGGAAAACACACACACGAAAGATGCTCCGCATTCTGTGTCGTTAGGGAAATACAAGACTGAAACTACAGTTATGTACCTTTACAGCTCTGTTAAAATGGCATATATCTCTTTACAAAACTGACAATACCAAGTATTCTCACGGATGTAGGAACCACTCGCCTACATTGCTGGTGGGAATAATAAATAGTACAGCAACTCTGGAAAATGGCTTGTCAGTTTCAGATAGTTATATATACACTTGCCACACAACTTAGCATTCCTGCTCCTAGATATTTATTCTGGAGAAATAAAAATTGTTCACATAAAAACCCATCCACAGCAGCATGATTCATAATCACCCAAATTGGGAATAATCCAAATATTCTTCAATTTGGTGCCTAGACAAACACTCTTTGATATATCCATACAAGGAATAAACAAACTGTACGATAAAAAAATAATAATTTTAAAACTCGGCAATAAAAAAGAACAAACTACTGATGCATGCAGCAGCTTGGATGAACCTCAAAGGCATTGTGCTGAGTCAAAAAAGCTGGGATCAAAAGACTACATCCTAAATGATTCCATGCATATGGCTTTCTGAAAAAGGTGACAGGGACATGTATTAGGCTAAGTCATCACTCTCCCCACACCCCCCAAATGTTATCCACCTCCCACTCCCTGGAGGCTGTGAATTTTAACTTATCCAGCAAAAAAGGATTTTGTGGATATTATTAAATTAAGGACCTTGAGATGGGGCCATGATTCTGGATGATCTGGTTGGGCCTTAAGTGCAATCACAAGTCCTTATAAGAGGCAGGCAGAGTAAGATTAGACACAGAGGAAATGGCAATGTGAAGATGGAACAGAGAGACTTAGAGATGCTACCTAGAAAGAGCAGATTAATGTGCCCACAAGCCAAAGAATGCTGGCAGCCCCAGAAGCCAGAAGCAGCAAGGAATGGATTCTCCCCCAGCACCTCCAGCGTTGGCAGTATGCCCTGTTGACACCTTGATTTTTGCTCAGTGATGCTGATGTTGTACTTCCGGACTCCAGAACTTTGAGAGAATAAATTTCTGTTGTTGAAGCCACTAAATTTGTGCTAATTTGTTGCACTAGCCATAGGAAATTAATACAGGACAAAAACAGATCAGTGGTTTCTAGAGGTCAGCATTCTTTAGGTCATTGTGATGGTTCTGTATCTTGTTTATGGTGCTGATGGTTGTAAGAATCTAGGCATGTGTCAAAATTATAAAACTGTATACCAAAAAAGTAATTGTATTCAAATTTTAAAAACATCAATAATAAAGAAAAATTTTAAATTAAACAAAAAATACTGGGGCCTCAAAATAAGTGGCCGCAGCCTCTCCCAAACTCTGAGAGGCCCCAGAGCAAGGCTGAGAGGAAGCTGCGTCTCTAGGCTATGTGATTCTGGGACCATTATAGGAAGTGGAGGAAGGTGCTAGTGTGTGTGTGTGTAGGGGAGGGACCATCAGGCTTGTTCTGGACACAGGGAACTTGAGGGACCTAAGGCTACCCAAGTGGTGATGTGCAGCAGACAGTTGGACAAGGCATCTCCCAGAGAGTCAGAACTGAGTGGGAAGCAGGAGAGTGCAGTGGTTATGAGTGGAGGCTATCAGATAAGATGATGCATATGAGCTGTGTGACTTTGTCAAGTTACTTAGCCTCTCTGAACTTGTTTCCTCATATCTAAAATGGGACCTACCTCATGTAAGGATTCAATGAAGCAACAATAAAGTACCAAACCTTGTGCTTGGCATGTGATAAAAGCAGGAAAATGTGAGCTGTAACAATTATTGGCAACAGGGTGATTAACCTTGAGGCGACTGAGAATCTGATTTGGGATCATTGCAGAGATAGCCATCACAGGAGAGGTATGGGCCAGCTGGAGAGATAAAAGAAGGTGACTGAAAATCTGATTTGTTATCATTGCAGAGACACAAGGATCAGCAATCACAGGAGTGGTATGGGCCAGCTGGAGAAATAAAAGAATAGAGAGTTGCCTGAGATAAGGGGCTATCCTGGGGGCAGGGGCGCTGGGTACCTGTAAGGGGTGGAATGGTGTGTTGCAGTATAGTTTGCTAGAACTACTGTAACAGTACCACAAAGGCAGTGGCTTGAGACGGGGGAAAGTTACCATAGTGAAATCAAGGTGTCAGCAAGGTTGGTTCCTCCTGAGAGTTCCATTCCATGCCTCTCCCCTAGCTTCTAGGTGGTTGAAGTGCTGCTGTAACAAACACTTAAAAATGCAGAAGTGGCTTTGAAATTGGAAAATGGGCAGAGGCTGGAAGAATTGTAAGGTGCATGACAGAAAGAGCCGTGATTGCTCTAGAAGAGACTGTTGCTATTAACACGAATGGTAAGGGTGGTCGTGGTGAGGTCTCAGACAGAAATAACAAACACCTGATTGGAAACCCAGGCAATCCTTGTTATCTTTACACGGGGGAGAATCAACTCGATGTCTGGGCCTCAGCTGTTAGGCCCGGTTATTGCGTCGCACCCTGGGGTCAGCCCCCGGAGGGGAACCGCTGAGGTGTGGGGAGCTTTGCAGGCAAGGAGTTTCCTAACTACAGGAGTCCTGAGGGCCTGTCTCCAAGTTCCTCCTTCGCGCCTTTGTTTCCCACACACTCCAGGCGCTGCCTTCCAGCCCGCCCCTTTCCGCCCAGGGCTTTATGCAAGGGACGTTTGCCAAGGCCTCTCACAACCGCGGCCAGGCCGAGGACGCGGAGGCTCAGAGAGGTTATCAGATTTATCAGAGACACACAGCAGGTTGGAGGCAGCTGTGCTCCAGGCCTGGTCTCTGACCCCCAGCCGGGAGCCGGAGTTGGGCACAGACACTACACCAGGAGGCTTTGGTTTCTGATGGTTCCTGTTTCAGGAGGCTTGGCCTGAGGGAAAGGGGAAGCAAGAAGCAGAAACACCCTGAGTTCCCGGATTCTGACCCCAGTCGGAGAGCATCTGGTCCCGGGGAGCCCCAGATCCCCAGGCATTTGGGGCACCCCCCGGCAGGGCGAGGCTTGGGCTTAGCGCCGGCGCGCCCACTAGGGGGCAGTGGCGCCGCGCGGGACGGGCCATGGCGGCGGTCCTGGAGGTCTGCGGTGGGGCAGGGGACTCGGCTTCCCGGGGAATTCCAGAGCCCCCAGCTGCAGGACGCTGCCTTCAAGTACACGACTTCCACTCTCATTGGGCCTTCCTGGCTTTCCTGGGCTGGGGCTTGACGCTGGAGGAGCCCCCGACCCACGCCTGCACCACCGAAACACCCACATCCAACTGTACCTCAAACTCGCTGCAGCCCCTCACTTTGGCCTCCCTGGGCTGCCCAGTTACTGCCAAATCCACGCCAACCTCCCTATGCTCATCCCTGGGCACTCTGGGCACAGGGCTGCTCCAGGCTGCCTTTTCTCAGGAGCTTAGAATTCAGAGGGAACAGCCTCTCCTGGGGTTCTCAAACTGAGTTCCTCTGGCCATCCGATCCCTAAAGGGCCCAGGGAAGCTGTGGGGAGCAAGGTGGGCTGGGGAGGGAGTTGGGGAGGGCTGCGGCCCCTTTCCTCACTTACCCCTTTGGAGACCCTCTAGAATTCGCTGTGTGTATTTTCAGTTGCTTCTTAGGGTTTCCTTTGAAGAACGGGCTTTGCCACTTGGGGGGATGTCTTTGTGAATCAGTTAACTAATCCATCCTCTCCATTTCACTCTGGGAAAAACTGAGACAGAGGCAGAGATTCATCTGATCCACACCTCCGGAGAAGCAGAGTCACCCCTGTGACCTCCATCTCTGGGCCACCTCGGAGGGAAGAGGGGGAGATAAGTGGGTGTGGGATGGGGGGAAGAGGAACCATGTAACCATCAGAAAGATGATAGAAGAGCCCCCAAACCCATGAAACCGCACCAGTCCCGAGTCTGTCATTTGCTCCACAAATACTAATGAGCACCTGCTATGTGCCTGGCGTCCAGGCCGGTGGATGTAACTGTGAACAAAGCGAAGACCCCAGCCTTCCAGAAGCGTGCATGCCAGTAGGAGTTCTGTGTGACCTGTGTCAAAGCAAAAATGGTAAGAGGTGACTTAAAAGCTCTGCCCCGCCAGATCCTGAGCTGCCGCACGCATGCAGCACCTTCTCAGGATTTGTCTCCTGTTTTCTTTGTATTCCTCACTTTTTCTCTTCTTTATCGGTTCTGACTCCTGGACCCCTCCTCCTTTTGCTTCTCCAAGGAGACATCATAATGGGTGAAAAGGGGCAGGACCCTTTGGGGACCGCACAGGGTGAAGGGATGGGCAGTGAGAAAGCTAGTCACTGAGTGGCCGGGCAGGAGGAGAGGGAGCCAGAGGTCCAGCTTGAGCCCAGCCTAAAGTGGGCACCCTCAGCCCTTATTTGACTCATAATCAGGTCTGCTGTTAGTGACTGCTTTAGGCCACAGATCTCACCCACCAGCCTTCTCTGCCCCACAGCAGAGGAGGGGAAGGAATGGGAGAGAGGTCAGGACTCTGGGGAGTCCTAGGCCTGCAAGGCACTTAAGTCATATCTGTTAACAAGGACCCCCAGGCCGGACCTGCCTGAACTCCAACCCAGAAACGGAGTGCTATTAACCGCGCCTTTGTATAGAAGCCTCTGAAAATAGGGAAAGCAGACTCATCATATAGTCAAGATGTACACATCACTCAGCGTGAAATACTCCTCATTCCCAGGTAGATCAGCTTGTCAGGGAGCCCCAGACTGAGGGGGAACATGGCCCTGTCCTCAGGGAGCCCGGGTCAGGGGAGGCCTGGGTCCAGTCTGGGGTGGAGGGGTACCCACCTCTGAGAGTCTGTGGTAGGATCTCCCTCCGCCTCCATGCCCCTGCCTTGGTGCCTCTCTATCCCTATCTTTCTGCATCTCTCTCTCATGCAGGTGTGCTCACACAATCATACCCTCAAGTGCACACATTTAGAAAGAAGTCTGAAAAGCTCTCAAGACCAAAACTCAATAAAAGCCAAGATCACAGTCCCAACTAGGTGGCGAACCTTCACCAGCTGACCCAGCCTCGTCTCTGTGGTAACCAGGATGGGGTGACAGCTCAGAGCTCTTTCCTCCCAGACTCCCAGGCTCTGATACCTGGTCTGGCTGCTGAGGAACCAGGACCTAAGGAATTGGAGCATGTACAGTGACTAGAGACGCTGAGAGACAGGGTGACGTGTGAGCAGTGGGGCTGACCCACCAGCTGCCCAAGTTCCTCATGGGGGCCAGGCCAAGAAGAAAAGCCCCTCCCCTACACACACTTGTCTTGACTCCAGAACCCTGGGAGAGAGCAGAGCTTGGTATCCTCCAAGAATGTGTCCCCTTGCCCTTGTATGGGCCTCCAAGCTGGGAAGGTCAAGGGTGTGGGCAGGGAGGGACCCTAAGTGATTCACAAAAACATCCTCCCAAGTGGGGTTCTACTTCAGTAAAATTTAGAAAGCACCTTTTTATCATGTGCAAAACCCTGGTTACTTTCTGTCTCAAGAAAAGGGACGCCCCAATTCATTCATATACATTATGAAAACCATAAGTCATACCCTGGAGTTAATACGTCGAAATGAGAGGTGGAAGAAGGGAAGGGTTCATGAGTGATCTGGGAGGCAGAGAAGCTAGGAGATCCCTTGTCCACTTGTCTCCTTAAACTTAGACCAATTCTTTTCTTTGCAGCCCTGTCTAGAGGCAAAGGGATGAAGAGTTTGGCATCTCTAATTACAGAAGCTCAGAATGTCAAGATCACCTGTCCTTCAGTGACAGGTCATGCTGCCAGTGACGGAGAACTCATGCTCTTGTGAAGCTGCCCTTGCTTTGCCAGATGCGATTTGGACTGGGAGGCTGCTTGGTCCTCTGCCTTCCACCTGGTCACAGAGGACTCTGGCAAATAAGGTGGGTAATGGAGCTGAGTTTCACTTTACATGGAGCCCCAGAGCCTTCCTTACTGAGTCTGGAAATTGCTTATGGGAGCACAGATTAAAAAGATGAGATTTGGGGGTGGCTCCTGTGGCTCAAGAAGTAGGGCTCTGACCCCATATGCCGAGGGTGGTGGGTTCAAACCCAGCCCTGGCCAAAAAACTGCAAAAAGAAAAAAGAAAAAAACGAGATGAGATTTTGCTCTGAAATAACCCCATTGTGCACCCAGGCTGCATGAAGGAGATGAGGGTGGTGTGGCGGGGAGGCTGGATCTGAGCTGTGCTGTGGTGAAGGTACACTGGCCATCAGCTCTGCCTTGTCCCGTCAACAGAGTGAGGGTAGGAGGCGGGTGCCTGGGCCTGGCATGGCGCCTCTTGCCTTGGCATTTCCCACGCCTGGATTATGTTCAGCCAGACTTCCTGTGCAGGTCTGGCCAGTCCTGAGCCCTAGGGGGCAGGAGGAGGCGTGTATGCCCCAGGGCTACTCTGCCTGTCTGGTGGACAAATAAGATGTTTATTCAGTGAAGGCAAAAGGAGAGGGGCAGGGATGAAGCCGCTGGTGCCCCCTGCCCTTCCTTCCTGCCTCCCTCCAATGCCACACACACCCTCAGAGGGCTACTTAGAGGCCCAGAGATACACACAGGGCAACCCAGGCATCGAAACCAACGACCCCATGGGCAGAGAGACACACACATACATACACCATACAATAAGGGGGACCCCTGTGGACTAGCCTGTTTTCACTTTTCTGATATAACCTTCCCATGTACGCGCACACACACACACACACACACACACACACAGCCTTTGTGTTTTAAAAGTCAATTAACTCTGGAAAAACACAAAGTTAAAGGGGTGGCTCTGGTCCAAGGATGTCACAGCATCCACCAATGCCAAGACAGAGAATCAGCCTTGGGAGGGAAGGAGGTGGTAGCTGGTGGCGGGACAGGACATGCAGGCTTCAGCTGCCACATCTGTGGTGTGGCACCTCTAGGATGGACAGACTGGGCCTTGATCTTTTTTTTTGTTTGTTTAGAGACAGAGTCTCACTTTATTGCCCTTGGTAGAGTGCTGTGGCATCACAGTTCACAACAACCTCCAACTCCTGGGCTTAGGTGATTCTCTTGCTTGAATCTCCCCAGTAGCTGGGATTACAGGTGCCCTCCTCAATGCCCAGCTTTTGTTTTTGTTATTGTTGTTGCAGTTTTGGCCAGAGCCGGGTTCAAACCCGCCACCCTCAGTATATGGGGCCGGCGCCCTACCCACTGAGCCACAGGCGCTGCCCTGGGCCTTGATCGTGGATGTGTCCTGGGAGGTTGATAGAATGAAAGGCCTGCTTCACTGGATTAAGCACTCAGGCTATGGGGCCCTATCCAGAGACAGAGCAAAAAAGTGGACACAGGGGCAGATGGACTTCTGGAGGGAATCTGAGTCTCTCTTGGCCCAGTCTACTAAAAGATGTGTTCATCAGCCAGCAGCATCAGTGTGACATGGGAGTGTCTTAGAAATGCATACTCTTGGGCCAACCCAAACCTACTGAATCAGAGCCTGGTTATTCATATACATATGAAAGTTTCAGAGGTACTGCCCTGGTTACCTTCCTGGACCCTGGATGAGGGTTTTTCCCTGGGTGAGGTATGGCTTACAACATCACTCTTAGTAGACTCTACTCTTGAGTCTGGAAGGTACCTTGTGAGGGCAGCCCAGCTATTTCTCAAGCTCCTGATGGGCTCATTTATTCGTGTCATAAATGTTTCTTGTGGCTCCGTGCTAGGCATTAGGGTTATAATCATAAGCAAGAACCAGACATCATCCCTGCCCTCTTAGAGCTCTGAGGATTCAGTAAGACTTCTCTGAAGACGTATTGCTTGAGCTGCATTTTGAAGAGGTCACCTTGTGGATAAGGAGAGAGAAGCACATTTTGGGTTGTGGGAACAGCACATGCAAAGGCCCCGAGCATGGCTGGATTATGGAACCGAAAGGTCAGTGTGGCCAGAAGATGGAGAGTAGGGAAGACCATTGTATCTGCTGAGACAAGTCTCTAGTAAGTTCCTGGTGCCTGCCATTCCCCGTTATTGTGGGTTACGGAGAACTCTAGTATGTCAGAGATAGAAGGAACCATGGGCTTCATTCAGGTCAGTGCTTTGTACCTGGCTTCAAACATCAGTTCCCTTATAAATTACCTATAAATTTAACCTTTATGTCACTGTTTTCTTATCTGAAGAGTGTTGGGGGTTGCAAGAAGTGACATCTACTTCACCTAAACTGGGAGTGGGTTGTAGAAGGGTTCATAGAAGAGTTATCTCAGTTAAGACACATGTTAAGCTACTATTTAAAAGAGACCCCCAAATAAACAAGATTTCATTTCTCTCTTATGTGAATGTCTGAGTAGACGGTCCAGAGTTAGTATGGCAGATCAATGGTGCTGGGAGCCAACATGTAGAGTCTATTTCATATGGTCCAAGGTGATTTCTCCAGCTCCTGCCATCACATCTGTACCCCCTTCCTTTTAAAGGCACAATGTAGGTGTCACACACCTTATTTCTGTTCATTTCTCATTGGCCAGAACTTAGTCATGTGGCCACACATAGCTGCAAGAGAGTCTGAGAAATTTGGTCTTTTTTTAATTGGGCAGTCATATGCCCAGCTAAAAATCCAATGACTGTGTGAAAATAAGAGAATGAATATTGGGGAGCAATAGACCATGTGGCCCAAGGTCTAAAGGCCGAGCTGGAGCCAGGCCACCCAGGCAGGTCTCTCTCTAGTCTCCTCTTGGCCTTGAGCTGTCCTGGCCTCTTCCACCAAATTCAACGGGGCTGGGCTGCAGCCTCCTCCACAATCTGCCCCCAATTCTGCCATCCCCAGGAAGTCCACTCAGCCTGTGGAGGCTTTGGAAGTGTAAGATTGTAAGTCATAGAAGGTGGGCCAGCCCCTTGTCTTGTCTGGCCATACCATGTGCTGGGTCCAAGGAGGGTTTCCAGTGGGCTGGGAGGACAGGCTTGCAAAGAGGTAGGCTTCCACTGCCCACACTCACCAGAGCTGCTGCTTCCATCCTCTGAGGTGGGGTGGGTAGTAGGTAGATTGTGTTTTCATTACCTGCTCCTGAGCCAGGGCCAGGGGTGGTCCCTACAGTCAGGTAAACAGCTGGCAGCAGCAGTTGGAGCGGCTTGGGAGTGCTTTCCTACTGGATTGTCTGACCCTGAGAAGGCCAAAACCAACAGCAGCAGATTCCGAGGCCTGCGTCCCGCCCGCTGTCTGGCCGCTCGTCCAGCCTGCTGCTGGCGCTGGCTCTCTCGTTGGCCTCTGCTCTCCACTCTTGTTTTCTCTGAGGAGGATTCAGGATGGGGTGAAGTAGGGGCTGCAGAGAGCAGGCTTCCTCTGCTTCAGCGCCACTGACATTTTGGGCTGGATAGTTCTTTATTTTGGAGGGGCCGTTCTGTGCCTGGAGGATGTTTAGCAGTATCCCTGGCCCCTACCCGTTAGATGCCAGTAACACCCACACCCTCTCCTCCAAGTTGCCAAATGCCTTCAGGGAGTGTGGTGGGCAGGCGGGGGGAGGTGCAGAGAATCAACCTTGACTGAAAATCACTGATGTAGGCTGGGCACAGTGGCTCACACCTGTAATCCCAGCACTTTGGGAGGCTGAGGCAGGAGGATCACTTGAGGCCAGGAGTTTGAGAGACCAGCCTGGGAACACAGGAGCACTTCATCTCTGTTAAAAAAAAATAGCTGGGTATGATGGCGGGCATCTTTAGTCCCAGCAGCTACTCGAGGGACTGAGGTGGGAGGTTTGCTTGAGCCCAGGAGTTTAAGGTTGCGGTGAGCTATGATCATGCCACTGCACTCTAGCGTAGGTGACAGAGCAAGACCCTGTCCAATAAATAAATAAATAATAAATGCAGTAGTGTAGTTTGGAGAAGTTCTAATTTACCAAAGGAAGAAGTCAGGGATAGATGGATAGGCAGAGAGAGGGAGAGAAAGCAAGCTGGAAAGAGAGAGAATATGGGGGCGGGGCAGAAACAAGAGGGAAAGAAAAGGAGAGAGGGATACTGAAGTGAGCAAATGAGATAACAGAGAAAAAAATAGAGCAAAAGTCAGAGGCACGTGCAGAAAGGCAGTGAGTGAGGGCAGGGCTGGGAAGGTAGGGCGTGGAGGATCTACGAGCAGCCCGTCAGACCCCAAGGCGTGTGCCAGAGTCTGGAGGTGTGATGGGGCTGGTGCGGGAACTGACTGGGGCAAAGGGGCCATCTCAGAACTCTAGTGTTGTGATCAAAATCGAGAACTTGGATTCCCACCCTCTAGCAGCCATCCCACAGAGCGAGATTTTAGAGGTCATCACTTAAAAGGGGTCAGCTGGCCAGATCTCAAGCTTCTCCGGGTCCCTGGCCACACTTCTTTCTTAATGGGATCTCTTCAATGTTTCTTTAAGCCTCAATTTTCACCTCCAGAAAATGGGCCCTTGCATGGAAAACAGACAGCTTTTGTCTTTACTGTCTCCTAAAACCCCACCAGTGGAACTGGAGACCCTCCTAAGCGCAGTATTTCAGGGATGGAGATGCAAACACCATATATTCTCACTAATAAGTGGGAGCTAATAGATGGGCACACAGGGACACAAAGTAAAGAGCATGAGAAACAGAGGTGAAGGGAGGAGGGTGTGGGATAAAACCTTACCTACTGGGTACAATGAACACTATCCGGGTAACAAAAACACCGGCACCCCCTTAATTAGTATTTTGAAATTTAAAAAAGACAGAAAAAGGCAAAAAAAATATATACTGTTATTAACTAGAGTCCCAGTGTTGTACAATAAATCTCTTGAACTTAAAAACAAAACAAAAAACCCCACTAAGATGATACTGGTAAAGCATAACCTGCAAGGACAGGAAGAGTGCAGCTGGCTGGGTGCCTGTACTCGGTGGTTACGGTGCCAGCCACATACACCGCACCTGGCGGGTTTGAACCCGGCGAGGGCCTGCTAAGCAACAATGACAACTACAACCAAAAAAATAGCCGGGCATTGTGGTGGGCACCTGTGGTCCCAGCTACTCAGGAGGCTGCGGCAAGAGAATCGCTTAAGCCCAAGGGTTTGAGGTTGCTGTGAGCTGTGATGCTATAGCACTCTACCAAGGGTGACATAGTGAGACTCTGTCGCCAAAAAAAAAAAAAGAAAAAGAAAGAGAGAGAAAAAGAGAGGGAGGAAGAGAAGAAGAGAGAGGGAGAAAGAGAGAAAGAAAGAAAGGAAGAGTGAAGCTGTGGGGTCATGAGCCTAATTCCAGAAGCTGAAAAGAGGATAGATGGTTACTTGCCCCACAGAAGCAGCTGCACCCTAACTGCCTGGCAGGGGGTGGAGGACAGTCCAGGTGGCACTGAGCATCAGGCTGCTTTGAGCTTTGGGCTCAAATGGCTCAGCATCTGGAAACACCAGAGATCTTGGAAGGGGGTGCAGGGTGGGGCTGAGGAGGGCAGGCTGGAAGTGGATAAAGAAGCAGATCCCCTCCCACTTCTTGCAGAGCTGGACGCTGCCTTCTCACCCTAGCAGAAAACGGGCTGGCTCACCTCCAGGGGTAACACAGGGGGACTGGAAACGAAGCGCCGGGCTGCACACTGGACGGTACACTTCCTCCAGCCTTTCTGCCCTCAGTCGGGACCTTGGAAACTGGTTTATAGCCCTCAGAAATTTGGCAGGACCCAGAAAACTTTTTTTTTTCCCCAGAAAATTATTGAAAAATTGACCCAAGAGGAAAAAACTACAGAGACTGATACTTAGGGGTTTCTCAACAAAAAAGTTGGCTTGCCACCAAGTCTCCTAGGCATAAGCCTTGTTTATATACAGTTGGCCCTTGAACGATACTGGGTGGTACTGCGAGGGTCCACTTAGACACGTATTTCCTACCTCTGCCAGTCCTGAGACAGCCAGACAACCCCCCCTTTCTTCTCCTCCTCATCCTTCTCAACGTGAAGACAAGAGGGATGGAGACTTTTATGATGATCCACTTCACTTAATGAGCAGTAAATATATTTTCTCTTTTTTATGATTTTCTTTTTTTCTTATTTCAAACTACTATGGGGGTGCAAATATTTTTGGTTACATAGTTCATGTTTATAATGCTGGTCCTGGTTTTCAGGGTGCACCTCACCCAGACAGCGTTCATTGTACCCATTAGGTAAGTTTCTGCCCTTCCCTCCTCCCCTTTCCACCTGTTTGATTTTACTTCCTCTAAGCACATGTGTGCTCTTCCCTTAGTTCCAATTTAATAGAGAGCACATGTGGTATTTGTCTGTCCATTCTTTAGATACTTCACCGAGGATAATGGTCTCCAGTGCCATCCAAATTGTTGGAGAACACAAAGCCGTCCTTCTTCAGAGCTGAGTGGTGCTCCATGGGACACACATACTGCATTTTGCTAATCCACTCGTGAACTGATGGGCACTTAGGTTGATTCCACATCTTTGCAATTGTGGAAACATTTGCATTCAAATACAGGTGATTTTTTTTTTATAACATTTTCTCTTCTCTAGCTTACTTTAAGAATATGAGATATAATACATATAACACACAAAACATGTTAATTTGTGGTTTATGTTATTAGTGAGGCTCCAGTGAACAGTAGGGTATTAGTAGCTAAGTTTGGGGGGAGTTAAAAGTTATAGGTGACCAGTAGACGAACAAGTACATGCCCACACGTTCAAATTCAAGTGGGGTGGGGGGGATTGACAGTCTCTCACCTAATGAGCACACTGTTAAGGGTATATAGCACACCTCCTCAGCGAAGGGCTGAACTGCAACTTGGACTTTACCTAACAAATGCAAACAATGTAACCTAATCGTTTGCACCCTCATATTTATCTGAAATTAAAAAAATAAAAGTTATAGGTGGATTTTCAACTGCACAGGGGGGAGTACCCCTAACATGCATGTTAATCAAGGGTCAACTGTTATCAGAGTTTCACTTTTAAACACGAATAAATAGCCAAGTAACACTAGGCATTGGGAGAGAGGCTTCATTATGAAAGAGAGAAACCAAAGTAAGCAAGTAAGAAAAAGTTTTCAAGAAGACTCAGAGATAGACAGAGAACAGAATAACACACACACACACACACACACACACACACACACATTTCTTCTGTCTCTTTGAAGTAATATTCTAAAAAAAAAATACTGCAGGGCCAGGTGTGGTGGCTCATGCCTGTATCCCAGCTACTTGGGAGGCTGAGACAAAAGGATCACTTGAACCCAAGAGTTTGAGGTTACTGTGAGCTAAGATGCCACCACATTCCAAGGGTGACCAAGTGAGACTCTGTCTCAAAAAAAAAAATACTGCAAACTTTGAAAGACGAATAAGATGCCATGAGAAAAAGTAGCAT
This sequence comes from Otolemur garnettii, assembly GCF_000181295.1. Lineage (NCBI taxonomy): Eukaryota > Metazoa > Chordata > Mammalia > Primates > Galagidae > Otolemur > Otolemur garnettii. Next base: position 9,908,468 of record NW_003852426.1, read on the forward strand.
TCACAGAATAAGAAGTAGCTCGTAGAGATTAAAAATATAATAGCAACCTTATAATATCCTTGCTAAAAATTTTATTTTATTTATTCATTTATTTATTTATTTTTGGGACCAAGTCTCACTTTGTCACCCTCAGTAGAGTGCTGTGGCATCACAGCTCACAGCTACCTCAAACTCTTGGGCCTAAGCAATTCTCTTGCCTCAGCCTCCCAAGTAGCTGGGACCACAGACACCTGCCACAACATCCAGCTATTTTTTGTTGTAGTTGTCATTGTTGTTTGGCAGGCCTGGACCGGGTTTGAACTTGCCAGCTCCAGTGTATGTGGCTGGCACCCTTACTGCTGAGCTACAGGCGCTAAAGCCCTTGCTAAAAATATTTCATCTGAATCTAACCATGATCTAACTTCTAGTCTCTAGTGAATACAGAACATAGAGAAATGAATGAATGACATCATGGAGACAATTAGACACATGCAGAATGTAGGACACTCTATAAGACAACTCACCTAGATCCTTAAAAAATCAATGCTGTGGGGAAAAAAAAAAAGATGGGAAGACCATGACGGATTTTTAAAAGGCTGAGGATACCTAACAACCAAATGGAACTAGATAGGATCCTGGTTCAAATAGAATAACTATTAAAAAAAAAATTGGACATGAATGGGGAAATTTGAATATGAACAGGATATTGAAGTTGAGAAATTATTAATTTTCTTAGGTGTGATAATAGCTATGACTATGTAGCAGAATGTTCTTAATTTTAGGATCTGCAGGTTAAACTATTTAAAAATTAAGAACAATGTGGACTACAAATGTCTTTCAAATGGTTTTTCTAAAATACACATGCAGTACATAGAATATAATTAACAATTGTTTTAGTTGTGCCCTTACACAGTACTAGACTGCTAGTCATGTGTGGCTACTGAGCACCTGACATCATCTGAATTGAGATGTGCTGTGAGTATAAGGAACACCCTGGATTTCAAGGACATTGCACAACAAGAGAAATGTAAAATATCTCAATAATTTTATATTCATTGCATGAGGGGTGGTATTTTGTAATAGTATATATTATTAAAGTTAATTTCACTGTTTCTTTTTAGTTTCTTAATGTGGTTACTAGAAAGTTTAAAATTATATATGTAGCTCACATCCTATTTCTGTCTAATAGTACTGAGCTAGGTGGAGTGAAAAGGATACTATTTTACTGAAGTATTATTTATACCAAGTATTATGTATTTAGGTTTACTATTTTTTCCTTTCTGTATATTTGCAGTCCTTTTAAGAAAAAGTTAAGAAGAAAAAGAAAATAAAAATAAGGTAGAAGAATTTCTTTTTAATCAATAAGAAAGATAAGAGATAAAGCTTAGAACACCCTCTTGAAAAATAGGATAGGACACAAAGTAAAGATTAGAAAACCAGGGGGACCAATCCAAGTGGCCTCAGTCAACAAGGTAGAATACAGTAGGCACTGAATGAGCAAAGAGCCTGAGCTTGTGGGTTGAAAGGAAGCTTGGAGGACTCAGCATGGTGAATGAAAAAATATGCCGACCACTAGAAATAAGGAAAGTCTAAAGAATTTCCAGGAAGAGGAAAAAAAATGTCACTTATGGAGGCCCAGGAATTAAAATGTCACTGGGCTTCTCCACAGCCACACAGGAAACTGGAAGACAAAGGAAAAAAAAGAAACTCAAAATTCATAAGAAACATAATTTCCAACCGAGATTTAGATACCCAGCCAAACTATCAAGCAAGCTGGAGGGTGAAATAAAGATATTGTTGGGCATAGAAGGTCTCAAGAGTTGTACCTTCCTGTTCCTTATCTCTGAAAACATTTGAAGAAAGTGGTCCATCAAACAAAGTAAACAAAGACAGATGGCATTGGATTCAGAAAACAGAGGCTCGAAGGTAGGAAGATGACAAAAGGAATTCCCAGTTAATGGTGAAGTGACGCTCCAGGGTGCTGGGTAGGTAGCAGGTGAGGGAGCAACTATCCATCCAGGAGCAGAAAGATGGCCAAGTTTGGAAGATGTTGGCAAGAACAAACAAATGAGACCCATGGATAATTCTTTTGAGAGGTGTTTTACACATGTAGCAGGAAGTTTGGGAGTGAATTAGTGCTAGGAACATACAAAACGAAGCAAATAAATAAGAAACTTGGGAAACAAAATGTCATGCAAGAAAGTGTAACCCAAGTGTGTTGTATAATATTTATACATTCATAATAATGTATAAACCCAGAACTGAGATCTAAACATAAGCTGACATCTATCTGTATTGAGATGATAAAGGAGTTGTGTTTGTTGAGTGGAGTACAGCTCATCCTCATCTTTTATTGTAGGAAGAGAATCCTACTAACTACATAGGATAACAAAAATAGTTACAGGATGATAAAAAATAGCTATATGTCTGGAAGGCTGAGGCAGGAGAATTGCTTGAGCTTAGGAGTTTGAGACCAGCCTGAGTAAAACCATGACTCTGTCTCTACTAAACAGAAATATTAACAGGGTGTTGTGGCAGGTGCCTGTAGTCCCAGTTACTTGGAAGGGTGAGGCAGGAGGCTCACATGAGCCCAAGATTTTGAGGTTGGGGTGAGTTATGTAATGCCACTGCACTGTACCTGGGGCAATAGGGTAAGACTTTTTATTTTAAAAAAAATCTAGGCTCAGCGCCTGTGGTTCAAGCGGCTAAGGCACCAGCCACGTGTACCTGAGCTGGCGAGTTCGAATCCAGCCTGGCCTGTCAAACAACAGTGACGGCTGGGCATTGAAGTGGGCACCTGTGGTCCCAGCTACTTGGGAGGTGGAGGCAGGAGACTCGCTTGAGCCCAGGAGTTGGAGGTTGCTGTGAGCTGTGATGCCACAGCACTCTACCCAGGGGGATAGCTTGAGGCTCTGTCTCAAAAAAAAAAAAAATCAAAAAAAAATCTAGAAAAGTGGAGGGAAAATAGGAAGTAATAACGAAAGTCTAAAAGAAGTCACCTCTGGGGACTGGAGTTGGGGAAGGGTGAGGCAGGCAACTGCTATTTTCCATTGTAATCTTTTTGAAGGTATTTTTATATATTATTTTGCTAAAAATAAAAACTGAATTAAAAGATAAAAAGAAAACACAAGTCATCCAGGGCAAGGCAAGTGACTGCCCAGAACTAGGGGTCATTCCAGGTGTCACAGCCCGTCAGCTGCCTACGTCAGCTCCTCCGGACATGGCTAGGGGAGCCTTTTTGGAGAACATTATCCTGTCTTACCCCTGTGACTCATAGGTTTCCCATTGTTTTCACACCCTGGCCACAATCCTGCCATGGGCATGAGTATGGTAAGGTGTGGAGGGGGCAAAAGGAACTTTCGTGAGCTCTTTGTTAACTGTGCTTCCCTCCTCCTACCCCCAGGACTACAGGCTTCCTTGCCAGGGACCAAGTGTCAGGCAAGGGGCACTGGGTGCCAAGAAGGAGAAGAAAACAATCTTAAAATACACCTCTTTCCACCCATTGTGAAACTTTGGAATCACATAGTTGAGCAGGATCTTCAAGATCAACTTGTCAGCATCTCAGTAGGCAGACACCTACCCTTTGCCTGACCACTTTCAATGATGGGGCACTTGATCCCTCAGTGGGACACTGTTGGAGGTTGGGGACAAAGTGAGGAGCATACCTGAGTCTTTCGTAGAATACAGGCTTCTGTACGCTCTCTGTGCCTTGACTAGTCAAGGCCCTTTGAGTATTAAGGAACCTACTGGTTATCAAAGGTGAAGGTCAGTGTAAGGACACAGATCTCAAGGGAATCGAGGCCTACTTGGTCCTATGTTTCTAATTCTCTTGTCACGTTTGATTGACGGTGTCCCCACCAAGTTCATGAACTTAATCCCCAATGCAATCGTATTAAGAGGTATGGCCTGCGGGAGGTGATTAAGTCATGAGGGTTCTACCCTCATGAGTGAGATTAGCACCCTTATGGAAGAGCTAAAAGTTGAGGGAGCACCCTAATGCCCCTTTACTTTCTGCCGAGGTGCCATTTAGAAGCAGAGGGGGGTCCTCATCAGACACCAATCCTGCCAGCACCTCGATCTGGGACTTTCTTGACTCCAGAACTGTGAGAACAAATTTCTATTATTTGTGTATTACCCAGTGGGAAGTATTTTGTTATAGCAGCATGAGTAAGACTAAGACACCCTGTGTCTGTTCCATCCTTCTACTTCTTTGCACACTTTCCTTCCCGTACTCACCAGCTCTTAGCCCCAAATGCCTACCACCACTGCCCGGCGTCCATGACCCATACCCACTGACCTCACTGGCCCAGGCTCTCAGTAGACCTGGCTCCCATTTGACCCTGACTTCGAATGCTTCGCTGGGTCATCTCATGGTCTGTGTCAGTGCAGGTTCCTTCCCTAGTCCAGTCAGCTTTGCCAAAGTGGGTCACGTGGCACAAAGACAGCCAATGAGGCAGAAACCTCTTCAGCAGGGACTGAGGGCAGAGGGAAGAGGCATTTTGATTATATCCACCTGTTCTCCCTCCTGTTCTGCATTTATTCATGGGTGACTTCAGCAAATATTTACCAAGTATCTTCAAAAAGGTGCTGGGAGTTTGAAGGTGGAAGAACCAGGTCCAGATTTATGACTTTGGGAGAGGCACTGCCCTCTATGGGCCTCAGTGTCCACCTCTATAACAAGGGTCCACGTTTCAACTGAGCAGGGAGGGTCTCAATCCTGCAAGAATAATAGAATCATCCAGAGAGTTTTTAAATAAAACTCTGACGGCCAGCCTCACCTTCCTGATCGTTTACCACCACCTCCACCACTGTCAAGGATTCTGATTTCCTTGGTTGGAGGAAGATACAGATTAACACCCTCCCCAGGTGACTCTAATATGCAACCAGGGATGAGAGCCATTGGATTAAAATCAAATCACTAGATTATCACTAATAGTCAATGGCTAAAATGGTGCTTGGCTTGCAATAGGTGCTTAAAAGATGCTCCTTGAAGGAATGAATTCTCTTCATCTGTAATATTCTTGTCTGAATTGAGAGATAGGTTTACGGGGGTGGGGAGCCCCAGTTAGACCAAAATGGGGGGTTTTCTTAGACCCAGGGGGAGAAAAACACTGACGGGAGGAGGGGCACTGCCACTTAAGGGGGAGTCTCAGAGTGGTTCTTTGGAGATGAACCCAGCTGACTGCTCTAATTCATGATCCCTACCACCACTGTGGGAGCTGGAGGGCTGCCCTGACATGGAGATGAGATCTTGGGGGTCTGAAGTTCAGCATCAGGTTCTCTTCTCAATAGCTCTATGACCTCAGCAAGTTGATGAACCACCAGATTTTTAGCTGCAAACCAGAAATACCTATTTTTCCTTCACTAGATTGTTGGGAGGATTGAGGGAGACAAAAGATTAGAAAACCCTGATGAATGTGAGGGATTATTCATGTTAGGCCAAACCTATGTTAAATCCCAGGTATGTGGCCACCTAGATTTCCCCTGATGGAGTAGGAGAACGAGGACAATAAATTGTCCAGGCCTGACCTGGAAAGTGACAGCTGTCTAGTTACAGTTTTCCCTGGAACTTGAATGAATCATTGTTAAGCCTTTTCTAGGGTGAAAGGAATGACAGTAGTGTTCCTACCGCCCCTAAGGATGACACTATGGAATAAGGCCAGGTGCCTGTGCTCTGACCTTACGATGTTACAGTCTCCATTTTTCCACTAAAGAAACAGAGGATCAGATAGTCTAAGTTACACAGCTAGGAAAAGGCCAAGCCTGGAAATTGGAGGCAGCTCAAGGAAAGATGGGACAGACACTCATGAAACATCTAGAGAATGAGTCAGCAGCCACAAATACGAAGTCACCTGCCAGATAGGGAAGAGCAGAGAAGAGAAGCTGAGAGGGGCAGGGACTGCCAAGGGCGTCTGCCTAAGGGTCAGTGTAGAACTAGGCTCCCTGGTGGAGGAGGCACTTGAAGAAAAGACTTGTCACTAACAACTTGAGCAGCCTGTCTCTCCTGGCAGAGCGGGTCTGAGAACTGGGATTGATACAATGAGGGCACTTTCCATGGTGCAGACCAGAGATCACTTGCTTAGCTCGAAACAGAAGAGTTTATGGTCAGGGTGCAGCAGGGAATCCCAAGGAAACCCAGGAGGGAGGACAGCAATCCCTTTGAAAGAAGTCCTGGGACTGGGGGCCAAAGGCCTCTCCCCTCTGGCCTCCATTTTCTGCTCCGTCTCTCAGTCTGTGTCTCTGTCTGACCTCCTGTCACCATCACACGTGCCCCTCTGCCTTTCCCTGTACATCTCCTCCACTCCCCTCTCTCCACTCTCTGACTCCTGGGTGACCATGTTTTCTTCTCCCCCACAACTGTGTGTGACAGCCACGAATGTGCACCCTTCAGACCTGCACCTACAGGCCCAGCTGCTGGCTCTGAACCCCACTACCAAGCTTGTGCCAGCCCATCAGCTGCTCCTCGCCAAGAACTCTGTGCAGCAGAGACAGCATGGCAGGTACATTCCCAGGAGACCCAGGATTCATCTGTGCCATCTCTGTGCACGGAACCCACGACAGCCTTGCCCGGCCTTCCGTAGCCAGCGTAACTGTCCAGGGTCCCTCCACTAAGCTCCTCCTCCCTCTCACTGGCACTGGGACAGAACTTGCAGAGTGGTAAAATGGCACTCCCAGCCTCTCACAGGTGTCTCCCCCTATGACTGCCCTTTCTGACTTAATCCAGCCATGGCAGCTGCTTCTTGGAGAACCCAGGTTAACACAGTGCAGGGCCATGTGGGTTGTTAAAGATTCTTGATTCCCACCCTACGTGACCTCTCCCTTCACCTCCTACCACCACCCATGCCCACACACACTAAGTATGAGAGTGGCAGAGAACAAAGAAATGGAGCCTTTCCCCCAGTTTCTTTTTCTTTGTACAAGGCACAGATGCACGGTGCCCAATACTCACCAAGTGCTCAATCAATAGCTGCCATTGTTGGAGGGTGAGCACCACAGGGCTCATATGCTTGATGTAGGACTTGTGGCCTATAGAACACCTGCTCTGACCAGTGGTGCTATAACATGACAGCTGCTTGGAGGATTCTGGGGTGGAGCTGAGGGGCCTTGGACCTCTGCAGCAGCAGAGGCAGCTCAAGAACAGATGGGACAGACATTCATGAAACATCTAGAGAACGAGTCAGCAGCCACAAATACGAAGTCACCTGCCAGATAGGAAAGAGCAGAGAAGAGAAGCTGAGAGGGGTGGGGACTGCCAAGGGCGGAACACCTTCAGGGAATCATCCCCTCATCTGTATTGTGAGCAGGGAATTTCTGGAAGGCCTTGGATTCTCTCCTGTGCTGGCTTGCCTCAGGCATAGTGTCTGGCTTGTCAGTTGTCCTTTTGCACAGCAATATGGTCTTTGCAGAGCCTTAGTCTACATCAGCCCTGCTCAATACCCCTTACCCAGTTGTTGGGACCTAGTCTTTGCCAAGAAGCTCTCCCTTTTAACTGTATAGACACCCAGGATATAGGGGCTTGTTCAAAGGCACCGAGCAGTTTAGCAGAATGCAAGGCAGCTCCTGGACTAGGATTTGGGAATCTCAGAACTCCAGCTGAAGGCTAAAGTGGGTTCCCATTTTTGCCTCCAGGTTGGACCATGACCCAAGAGCTTCTCTGTACATATGTGGGCAAGTATGTATGTATTCTGCCCACTTGTTACCCTCACAGTTGGCTCCCCTGGGCCTTGAATCTCACCCCTAGTCCACATTGTTCTGAGGGACCCAAGGGAGTGAAAGTGACAACTTTATGAATCATGTTCTCCCCAACACCCAGAGACTGCTTCTTCCTTTCCAGGGTGGATAAAACCTCACTTTCCTTTTTCCTACCCAGCTCACACAGCCAGTCCAGAAAGAGATCAGCGCAGTCATACGCTGCCTCATGCTTAGCATCTGGCTCTCTGGCTAGGAGAGACCCCTCATTTGTAGTGTCTGCTTATTCCCATGGTATAAATATTCCTACTGTGGCCAATTTTTAAGCTACCAACATAATGTCACAAAGGTGAAGCAGGAAGGAGAACCACAGTCACACACCATCATATAGGACTTCTACCATATCCTAGAATGGACACAGAAGCCTGGATAAAAGTTACATGAAATAACTAGGAAGTGATGAATGTTAAGTATTTATGACCTTTGTGTTCATATAACTTAATTTTTAATAATGGCTGTGGTTTAACAACCAGTTTGCAAAATTTCCAAAATTAACCATTGTCTCCCATGAGCTGGTATAAACAGGTTCCAGGCCACTGGTCAGAACTTTCCCTTGGAGTAGACTGTTAAGGGTGGAATAGAGCAGATGGAGAGACAGAGGGAGGTAGGGGCCTGACTGCCTGGTAGGTAACTGCTCCTCCTTTTCCTTCCTCCTCAGTCACCAACATCAGGTGCTCTAGGCAACCTGCTAGACTTAACAAACACAGGCCATCTGAGTCGGGGAGTATATGATGTCAACACTCCAAATAGCAGCTCAGCTGGCCAGAGCCGCAGGTGAAGGAATCACAGAATGAGGAGGAAGTTTTATGTAACTGATGTCAACACAAATTTCAATGCAGAATGAAAACACAGGCAGGGATGGCTTGGCAGGGCTACTGGAAACAGCGACCTGACCTCTGCCTGAATCTCCAGCTGGGTATTCCCAGAACCTGGGTATTTCTGGGCTTTACCCTAGACCTCTGAATCAGAATCTTCCTGAGGTGGAGCCCAGGAATCCCCTAGTGATTCTTGGGTAGTCCCCACAGGGCTGGGATCCCCCTTACTGGTCTTACAGGTGACAGGGCAGACCCCATCTGGGGAGTGACTTGGAGCTACAGCCAGGTCGCTTTCTCCAGACCTGATTGAGCCCGCTTGTATGGTAGCTAATAGAACACAAGCTCTGCCTCTCACTGGGTGACCTTGGGCAAGTTACTATGTATATAACCACTCTGAGCCTCAGCTTCCAAATGGAGATAACACTGACCTTACAGTGTTGTGGGGATTAAGTGAGATCATGTGTATAAATCCTGGTCAGTATCTGCAAGCATCTTGTAAATGACAACCATGGCTAGTAGGGTAATATAGCTAGCTGGACAGTAGTGACAGAGAGAATCCAGAAACCCTGAAGTAGAAGAGACTTTGATGTCTAAAAGGTAAGAACTTGATCTGTGTAAGGAAATGAGCCTATGGTGAGGAGTTAAAAGACGTCGTGGCATTTGGTCTCAAATATGTCTAAGGGCAAAGAGTTTTAGTCTCAGGGCCTGAGCATGGTGGCTCACACCTGTAGTCTTACTACTATGGAGGGCTGAGGTGGGAAGATCCCTTGAGTTCAGGAATTGGAGACCAGCCTGAGCAAGAGCAAGACCCTGTCTCTACTAAAAATAGAAAAATTAGCCAGGCACGGTGGTGAGTGCCTATTATCCCAGCTGCTCAAGAGGCTGAGGCAGGAGGATCACTCGAGCCTAAAAGATGGAGGTTGCTGTGAGCTATGATGACAGTATGGCACTCTACCCAGGGTAGGAGAGTGAGACTCTGTCTCCAAAAAAAAAAAAGTTTCAGTCTCAGAGCAGTAGATGCTATTGTGCCAAGTGTCCCAATCCCTCAGCCCACTTTGAATTTCACCACAGCTGTAGTGCCAACTCAGAGTGCCAGGTGCCTTTCCTCCTCGGAGTTTTCTCCTGCAGAAGGTCACATAGCTCAGGACAAGCCCAGCTGGTGTTTCAGTTATCTGTTGCTGTGTAACAAACCACCTCCCGACTCACGAGATTAGGACAGTAATCATTTATTTACTGATGATTCTACAATTTGAAAGCTGGGTGGGTTTTAATCTATATGGCGTCAGCCAGGTTGGGAGTATTCAAGATGGCATCTCAGCTGGGCCAGTTCTGTGTGGTGTCTCCATGGGGCTAGCTTGGGCTTCTTCACAGCATGGGTCTCTAGGTACCTGGATTTGTTACACCATACCTGGCTTCTCCCAGAGTAAAAAGTAGAAGCTGCCAGGCCTTAGTATATGGGTTCAGAAATCACAGGAAGTCACATCTACCATATTTCACTGATCAAAGCAGTTCCAGCCCACCTTCAAGGGGAATAGACTCCACTTCCTGTTGGGGGGGGCAGTCCCTTAGCACGTGCAGATGGGAGAAGACGATAGTGACCATCTTTGGACAAAACCATCTATCACATCTAGCATAGATTAGAGGAGGGTAGGGATAAATTTTCCTGGGACCATCCTCTTTTCCTTTTTTTTTTTTTTTTTAGAGACAGGGCCTTGCTTTGTCACCCACCCTGGAGTGCAGTCGCCCAGTCATAGCTCTCTATAACCTTCAATTCCTGGGCTCAAGTGATCCTCCCATCTCAGCCTCTCAAGTAGTTGGGACTACAGGTGTGCACCACCATGTCTGGCTTTTTAATTTGTAAATGCAGGATCTTGCTATGTTGCCCAGGCTAGTCCCCAACTCCCAGGGTCAAGTGATTCACCTGCCCAGGCCTCCCAAAGTTCTGGGATGTCAAGGGTGAGCCACCATGCCTTGCATCCCAGGCCATTCCTAACAAATTGAGATTAGAATCAGTGGACAAATGCAGGTTTCTGTCCTGCAGAGGAACAAATGTGAGATGGGGTCTACAGGTTCTTTAGAGGAGCTTCAGCAGGACTGAGTCCTGGTTGCCCACTGTAGAACTAGCTTAAAAACATACCTTCACTGCATTTTCCTGTTTCTCCATCCTTATCTCTACATCTTCTGCTACCTCTCCTAACCATCTCCTGGTTCTAGCATCAGGCCTGCTTACCTGGGAAGCCAAACCAAGACATTCCATCACCTCACTTGAAAAAGCCCTTAGACTGAGGCCTGTAAAATGCTGCCTGTGGCTCCTGGGCTATTGAGTGATCCCATCCAGGAATAAATGTCAGAGGGCTTTGCACACGGGGACCCTGGGCCCTAGCATGAGGGCCACTGTGAGTAGAGGTATTCCTGAGGGGATCCTGGGGCGCTGGGAACTGCTGGGATGAGAGGCCCAGCTCGCCGGCTCCTCTGGGGGTGGGGAGAGATGCAGGCAGGGAGGTGGGGCTAATACAAAAGGGGTACAGATGATATTGCTCATGGGGTTGGGGAGAAATAAGACATGCTGTGTCCTGGTCCTGCCCTTTGGATCCAGGTGACTTGGCATGAGATGAGGTGACTCACCAGGCCACCTCAGCCTGAGACAAGGTCCCTCAGGATCATCCACCCAGCTTTGTTGAGACTTGCCTTCCTGGAACAAGCCTTGTCCCCTGATTTTGGCCTCTGCTCCAGGAACAGAGGGACTCAAATACCAAAGGGAAGGGCAGATTCATTTACCCTCCATTAGCAACCATGGAAAAGCTGAGCCCTTATCCATGCTGGGCCCTGGGGTAGGAATCCACAGTGAACAAACCACTCCTGGCTTCCTCTAGCCGCTCCCAGCCAGGGGACGGGTGTGCAACCAGGAGACAGGGAATGTGAACAGCATCACAGTAGCTTGGTCAGACTGAGGCAGGTGCTCTGGAGCACAGAGGGGCATCTGATAAGGGGCAGGTAATGGTGGAAGTCTTCTGGAAGAAGCTGAGGTCTGCATCTAATCCCAGCAGGTCTTACCCAGGAAAAAGAATGGAAGGGCATTGGGGCAGAGGAAACAGTGTGGGCAATGTGGAGGGAGACCAGACAGGGTTGGGGCAGGGGTGGAATAAAAGAGGAGGCTGGAGAGAGAAGTGGGGGGGCCAAGCAGAGGCAGGAGTCAGTATTAGGGGCAGGGAGACAAGCTATTGGAGCCCGTTCATTCATTCAGCCAGTGTGTGTGGAGCTCTTCCCAGGTGTGCCAGACCCTGTGCTGTTGCAGAGATCCAGGTGAGGATTGTGGTGGCCTGGACCAAGGTGATGGGGGCTAGGATGCATAGAACGGGCAGAGATGTTAGGGAGATGCTCTCACTGTTACACAAACATCCTAGCAATCTACAAATTGTCATCTGGCTCCTGGACCAGGTCCGCATGAATTTGGAAATGGAACCTACTATTTCAAGAAGGGAGAGCTGAATGGCCGAGCTGAGACCAAACCTCAGGGGCCACACCCAGAGCCCTGCAGCCCAGCCTGCCTGTCCTTCCTCACTGCTATGCTCTAGGCTCAGGAAAGCTTCAGATGCAATCGTGGTAATCTTGCCTGGCCCTTTCCAGTAAGGGGGAAAATCCAAACATCCAGGTCACATAGGAAGCTAGATACCCAGCTGGGCGCTGGGAGTTTTCCTCTGCTGTCTGCTGTCTCCTACTTCCATCAGACTTTGGCCCTCTGAGGATGTCTCCCTTATCAGAATGAAACTTCCAATGGGTATAATAAGGACCAGGAGTGTAAGTTAGCAAAGCTGTTCTGCTGCCACTTAGTTGTTTGAACTTGGGGGGAAAAATCCTGTATTTGTCTCTCTCATTTAAAGTGGGTAAATAATAATGCCTATCATAAGTATGGAAAGACATAAAGATTAAAGAGACATTAAGAGTCTTGAAATGCAAACAGGGCATGAATGCCCCAGCACAGACCGTGAAGAATGGTTAGAAATGACAGCATAAAAAATGGGCCTGGGGTGGCGCCTGGGGCTCAAAGGAGTGGGGTGCTGACCCCATATGCCGGAGGTGGCGGGTTCAAACCTAGCCCTGGCCAAAAACTGCAAAAAAAAAAAAAAAGAGCCTGTCAGTAAGCCCGGAATGCAGGACTTTGTCCTTTCACACATGCGGCATTCTGAGTGTCCAGAACAGAGCCTGGCACAGAGCGTTGATGGGACAGGTGCTGCTGGAGAGCAGGTGCTAACTTACCCTGAGGGCCAGAAGCCTTCTGGAGGGCAGGGCTGGGGGGCTGTGCGAACAGCATCCCCCAGAGTAGGCTCTGCCTCCACGCGAGAACCTCAGGGAGTCTGTAGGTTCTCTGACCCGGATTATCCATAAATCAGTGGCTTCAACAGAACCATGTCCCTGCCAGGGTCCTCTCCAGTGACTTCTAACCACCTGGGATCTGCTCACATGCCTCCTCCATCACCCCACCTCCCATTCACCCTCCAGCCCCCCAGCACTGTGCTGGGGTGCTCACCATGCCCCCATGGCACCCCTCCTCTGGCCCCCTCAGGAAGATGGGGCCTCTTTTGCTCCAGCTGCTGTCCCCCCACACACATCTTGCCAACTTTTACTCAGCTTGACTACACTTAGCCAGTGACCCACCAAGAAGACACGTCTGCCCCAACCTTCAGCTTGTGCTTCATCAGCCATGAGTACAACTCTGTGAAGCCATGCTGCAGTCTGACTGTGTGCCCTGAGAAAGTCACCCTCCCTGAGCCCTCACCTCAACTGTAGATAGCCCAGCAAGGGCTGCAGTGCTCAGAGCCAGGCTTGCTGGTCAAAGGGCTCCCTAAGATGGCCAAGTGCCAAATAAAGCTTATGGCACTGTTACTGAGGCTGAAAGGGTCTAACCCAGAACACGAATCTAAAAGGAGAGCGGGTGCAGGGAGAGAAAGGAGAGCTGGAGGGTTGGTATCAAGTAGTCTTGGAACTGGTTGGTAAATACATACGATCCTTCGTTAAACACACCCATGTCCTCATGAAAAATGTGGCTCACTCTTGAAATCACAGAACTTTTTCCCCCAGTGGATTCAAAAATTGTCCCATGTGGTGCTGGGTAGGAGGCCCTGAAATTGTCATAGAAGGGGTCAGTCCCCAAAGAGCTGGAGCCTGACAAAGCCTTCCTCAGTTTACACAGATGGAGACATTCTTTCCAGGCCACAGTGCCCACAGCCAGGCTCCCCCTGCCTCCAACCTACCCCCTGATCTCAGAAGGTCTGGTCTTCTCTGACATTTTCTGGTCCACCTATCTGGAGACAGGATCCCTTTCCAAGTTGTCATGGTGCACACAGCCACTGGGTCTTTCTCAAATCATCACAGTGGCAGAGGAAACAGACTCGCACTTGGATTTAGGCTCACCATTTTTACTGAGATTTTGCACAAGACAACCCTTTTGTCTATAAAAAGGGGATGGATACCCACCTCATAGGGCTGCTGCAAGGTCAAGTGAGTTCATTCATGTATTGCTGAGTGTGAAGCTTTTGGAACAGTGCCTGGCAAACTGGTGACATATGCTTGCCATCAACACCCGCCTCCTTCCCCCTCACTTGTCTAAGTCCTTCTTGGTCCGTGGACCCCTTCTGTGCTGTTCCTCCCCAATCCCTCCCTCTTAAGAGGCTGCCTCAGCTGCCGCTCTTCACCCTCTCCCCTTTTCCCTCCCAGACCACCCTAATCCTCTTGACTCCTGCCTGTCCTGAGTCCTCCCTGACCTGTGTCCCCCATTGCTCAGGGGCCACAGACCAGCCCTTCGTCACACCCCCCACATAGCACACACCAAGCTGGCCTATCCACCTCATGTTTTATTGTAAAAAATGTTAAAATAAATTACATTTGCCATCATTGCCAGTATGTACATACAGTGTGTGCCATTCAAGGACAGCCAACAAGCTCATTAAAACAATTCACAGAAAAATACAAGGTCACTCGCCTTCCCAGCCCCCTGCCAGGGCAGCAGGATCCACAATGGTCAGAGCAGGCGTCCTCAAACTATGGCCCGCAGGCAACCAAGGACATTTATCCAGCCTGCTGGGTGTTTTTGATGCTGCTGCCTACCCTGCTTAGCAGCCGACTCGTCCCAGGGCCCGCAGTCCGACCCTCCAACAGTCTGAGGGACAGTGAACTGGCCCACTGTTTAAAAAGTTTGAGGACCCCTGGGTTAGAGGGTAGGTTGGTGTGGACACAATGCCCAACAGTCTTCACATGTTTGGAGAGGGGTGGCCCCATCTGCCCCTACAGTGGAGGGAAGACAGCACAGCATCAGAGAGGGCCTTCGAAGCTGTGGTCACCTGCCCCTGCCCAGCATCCAGTCACCTTGACAGATTCCCCCACCCTTGGCTCATTTGCTGACCAGTGTCCCTCCACAGCTCTGCATGGGGACTTGGCCTGTGATGTCATGGCCTTAGCAGAGATCACCAGGGAAAGCCCATAGTGTGGACACTGGATGTCACGATGCTTAGGATCCTGTGCTTTAACCACTGGCTCTGAAGGCAACAACTGATTCCAAGTATATAAAAACAGCAGTTCATTTTTAAAAAATAACAAAAACATTCAGGACAGCAGGGCCGGGCCCAGGGTGAGCATCATGGAGACCCCAAGGACTTCGGCAGCAGCAAGGCTGCCCACCCTCAGTAGAAACACAGTCTGTGGACAGCTCCACATTATCTTTTGGTCCCCAACGCAAACCCTTTCCACACGCACATGCACACACATGCACACGCATGCACACACAATGAACAGTAGCTGGAGAGAAGAGCTTGATTCACATATTTGGCTGCTGCCCATTTGTGAGCCAACAGCAATTTGGCCTCACCCCACCCGGCCCGTGGGAGGGTGGGGAGGAAAGGGACAGTGAGGTCCTTGTTCTGGAGACATGGAAGGAGGAGAGAGCAGAATGGGGAGTGTGGGTCCTAAGACCAGGGGCTGGGCCACGCACTTCTACAGGGAGCCAGAAGGGTGAAGGCAGAAGAACCAGAGCTGGGCCTGTAGCTCCCTATCCACCAGCACCATGAGGCCCAACTTCTGGTGGGCCACGCTCTGCCACTCCCCTTCCTCTTACTACTCAGGGACAGTGGGGCAGAAAGCCTTGCATCTGCCATCACTTGGTCTGAGACAGGGAATAGGGCTCTGAGATAGGCAGACCTCATGGGGGGCTGGGACCCTGGGCCCACAATGGGCTTGTTCCAGGTCCTTCAAATCAGGACAGTTTCAGCCCCTGCCCACGATCTCCTCCCTTCCTCCTTCCCCAAGCAGTCTCCACCCTATTGCACTTGGCAGGACAGCCTTGCAGGTAGGCTCCCAAGAGGGATGGGGGACAGGTCCTGCTACTGCTGAGGCACTGAAATGCCCAGCCCCCATATCACAGTTCTATGTCCCCAAATACTTTAGAGCTCCAAAAGGCAGAACTGGGTCTGGCATATCCCATCTCTCTCTCCAAAATGTCTGGTTCAGTGCTAGGCCCACGCAAGTTGCTCAGTAATACTGGTGAACCCAAATAGCTGAGGCGTTGGCCTCAGAGAACCGTGACATTCAACCAAATGATGGGGCAAAGATCCATGCAGGCACAGGCCTCCTTGGGGTCAGTCCCGCCTGCCTGTCCCACCAGCCTGCAGATCTTCAAATCATCACATGCACCAGCCAAGCTCAGGACAGATGCCCCCACGGCCAGGGCACCACTCTGCAGCACAGAGGCCCTGTCCTAGGCGGCCGCCATTGCCATCAGTAGCATCTAGCTGGAGGGGATGAAGGTAAGAGGCCCCTGGCCCCCCACTCCCAGTTCCAGGCCTGCCCCCCACCAGGGGCCAGGGGTCGCGGCCATGACAGGACACCCTGGGTGAGGGGGAAGAAACCGTCGAAGGTGGAGTGGGGAGCCGGCCCCGCCTCATGTGCCTTTGGGGCTGTTCGCCTTATTATACTCGTTCATCAGCTGCTCGTATGGCACAGAGAGCTCGGACTCAGTGCTGGTGAAGGTGGACTCGTCTGAGGAGGGGAACTCGCCCAAGTTCAAGGGCACTTCAGCTTCAGGCCTCTGCTCGGGCCTCTCCTCCTCTGCCAAGTTGTCCTCCAGCGAGGACTTGGAGGTCTCCTCATCTGAGAGGCCGGCCTCCTCATTCACGAAGGTGATGTTGGCATTCTGGGAGATGAGTGGGTGGTAGTCCTGGGCGTCCCAGGGCTCTCCCTCCTCGCTGATGCGGTCCAGCTGGTTAATAAACACCTCAGAGGTGGGGGAGCCCTCCTCAGGGGTCCGTGTCACAGCCTCCTCGCTGGGTGTCTTCGACACATGGCCTTTGCTCCTCAGTGTCTGTGACACCTCTTCCAAGCTGGGTACCCGGTTCTTAGAGTAGACCACCAGGGGCACCAAGGAAGGAGGGATGGCTGGCAGCCCGCTGTCCTGAGTCCCCCGCCCCGGGCCCGGGCCCCTCTCCCCACCCCTGCTGGTCGTCTTCATGGCCTTCTTCCCAATCTGCTTGATGAGATCATTGTAGGTCTCCTCCTTCTTGGACAGAAAGCTAAAGATGTTGACGTCTTTGGAGGCCCCACTCCCTGCCACCTGCAGGGCTGTCCTGGAGTGGGGGGAGCTCTCAAAGGACTCCTTCCGCCGCCGCCGCCGCTTCTTAATGGCCTTGTGGACTTCCACAAACATGCTCACCTTCCAGTTGACAAAGAGAGACAGCCAGGCCAACCCCAGATAGATCCAGAGCTCCACAAAGTAGCGGTACAGGGCGTGGTAGTTGGCGCTGGGGTTCACACCTGAGAGGACAGGGAGGGTCAGCAGGGACCTGGAAATGTGCAACAGCCACACTGTGCTATCTGAGCAGGTGTCCTGAGGGCACGGAGGGGCCTGGTCTACCATCTGCACTGCCCCATCTTCCCTGATGGCCTGGGCCCTTCACTCACAGCCCCATCCCAACCACCACCCTGTCTCTGAGCCTCAGATTCCTCAACTACAAAAAAATCAGGACAATGACTTGAGGGAAACAAAAGGGACTTTGGGGAACTGGAGATGTAGCCTACACACAAGTCAAGAAACAGTTCACATAAGTAGTTGCCTTGCAATTGTCCCTAGCTGTTGTGTGTGTATGTTTTACACAGTTCAGTTAAAAACGGAATGGGTGGAAGAGAGAGGAGGGGGCTGCTGCATCCTCATCACAGCTGGGGATGGACTCACTGGTTTAACAGGAAATGAGGCTGGTGGTTGGGTCGAGATGACCCAGGCAGCAGAACCCTGAACCAACTTTATTCTCCTTGATGATCTGGTCTGTCTCCCTGCCTTCCTGTTCTGTCTTCCTGAGATGCAGCTCCCCCCCGGCCTGGAGGGCTCTGTCCACTCATCTCCCTCGTATGGCAAGGGAGCCTTCCTGGCTTACCCCTCAGAGTTCTGATGGTTCTGCTACACCCTGGGATTATTTGAGATTTCTTTTAAGACCTGACGCATATAATCACCCTGATTTGTACCCTGCCCCACTCCTGAGTGAACACAGAACAACTGGAGTGGGGATTGGAGAAAAGGGGCTGTCTCCCGGGTCATGTTAGAGGTTCCCGGGGGTAGGGGCTCTGTCAGAGGGGTGCTGTCCCTCTTGCCCAAGGCCCAGATCACAAGCAATGAGGACATGTACTAATATGGTCAGGCCCTGTCCTCAGTACTCATGTGTGGGATTTCTACCATCCTATGTGGTAGGCACTAGGATTTTCACCAATTTTACAGATGAGAAAAGTAAGGCAAAGGTCTGGGGTCTTGTTGGAGCTGAGGAAGTACAGTTAGATGATCTGCTGTACTCTCCTGATACAAAGGCTTCTCCTTAGCCTGCTCTGGGCCCTGAGGGCTACACAATGGCAGGACTGTGCCTCCTCTCAGGACAGCAAGCCCAGATCTGTCGGGGGCAGTGGAGTGTGCCTCCTTCCTGTTCAAGCTCCCCCCTCTTAGATTCCACATACAACGGGACACAAGGCTGGTGACCCGCCCCTGCCCTCTTGGGGAGGAGGAGGGGGTAGAGAACAGAGGCTCCTCAACGGAGGTTGAGGTCAACAAGGCCAAACAGGGTGTCAAGAAGATTAAGAACCAAGACACTGTGCAGGCCACAGGCACAAGTATGTGAGTGGCTGGGGCCAGCTGGTCACAGGCCTTCAGACAAAGGGGCCAAAGAATCTTATTGCCTCCCTGGATTAGCAGGGGCGGAGGATGAGGGAGGGCCAGGGCTGAAGGGGAGGACAGCCGGGCAGAAGGCCTCCCTTGTCTTTAAGCTGCTTGTGCCAAGCACAAAGCTCCAGGCCTCTGAGCTCCCTCAGTCATCCTGAAGGATGAGAGGAGGCTGGGACCAGGGCGGGATAGGGTGTGGGGAAGGGGCACTTGCTGGCCCGGGGTGACACAGGGTGACAAGCACAAACCCTGCAAGCTGAAGCCCTACTCCTAGTCCTCTAGGAGCCCAAGCTCAGGAATTAGGACAGAAAAGAGGAAGGGATCAGAGATTGAACAGAGAGAAAAGGAAGAGGGGAAATGCCATATCCAAGAAAGGGAGCAAGAGAGAAAAGAGTCTTCTGCATTACTCTGTGCCTTGGTTTTCTCTTGCCAGCAGCAGCGGTGGGTTGAGAACCCCGCTGGGTGGGAGAGTGCCCAGAACATGGAATGCCTTCCAAGGGTCCCCAGTAAGGGTCTGCTGAATTGGAATTAGAGACAGAAGGGGGAAGGTGGAGGGAAGAACTCACCTGCCACAAAGTCACCAAAGCCGATGGTGGAGATGGTGATGAAAGAGTAGTACAGGCCTTCGATGTAGTCCCACTCCTCGGTCACCATGAACACGAAGGGCGGGATCACCAGGTGGACCAGGACGCCCCACAGGATAAAGATGGCTGTGCACGTGATCTGCGCCTTCCGCTGACAGGGCAGCAGGAGGTCAAGTCAGACAGTAGTGGAGACTCAGGAGACCTAGCATGGCACCCACAGGGCTGGGAGGCAGCTGGGCACCGGGACTGGGAGGCTTCCCACTGGGAAAGGAGGAGGGAAAGGTGCTCCCAGCCCTCCCCAGGAGGGGAGAGAGCTCTGAAACTGCCTTCTTGCCGTCTGTCCCGACACCCCTGTCTAATTCTTAGAGCCTTCCCATCCTCCCCTTACCCATCATGGTCCCCCTACCTCTGCCCAGTGCCCAGGGTTGGGGACATACCAGGCTCACGCCTCTCTTAGTAAGGAACTGGCCCAGCCTCTTGGCACGTCCCCCGAAGAACTTGCCCAAGGCACTGATCCACGTAAGGCAGAGCGGCACCCCAAAGAGACCATAGAAGACGCAAAAGAGGCGACCGGCGGGGGTCTTGGGAGCCACATTGCCGTAGCCTGAGGAAGGAGAGAGTGAGGCCAAGAACAAAGCTGCAGCAGGAGGGGTGGCCCCTGATGGGCTGCTGCACCCACCACACACACAGAAAACCACCTCCCACCCCAGCTTAAGGCCAGTCCTCAGAGATCAATTGATACTGACCTAGTATCAGAACTTAAGTAATGATATTTCCCTTGATCACACCTTCCTCATGATTCTTTGTTTTTTGTTGTTGTTTTTTTTTTTTTTTGCAGTTTTTGGCCAGGGCTGGGTTTGAACCCACCACCTCCGGCATATGGGGCCGGCGCCCTACTCCTTTGAGCTACAGGCGCCACCATCATGATGATTTACAAAACAATTATTACAGTGTGGGCTGTCTTCTCAATTAACCTGGGAGCTCCCTGAAGGCAGGGGCTGCACCTCCACCATCCAGGTCTTCTACCAGTGCACATGGTACTGCTGTGCCAATGAGAAGGGGCCCCGCCCTGTGCCGATGCCCAGGGCTACTGTGGTAGCAGGTCTCAATTCCCTCTCTTCTGATGCAACTTCTTTATCAAGGGGGTATCCCGTCCAATCCTCCTCCATTTGACAGGGGGCTTTGACCATGGACGTGGTTGAGGGAGGCAGAAGTGACATGGGACAGGAGAGGTCCAAGAATCTGCTGCTTCTCCTGATTCCCCTGATACACTTGCTTTAGGGGTTTCCTTCCTGCCATACTGGGAGGTGCCTGAGACACAGGTGGAGGCCTTGTGCTTTTATCCCCAGCTGTGCTCTCAACCAGCAGCCAGCATCACTGACAGATCTGTGACAGGAGGGATCACCCCACCCAGTTGTCGTTTAACTATCACAACACTGGAGAGCTCAGGCAAGACCCAGCCAGCGGAGCCCAGGCAACCCACAGAATGGCGGAAGATAGCAAGTTGTGTTCTGAGCCACTAACTTCTGGGCTGGCTGGCTATGTGGCCACAGAGAGCCAGCATAGACACCTAGCTTGCTGAGTTAAGCATGGTCTGTGGGATTTGTGCAGTGAGCAGCCTGGACTGCCTAGGTCCCCTGTGAGGCTCTTCATATCAGTCCATGTCCTTGTTATGGACTCATGGAATTGTCTCCCAGGCATGGCTAGTCACCAAAGACTGACTGAATCCCCAGGAAGGTGTCAAAAGGACAGACTGAGGGGAAAGGTGGGGATGCGTAAATTCACACCTAGCAGTGCAATGCACACTATCCGGGTGACAGGCACACTTACAACTTTGACTCACACTGTACAAAAGCAACTCAAGTAACCAGAATGTCTGTACCCCCATCGTATTCTGAACTGGCTTGATTTTGCCCGGACGAGGCTGAATAATCAGAGCTGGATTCCTATCAAGTTCCAATGCACATGGAAGTGGGTATCTTCAAGGATGCAGAAGACTTACCAATGGTGGTGATGACGGTGGCTGCAAAAATCATTGCATTGGGCCAGTTCCAGTTGTTGAAGGTCTGGTTCCCTGTGATGGCCACGCCTTGTCCTGCAGCATCAGATACCACCTAAAGAGAGGAGAGAAAGACAGACAATAAAGGTCAGAGGTGAGGGCACGCAGATGCTTTCTGAGTGGCAGCACTGCATCAAACTCCTTATAAGCATTCTCATTTAATTATCACAATAACCAGGTGGCAGTTAGTGTCTCCATTTTTTAAAGGATCAGAGATGTTTTTGTCCAAGGTCACACAGCAGGTAAGGCCATGAACCCAGGAAATCTGGCTCCAAAGTTCATTCTTTCAGGGAGCCAGTGCTTCTCAATCTCACCAGCATACACCAGCACCAACTGGAGAGCTTGCTATGCACAGGCTGCTGGGGCTGACACCCCAGAGATTCTGAATCAGCATATCTGGGAAGGGGCATTTCTAATAAGCTCCCAGGTGATTGCTGATGCTTCTGGTCCAGGGAACTTTGAGAACTGCCGCACTAAATTATTCTGTCTCTCCAAAAAAGATGTGAAGCAGACAAAAAGGAGGTCCCCTACACCCCACTCAGCCCTCCACAAAGTGTTCTGCCTGTTCCTGTGAGGGATCTCCGTATACCCACTGGCCTGCTGAGGTCAGCTCAGTGCCTCCAGATCCATCCTCTGAGGGCGTGCAATTGGCAGGTTCCCTTGTGCCCGTGCTGAGGACTGTAACCTACCCTTTCCCCCAACAGGCTCTCGCTTCCCTCTCTTCCCTGTATCCCTTTTTCTCTCTGCCCTGGGCTCAGCAATTATCTGGGAAAAGATAGATCGGAATATATGACAGGGTGACTCAAAATTGTGCTACTAACCTACACAGAGATCCCAACAACTGGACTGTCGGTGAGAGGCCACCTGGGGACATTCACCAGGAAGCCCTGAGGAGAGGAGCTCCAGTAGTGCTGATAATGGCCAAACTGTTTCTATTTGGCGAGTCTCTGCCTCATCCTTCAACTCTGCCCACCACTTACCCCAACCTTCCAATGGGGTGTCATCGGCTGACACAGCCTGGACCCCAGAAGCCTCATTAGGTGGAGCGCTAAATCTGGAGTTTGAGTCCTGTCCCCAGGGAGGGCTCTAGGATGGGCCATCAGACTAGGCACTCAGGTTCCTTACAAAGATCAAGGCAAGGACGCAGGGAGCCGAGGCAGAGGCGTGAGGGCTACAACAGGAAGGAAATCCAAAGAACTTATTTCTAACCCATCCAAGGCAGGGCTGGAGCTTGATGGGGAAAAGGGGGAAGGGCAGGTTGTTCTGAGGAATGTGCAGTTCGCAGAGGCAGCGGCAGGCTCATGTAAATGGATCTGTGTACTCAGGGAAGAATTTTCCATGATGCCATGCTCGTCTGACAAAGCATCAGACCACACTGCTCACTGCTCGGCCTCCCCTGCATTTCCGGGGCCCCTCGGAGGCTTTGAAGGCTGCACAGAGCAGCCATGTGAAGGAGTGGGACAGTAACATCAGACTCTGCCCTCAGACAGAGAGAGCTCTGGCCAGTCAGGTCACTCAGACATGCAATAAACCACAGGACACTTAAACACTAACAAGCCAACAGGAGCGTTTACACAAATACTAAGGACCACCCAGTGGCTTTTTAGAAATATCAAGTCTATAAGGTCTGACAGTTAAGTTTGCAAATTCATCCTAGAAAAAGTGCCACACACACCTCATTGCTGAGTATCACTTATGGTCACCTTTGAGGTACTCCCCTTGGGAAGCTGTGCACTGACACCAGCTCCTAGTCCACCCTTCAAAGCAATTTTGGAACTCTTTTTCTAGAATGGCCATTAGAGTTGTCTTCTTCTAAGTCCTGACAATTCAGTTTGTGAACTCACTGTAGACGAGGTGCTACCTCATTGTTGACTATCACTACAGTCACCAGATGGCCAAGGGGAGCACTTTGAAGGGGACTACAGTGATATTTAGCAATGAGGGAGGTAGCTCTTGCTCTAGGATGAGTTCACGAGCTAAACTGCCTGACCTCATATGTTTGGAGCAAGAGAATGAGGAGGTGCTGTGACCTGGTGTGTTAACGTTAAACAGATGGTGGAGAGAACAGCACCTCTCAGCTCCCCTTGAGCTCCGACCTCTTATCTCAGATATTGGTCTTCAACTGGATGACCTCCAACAGATGAAAAGGGCACACGAGGACACCTTGAAATGGGAATGGACTGACCACAGATGACACAGTGGCACCATGGTCAGGTCATCCCCATGGAATCATGGGGAACAGGAAAATGTCAGAAGACAAGCTGTCCCTATTTTCACAAAAAGGAAAAGGGTGGACTCTAGAAACTTGGAAAACAAACCTGAACTCCTACAAACTTCTAAATGGGGAGAAGAGAATGCCTGGAACATTTAGAAGCACAAGCAGTAGGCACTAGAGGCTAGCACAGGTTCACCAAGACCTAGTCACGCTCAGCTGAGTGCATCTCCTTTTCCAAAGAGGCTGCACAGCCTTGAAGTTTTGTGGAATGCAGTAAATCTAGATATCAGCCAGGCAGCTAACAGATGGATTTAAAGATACTCATGTGGACAAGACAGAGATGTAGGGGGAAGAGAGGATTAATTAGGTCCATTCAAAGGCAGACAAACAACTCCAGGAAGTATTGATCACTATCAACCTAGACTAAGGTCTGCATTATCACGCCTGGCCTCTTCGATATTTTAATCAACAGCACACTGAAGACAGAGACAGCTTACCAATCCAATATGCAGAGGACGCAAAATTGGGGATGAGCATGAGACAGAAAGGTCGCTAAGACGTGGCAGTGATAGTACTGAGACTCTAAACCATCTGGACTAGAAACAGGGCCAAAATTAGTAAGTCATGAGTATCCTTTTAAATTTTCAAGTCTTCCACTCTGGATTGGAAAGACTACTGATGGGAGAAGAACGTCCTCGGTTTTTAGGTGACCATGAGCCAGCAAACACTTGGGTGGTGGCCAAAAGTAAATGCAATCCTGGGCCATGTTGTCAACTCCAGGCCCATTCAACTCCAGGGAAGGGAGGTAACAAGCCCGTTGTGCCCTGCAGGCATAGGGAGCACACTGGTCCCTTCCGGGTGTCAGAATTCACACAGTATGCTAACCAACCCGCCAAGGTCCAAGTGGGGATGGGGTGGCTTTTATGCATAATGAGCTATCTTACAATGGGCTACCCTTTGCAGCAATCAATAATCAATTTCTGTTAATGGAAAGTACTTAGGCCAGGGTACAACCACCTACCAGGGTGTTGGGGTGGCAGTGCTTTCTGGGTATGTTTGGAAATGCTGCCTGAGGGGGCATTGTATATGCCAGGCACTGTTCTAGGGGATAACATAGTGAATACACACAACCTCTATCCTCCCCACACGTTTATTCTAGTGTGTGAGGGGCTTATGCTGCTGGCATAAAGTGGACAGGGGCCAGAGGTGCCAAATGCCCAGTAATCCACAGGACAACCCCACCCAAACACAAACTCTGCTCCTCCAGAGACACACTAGCTTGCCAAAGGTAACCTGTGATTTGAAAATCATTTAGTGGGCGCTAAGGAGACATCAAACAAAAGAGGGTATTAAAGGCCAGGTACGGTGGCTTACACCAGTAATCCCAGCACTCTGGGAGGCGAAGGCAGGTCGATCACCTGAGCTCAGGAGTTTGAGTCCAGACTGAGCAAGAGTAAGACCCTGTCTAATAAATAGCCAGGCATTGTGGCAGGTCCCTATAGTCCCAGCTACTTAGGAGACTGAGGCAAGAGGATCACTTGAGCCGAAGAGTTTGAGGTTGCTATCAGATAAGACCCTAGGGCACTCTACTGAGGGCAATAAAGTGAGACTCTGTCTCAAAAACAAAACAAAACAAAAACCGAAAAAAAAAAAGAAAGGAAAAAAAGAGGGCATTAAGGTTGGGAGTGTGGTACGATGGAGAGCTGGGCTTCCTGCCCTGTCCTGCTGGTCATGTGCATGTCCAAGCAGCTCACTTGCCCCGTGATGTGACCTCTTTTATCTCTCCATGGTCATCTAGTTAAAGGCAGGTACATCCCAGGGGCCCCAGCTCCTTGGGGCCAGGAGTACCACCAATCCTTGAAAAGACCCAGTGGGAGCAATTACCCCCACTGGGCAGAGAGAGGTTACCTGGCAGAACTGGGCTACTAGTTTCAAGTCTCCAACTTTAAGTCTCCCCCTGCTCTGCCCACCCCTGGGCTCCCCAGCAGCAAGCTGGGGGGAGAGTCGTATTAGTAGCATCAGTGCTGTAGCACTCAGACCCCCCTTGCTGGGGCCTTTCTACATATATTACCTAAACAGCTCTTCCTAAGATTCTGTCGGTATTAGCAAGGGAGCTCAGGGAGTCAAGGTCCAGATGTGAACTTGGGGTGCCAGCTCCGAGTCGCCGAGGCTCTGGTGTGGATGCCTCACTGATCTTGGCTGGCATCACACAGGATGAGGATGCAGCCTTAACTGGTCTCCCAGAACAGAAGAGCTGACTGAGGGCTGAGGCCGCCGGTGGGTCATGGGGAGGGTCATGGGAGAGCTAGGCAAACACCCTTTTAGACGAGGCGTCCCGTCTTCGGGGTTAGGGAAACAGCTTACTCGGGAGGAGGTGGCCCCTGTTCACTTGCAGGATTCTTTAACTTGGCTCTCAAATTCACACAAGACAATATTTTCATTCTCTATATAAGCCTGGAGAATGAGGGGAGAAAAAGAGCCTGCACACAGCCCAGGCTCAGATCTTGTTTGAGGGCAGAATAGAATTCCCTGCCTCCCTCACCCTCATCATAAAGCAACTGTGATTTATTGAGGGCTTACTATGTGCCAAGTGCTATGGTAAGCATTTTATGTCCCTTAAGCTCATTTAACAAGGACAGAATCCTGCTGGGTAGACACTATCATTTTTTCCATTTTACAAATAAGAATTTGAGGCTTAGAGAGGTTAATCAGGTAGCCTGAGGTTGCAGTGCTAAAATCAATTAAGCCAGAACTAGAACCCAGGCCCATCTGGGTCCAAACTGCTATTATCCTATCCCCTGTTCCCATAAAGGCCACAGGAAGGAGGCCTGTGCATACTTCCACCAGCTGAAAAAACAGTGCCCTAAAACCAGTCCAGCCACTCAGACCAGCCATCCAGCTCTAGAGCCCAGAGCTTTGGACATCCAGCTGCCCCTACCCACCTTCCCAGGCACTCCCTGCCCACGTAGGCTAGGTTCCCAGACACCCTCTCCTCCTCCAGGGATCTAAGGCTTCCTGCAGCAGTCTCTGGGTGTCCCCTTCCTGGAGAGACACGTGAGTACACCCAGGGATTTGAGACATGTAGCCCACCTATGGACATGGTAGACAGGGCTGAGGTGGGGCCTTTCCCTATATAGTGTTGGGAGAGTGGAAGTGAAGTCAAGATGTCAGCCTGTCTGGGATCACAGCTCTCTGGCACCACAGCCACTCTTGGTCTTGGCCCTGCATCTAGTTCCCGTAGCTGCTACCACTTTGGGATCATAGGACTCTATCCTGCTATGATGCAGAAGACAGCCTCAGCAATCCTCCTTGAGTCCAGCCTCCACTGGACTCATATTAGGGGTTTTGTGAGCTGAACTTCCTTTACTATCGCTTTCTGCATCAATCCATAGTTCACTTCATCAAAGCTCACTTGGTCCCTCTGGCCTGGAGGTGCAATAGAGCTAATTCCCCCACCCACGTGGTGCCCTTATGATGCCTCTCACTTAGCTCTCCCAGCCACCTTGTGTGTGGGGGGTGGGGGCAGAACTTATTCATCCTTATTTTACAGATAAGTTGATATTCAAATAATACTTGATATGCAAGCACTTATGAGGACAGGCACTGATCCAAGCACTTTAAATCACTTAGCTCGCTGAATCTTTATACCCTATCAAGCAGAGACTATTGTTATCCCCATTCTACAGATGAGGAAACAGAGGGACTTGCCCAAGGTCACAGCTGGTGAGTGGTGAGCTGGGATGTGCACCTAGGCAATGTGGCTCCTAACCACTGTACCATCTATGAATGGGGAGGTGGAAATGCAGGTGGGCTTCTAGGTACAAATGAAATGACACCCCAGGGATGCACCAGAATGCAGAAACTCCCCAGAACGTAATCTCCACGAGGGCAGAAACTTGTGTGTTTCCTTTTCCATTGCTGTATTCTCAGTGCCTAGAACACTGCCTGGCACATAGTAACTGCTCAACAAATATTTGTTAAATGAGTGAATAAATAAATTTGAGTAAATCAAAGTATGTTCTGTAGCCTCAAATAACTTATCCTCTAAATGCCTCTCCATCCCCGACGTCTTCCAGCACTGTTCTGTAATTGGGTTTTAGTGAAATTCATCAGCAACAAGGGGGAGACCTTTACCTAGCAAGAGGGCAGGAAGCAGAGGCACAGGTCCAGCAGCAGTGGGGTGGGGGTCCAGCTGGTGGGAGAGCCAGGGGTCACCAGGATGAGAAGAGGGCAGGGGGCTGGGGAGGGCAAGGTGAGGAGGGATGCAGACAAGAGCCCCAAGGAAAGGGGTTAAGACGACAGAGCATACAGCAGTGAGGCTGGGAGAGGTCCCCAGGGTGACTAGATTGTCCTTCCTGCAGGAAGGGAGGCCTGTCCCTCCTGGAACCTCTCCACCAGGGCAGGGGGTGTGCTGATAGGAGGAAAAGGAATATAACAACACATTGAGATTGAGGAAGCCACGGGGCCACCTCTCAAGTGCAAACCTATGCTCATCGAAAAGGTGGGATCAATCTGGGTCTGAATCAGAGGTAGTCTCTCCATTGGGTCAATAGCAGCCGCTCAGCCTCAGTTTATCTGCAGTCACAACGCCTGCTCTGGACATATGAAAAGCATCTACAACACAGTGAGCAGTGAATAAATGTATCTGTAATCAATGTTGTGACTGCAGACTGTGTGGTGATTTGAGACCTAGAAGCAAAGACCACTCATCCCCAAGTCTAAAACAGAGGGACCAGCATGCCCCGGACAGAGGCAGAGAAGGGATAGGGGTTTACGGCCTTGTGCCTGGAGGACAGAACCGGGTGAGAACAGGAGATTCTGTGCATACCTGCCACCACTTTCCATCTCTTCCTGCTTAAACAGAGAAAACTGAACTTTCTCGGTCTGCTCAGTTGGCTTCCTCAGGCCACATGGTAGGAAGGACAGGGAACTGTGTCTCCAGGGGTACCCCCGTCTACCTGCCAGCTAGAGCCAGGAGTCAGGGGAAATAGGGACACATCCGAGATACCCCAGTCCATATCTGAGAAGGCTCACCTCACCTGAACTCTGACCTCCCAGGGCTCCCAGTCACCCTGACCAGTTTCTAGTCCAGCCAAGCAAGTTTGTCAGGCTGCTGAAGGGAAGCCCTCCCCCATCCCACAGGTGAGACAGGCCAGGAGCAGACAGGAGGTGGTGACTCCAACCAAACACTTGTCAACTCCCTCCCAGCCCCCAGCTGTACTGTACAGAAGATGCCACTGGCCCCTCCCCATGCGTCTGGTCTGTCTGTCCATCTGGTCGCCAACAAGGAAACTGTGTGGGGAGCCCTGCTGGAGGGGGAGCAGAACAGGCCGGAAGAAATTAGTAAACCTATCTCAGGTACTTTTTAGGCAAACAGTGCAGTTTGGGCTTGTTTAGTATGTACAATGGTTTTCAAATTTTTAAAAGCCACAGGACTTAGGAATAAAGGGAAGATGGGCAGGCCCTCATCTCCCATAGAAGCTTGAGAAAGAGAATTGGGGAGGGAGGGGGCTGGTGGGTAGTGCTTGTTTGAAGTCCATTTAATGAAATCCATTTTCCAACAGCCCTCAAGGGACCACCAGCATATCAGACGCATCCTGGGGAGAAAGTGTCCACCTGTTAACCCTCCCAAATTTGAGACTGAAAACTCCATTGGCCAAGCCCTCAATTATCACCATTCCCTCTCATTCTCCATCCCAGACTGACCCAACCCCTCAAACTATTCCTTTATGGTTAATGGTGGGGAGGTGGGAGGGAGGATGGGGAACATGGGGGGGGGGTGCTGGGATTCCTTTCAGATAAGGAAACTGAGTCTTGGATACCACATAGGCATCCTGGCTCTCATCTCAGACAGAACTGCCCACCAATGGGAACCACTCTGGATTTAAATGAATACTATGCCTGGGCCCTAGCCAGAGGCATTCTGTTGGCCTGGGCATGGCTTTTACAAAGCCCCAGAAGTGATTCTGATGTGCAGTGGCTGCCTTAGTGCAGGCTATTGGGGGTGCTGGGCTCAGGCCTTCCATCTTCCTGTCTAAGGAGAGTGTGTACAGGGCAGGGAGAAGGAATTCCTGGTATTTTTCCCACTGCCCTCTTGCCCAGGCCAGGTGACCAGGGTGTGGCTCGGAAGACAGCCATAGTTTCTGAGGAAGGTATTGGCAAGAGCCCAACAGTGCCTGGCTGATACCTGAGCCAGCTGCAGGCCCAGCTCACCTGGGCTCTGTCTCTCCCGGGAAAGGGCAGAAGCAGAGACTGGAGGCGGCAGGTACAAACTGTTTTCCCTGAGATCAGAGATGGGCTGCTGGAAAATGGACTTCATTAAGTTCTTATTTGCTTACCTGTATTCTCAGATTTGCTCCAATACCTGCATGAGGTTATTGTCATGTTTTAGAAGAAGGCAGGCAGGCTAAATCAAACGTTGGAGACTTTGGTGAGCCAGGGTGCCAGTGGGTCTGAAGATCCAGGCTCAGCTCAGTTCTACCAGCACTACCTTGAGGTTCTTCAAAAACCTTCAATTTCTCTGCCTATCCCCTTCTCTATAAAATGAGGGGAGACTAGGACTACTGGGGTCCCTTGCCTGAGGTGAGATGACACCTCTCTAAACTTCACATTTTCCTCTGCCCAGAAGCATGACTTCTGGGCCCAGCCCAGCCCCTCTCTCCCCCACTTCTTCTCCATAGCACATTCAAGAAAATACAATTTCATTCTCAGGACTCAGCTCATGAGCCACCAGCCCCAGCTCCCTCAGAGCCCCTAGCAAGACAGGCTCCCATGTCAGGAGCCCCACTCTCAGGGTCACTCATGCTTTCTGTTTCCCCCAGATCTCACTGCAGGTTACACTCTTTTTGGTTCTTGGAGTAATGTGCCCAGTGCCCAATGTGGCATCCCTCATCAGCCCAGGGAGGCAGCAGCCAGCCAGGGCATGCCCCACAGTGCCACAGGTGGGGCTGTGTAGAAAACACACCCCTTCTGCCCCCACACTGCCATGGTGGCCCTGCAGTGCTGGTCACAACTAGTTTAAACCCCAAGGACCCCACTAGGTAAAGGGGAAAGTGCACACTGTTCCCATCCTCATTGCACACTTCAGGTGTCACTGTATTCTGCTCCTTAACCTCGACTGCATATTGAGATTATCAGGGAGCCTGGAAGAATACTCACGCCTGGGTCTTACTTCTGCAGTACCTACAGAAATAGTCCGAGGCCTAGGCTGGTGATATTTTTAAAATCACACTGCCTACTTTAGGGACCAAGTCAAGCCCTGGCCCTGGAGTCAGCACTCAGCAGGCCGTGCGTGTGCACGACTGTCCTCTTGTCGTCTTTTGGACTTCCCCTGTCCGCCCTCCTGGGCCATCTCTCATGTCCATCGGTGGAAGCCGGTGCCAGATGGGAGCAAGTTTTCAGCAGAAACCTCTGGGTTTCCGACTTTCACAGGCCTGGTAACCCTGTCCTCACTTGGGAGGGACAAAGAAAACAAGGCAGGTGACCCTGCCCCCATTGTTCTCAGGCTTGGACGGTAACCCCTCCTTGGCAGCCAGGCATTCCTCCCGTGAGAGCAAGCCCAGGGCAGAGATCTGTGGGGACTGGCTGACCTGGGAGGGCTGCAGGTTTGGCTAAAGCAAACAGTGCGGCCCTGGGGGGCTGAGCTCAGGATGAGAGTCAGCATGCATTCTCAGGCACCTGGAGGGTGAGCTCATGGGCTATGCTGGAATCCCTGTGAGAGGACACAGGGAGCTCAAGGGCCCCTTCCCAGTCCCACGGCACCGAGACTGCCAGAGAACTGGCCCTGGAGAGCAGGAAAAGCTTCCTCCCTCCCAAACACATGCCCAATGACCCCTGGAGCCACATTCTCAAAATCTACTCTCTTTTCAACTTCTAAAGGACTTGGGGCAGGTGGGATGTCCAGTGAGGCTTAAATGACAAGAAGGGCATTTTTCATCCACCTGCAGCTTCTTTACACCCCAATTCACAAGCACTGCCTTGCCCCAGGGTGGGTATGGCCCGATCCATGATCTGGGCTGGTGTCTGTGACATATCTGGGTTTGTGACATTGTTCCCATCCCTGTTCCCAGAATCCAGAAGCAAGGAAGTCGGACACCTGACTGATGCCCAGAGCTGTCTCCCAACTAGAGGGCCGACAGTGTGGGGGGAGGGCAGGAAATGGTTTCAGCCTGTACCCCTTAAGCCTGTCTGGTCACACAGAGCAGCCCTGCCCCTTTCCCCATTAGGGTGTGGGTCACCAGGGAACAAGGGACTTTCCTCTGGAGGGTGGATTAGGAAGCTGAGGAGAGGCCTTTGCACTGGATTCAGCCTCTGGTCTGGCTCCTCCTCCATGACACGTTAGGAGGCCCCGAGCCCGCATCTCCTCCTCTCCCAAACCCCACAAGCACCAAGCACCACCTCTCACACCCAGAACTCCCCACCCGCCACAATCTCAACTAGGACGCAGGGCCCTGGAGGAAAACCAGACGAAATGGACATTACTACTCTTGTTCTACAGAGAGGGCGAGTGACAGGTGAAGCCACATAACAAGCTGGTGACAAAGCAGAGAGCAGACGTGCCAGAAACCCTCCACTCAGTTGAAGGCCCCGTCTACAGAAGAAACTGACCACCCACCCCCTCCTGCGACTGGGCTGGGAAATGCCAGCCAAAGCAGAGCAGGGCAGTGCAGGTGGACAAAGGTAACACAGTGCTCTAAGGGACGGGGGTCACACCCAGGGCTCTGACCTACCTGTAACATTTAGGGTGAATGTTTGTTTGTGCTCCCTACCCCATGCCCTTGGAGATGCCTTAGATTCATCCCATCTCTGGAGTAGGGTGCAAGGAGCAGCCATAGGGAGTCACTGGCCACTCAAGGTTTCTAAAAACATCCCCTGGAGCAGGCCACAAGGGAGGCCTCGGGAACTGCTGACTCATCATCTCCCCATTGCAGGCTGCTGACCTGAGGGAGACGTGGTTCAGTGTCAGCCCGGCTGCCTGCCACGTGCCAACTTGCTGCCTGTCTTTCTGAGCCCAGGTCTGCACGGGGCACACCAGCTGGATGGCCAATCTGCTTCAACATCACAAATGTCAAGTCTGGAGCCCTCTGGAGCAACTCCAGGGCAGAGAAGATAGGCCCTGGCTTGAGAGCAGACACACCAGGGCTCAAATCCCACTGCCAGCATGTACTAACGGGTTGCCTGTGGCATGTCTTGCCACCTCTTTGAGCTTAACTTTCTGTATTGGATAACAGGGGTGTGATGACTTCATTGGGTTAGGGTGCCAATTATGAGAAATGATGCCCGGGTTGGTGCTGGAGACATAGAGCATGTTCTAGAAACGGGCACTGGGAAGAAAAGTGAGCACTATTACTGCTGCATATACAGAGCAAGGGGCTGGGAGGACACCTCTCGTCCTAAGGGTCTGTACCCAGTGCACACAGCCTCCAGAGCTGGAGGACTGGAGCTGGGACAGTCCCTCCAGCTTGGCAGCCCTCCACTCCCCAGCACCTCACTCTCTTCTGCAGCCTCGCCATCTGAGCAGTAAACACCGCCGCTCTGCACCCTCACTCTCATCATTACTGACATTCCCTTACGTGTGTTTATCTGCTTCCTATTTATCCACCTTGAATAGACTGTGACTTTATAACATCCCTTAATCCCAGAACAGAACCTAGCTCTAGTGGGTGCTAGAGCAAGGTTCCAAGTGGATGGTTGAGCCTACGGGATGTGTGCCTTCTGGGGGACGACAGTGCCAGAGGTGGGGAGACCTGACAGGTGTGGGCACAACAGGGGCTGGTGACTGTTGGCCCCAACGCCTTTCCCCACTCCACCCATCTACAAGGCCAAAGCCCCCAGAGGTCTTGACTCTGGTGAGTCAGCTCCCCTGTGGACTTTGGAACCATCAGGATTCCAGAGGAAGGAGGCAGGTGGGTGGGGAGTGGGGCAGGCAAGGGAAGTCCAGGGCAGATGGATGCCAGCTGGCCTCATTCAGACCTTCCCATGCAAGCCATTGCTTTCTCGCTCTCCCAGCAGTGGGGAGGCAGGATGCTCTGAACCATGAAGCTCCTGAGCTCTGGAGGCTGCCAATCCTGTACTCCTGGCCTGGGCCCCAGACTCCTACCTCCCTGGAGGAAGCTTGCTGCTGACCCTGCCACTGTCATCCCTCAGGTTACACCTGTACCCTTGGAAAGGGGTTGGGGTTGACACAACCCTACCTTTACCCCTCAGAATGCCTCAGACAACCTGGTAAACCACCCCAACCCAAGGTTCTTCCCTCCTTTCTCTTCTCCCTTCACCTATGGCTGGCAGCTTGGGGTAAGCGGTAACTGCCTTTCCTTGAGGGCTGTGGTTCTCACAATAAGGGATTATTAAGCCTATCCATTTATTACAATTTGTTTAAGATGACCGAGTCGTTTAACCATAAACCTCTTCACTTATTAAAAGAGAAGGGCATGGTATTAATCCTGCACCAGGGCTGGGGCAGCTGAGTTTCTCTACTCCCTACCTGTTTGTTACAAGCCACCCTTTCCCACGCAAGCCTGGCCCCAAGAAGTCTGTCCACGGAGCTGAGCTTCTCGTCCACCTGTGGCCTCCCAGCATGATCTTGTCCCCATTCTTCCCCACAAAGCTCCCTGTAGGATCTCCTGAGAGCCAACCACCTGTCCCCAAATCCTTCCTTATTGTCTGACTCTAACCTAAATCCCTCCGGCTAAGGTCCAAGTCTATTTCCTTTGGTTCAGTCTCCGGCAGGAGACAGACAACAGCTGGCCTCCATCCTCTCTAGAATAAATTGTACAGGGAACTATTGGCAAACCAGCAGACAACTTAGGATGGATGGTACTCCTGCCAGGGTTGGGGGTGTGTGTGTGTGTGTGTTTCTGCCTCCATGGCCCCCAAATCTCAGGGTCAAACCCCACCACAGAAGACTAAGTCACAGTTAGAGACAAGAGCCAAGACCTCAATGCTTGACAACCTGGAAATCATAACCAAGAGGCAAGGGGAGTTTTGCCCTTAAAGCCTGACTTTCTGATCTCAAAACACACCACTTACTTACACCAGGGGCACTGGCCACCAAGGCCCCCCCTCGCAGGTCACAGGATGCAGTACAAAGAGGATCCCCAAAAAGCATGAAGAGCAGAGGTGAGCCTCTGCAGCTGGTTACCCCAAGTACTGGCCAGCTCTGCCCTTGCTGCCCAGGTGCGTCTGGAAGCAGAGGGCTGACCAGGCACAGCCATCACTGTCTCTCCCACCTCCTGTAGCCCTGCATGGACGGCCCCCCGCCCACCTCCCAGGCCCGGCTGACTGGGCGTGGGATGTGAGCAGGGTTAAGAAACAGAGCCGCTTTGTGCTGAAGGTATGGAAAAATACCACCAGGCCCTCCTAGCACAGAGGCCAGGCTAGGTGAGGGTTGGGGTGGGGGTTAAAAAACCTCCTACCCCTCTGACCTGGGGCCCAGGACCAGGGACAGGCCAGGCAGCAGGAAATGGAAACTCTTGACTTTAAGACACAATCTCATTGTGAAACATGAGAGGTAGAAGGAACGAGGGCCATGCCGCAGACACACACACATCCTTTCTCCCCTCTAACAGGCCTGGGATTTTCGGCACTGCCATTTTCCAAGCCCGTTTAACCCCTAATAACCACTCAGGCTCTGGCCTGCCCTCAGCCTTCTTAGTGCAGTGAAAGAACACTGGACAGACAGGCTGCACAGCGTTGGCTACTCCTCGCTCAACAAATCATGACCTCAGTTTCTTCATCTGTAAAGTGGAAATGATGCCACCTCCTTACTAATTCTCAAGGTTATGGATCAAAAGGCTGGATAGAGAACAGGAAGCCTGGTGCACAGACAAATTAGAGATGCTACTGATTCATGAACTTCTAGTTTACAAACATCCAGGGCTATTGGGTTTGAGTGTGTGCATTGTACGTGGCTGGAGGACGCTGAAAGAAATTCATAAATGTACTGCATCTCCAAGAGTCAGGCAACAGAGTGGGACCCATTCCTTGCACAGATGCAGCCTGTCCCCTGTGGAGCCCAGTTTCTGGTAAGTGGTAGCAGGAAGAGCCACTCATTGGGCTGGCCCAGGGGGACCACCTTCCCTCAAGTCTGAGCAAGCCCCTTTGTCCTGGGCCACTGAGGACTAAAGAACTGACCAAGCTGGACTTCCAGGACACAGCTTGTCCTCTTCAAATCCCTTGGCCCTCTCCCTGTATATAAAATGAGGTGGCCAGTTACTTCGCAGGATGAGTGGAGAGCCAAAAGGGCAAGATGGGAGAATAAGGGGTTCTCTTCACCTTCCGTCCCCCAGAGGCTGCTGGGCCATTCCCCTCTTTGGAGGGACAAAAACGTAGCTGTGCCCGCCAGCCACCAGCCCCTACCACCCATGCACTATGCAACCCACCCAACCTACTACCCAACGAGGATGGGGCCAGAGTCATAGACAAACTTTCCTTGCTCAATGCAGCTCAAAGCAGGGGCAGCTGATTCACTGAATATTTGCTGAGCACCAGCCATGCGCCCAGACACAGGGCAAAACAAAGAAAGTACAAGACAGGCTCCACCCAGAACGACCATGCAGTCTAACAGAGACAGACAGGGAGATGGGAAAAAATTACACAACAGTGGAAAACAGCAAGAGAAACCAACAGCAGGCAAACCAACAGTAAGGCACGGGCAGTCCCCAGGACACACATTATATCCCTTTCAAGTCCAAGCAGCAGGGCACAAAGGAAGATCAGATGCCCAAATACAAATGGGGAAACTAAGGCTCAAAAAGAAAGACGAGAATGAACTAGGATTAGAGCGCTCTCCCAGTCGGATGCGCCACCACTCTGAAAACTACCCACACCTCCGCCCCTTCCCTACTCTTACCCTGGGGTCTTCCACCTTTCCTGGCCCGCCATGGACCCTAGAAATAATCTGGAAAACTCCTGCAAATTTTAGCCACCCATTCTTTCATTCTTTCTGGATTTGTGGATGGGAAGATACTTCTTGTCCCAATGGGAAGAAAAACCTATGTAGCTGGTAGAGTCCAGTGTACGTTATGAACCATAAGAAACAGGGTTTACTCCCAGGGGCTGGAGATGGGCGTTTCCCTGCAGAGTGAGTGGGCTGAGTGGCTGGGCTGAAGCAGGCAATTAGAAAGAATTTGGAGACCATGAGCGGTAAGTCAGAAGTCCGTGCAAAAGGACCCGCTTTCTACAAACTTGGTCCCAACTCAAATGCAGCCACTGCCCATCGTCGTGTGTCCACTTGGACTGACGAGGCAAGGGAGTCTCACGGTGCAATGAAAGAACATCATCTGTTTCACGGGTGTCCATCAGATGGATCAGGGACAGCACTCACTTCATTGGTGCTTACGAGTTCTCTGGTGGGTAGGACCAAAGTAGGAATGAGAGTTGACTAGGCGCAGACAGAAGACAGGTGTGCCATTTAGAAACCTCAGTAGATCCCAACCCAATACGTTAGCGCAGTCCAGCAGAACTGATGATGACAATGCTCTGTATCTCTGCAGTCCTGGGAGATGGGAAAGAATTCAATGTGGCTCCAGAGCACTTGACATATGGCCAATGGGGCGGTGCTGTGGCTCAGTGAGTAGGGTGTCAGCCCTATATACTGAGGTTGGCGGGTTCAAACCTGACCCCGGCCAAACTGCAAACAAAAAACAGCTGGGCGTTGTGGCAGGCGCCAGTTGTCCCAACTACTCGGAAGGCTGAGGCAAGAGAATTGCCTAAGCCCCAAAGCCGGAGGTTGCTGTAAGCTTTGACACTATGGCACTCTACCGAGGGTGACAGAATGAGACTATCTCTAAAAAAAAAAAAAAGAAAGAAAGAAATATGGCAAGTGACTGAGGAACTAAAATTTAATTTTATTCGTTTTAATTTAAAATTAAGCAGCAACAATAGTTAGCACTATCAAATTAGAAAAATAAAATTGTACAGCATGTGGCATACATACCATGCGGGCACAGAGTCTATATTAAACACACCCAACCCAACTCTCCCCATGCACAAGTCTGCCTCCTCTGGACCCTCAGGTTGACCCAAGCTTTGAGACTATTGTCCACAGCACGTTCCTGGCCTTGAATTACACACATAGTAAGTTCTCTTTCCAGTCTTGCTGGTGTTCCCGTTTTCTGTTAATCTGAAAGACATGGCAAGGCTTCCTGGGCCTGCTGGGACTTGGGAGAGCTAGGTCTACCCTGGGGCCAAGAAAGCACTTGTCGCAGGCTTCTGGAGGACACCACCCACCCTCCCTCATGTGAGACATTGAACAATGCTGGGTATAGCTGGCTAGGATTCCCCGGCCCTGCCAGGCCACTATCAAGAAGCCACTCTCTTCTTGGTGATTATCAGGCCTGGTGTTCAATCTCAAACTTCTTGGCCTGCAGAACTTGGAGACCCTTTACCTCCAAGTGTTCCACAGTGCTGCTACCCAAGAAGCCACCACTCTGGGAGCCAAATTTAAAGACCACAATTCAGGCATGCCTCAGGAGATTAGTTCCGGGACACCTCACAGATACCCAAATCCATGATGCTCAAATCCCAAGGCCAGTCCTATGGAACCCGCAGATACGAAGGGCCATCTGTACACTGTTCAGTGGATACAGACAGAAGTGATGCTCGTTCTCAGCGTATGTGCTGTTAAAGCCATGTCTGTGCCTCATACATTAACAATAACCAGTGTTTAGTGGCTAAAGGTATATGCATATATTTCATACCTGAAAAAGATTGAGTTCTTTGTTTTAAAAGCAACAGAACCATATTACAGAAAATGTGGGCAGCAGAGAAAGAAGTCATTAATAATCCTGTCTCCCCAACACTGCCTGGCTTCTGTTTTTAAATTGAGTTTCGATGACTCAATGCTTACAGAGAGAACCATACACTTTAACTTGTGTCTCCCTGATTTCCTCAGCCCCACTTTGAGAAATGGGTCAAATGGATGTACAGGGAAGCCACCCCCAACCTCTGCCCAGGTAGCTCAGGTATTAGGGATCCCTGTTCCAGTCTGTTCAAGGGTCTCCCACGCCATTGGCCAGACCTACTGATTTGATCAATAAGCACCGATTAAACTCCAATTAAACTGTGTGTGCACAATGTGGGGAAGAGATGTGTAGGTGTGCGTGTACACAGATGGGAAACCGGCTTCAGGAAGTGCAATGTCTAGGGGGAGTTTTAAGATGTATTCACAAGGACCCCAACAAAGGACAGGTGGGGAGTTGCTGACATGCAGTTCTCAGTATGAGGGCATTCCAACAAGAGGGACTGTGCCAAAACTGAGTTCTGTGAACCCTGAATCCCCAGCACACTTGATAGAGATGGGAACCTTTTAGAACAGAACCCAAAGTCCCTCCCGCCCCCATGACTCTGAAGTTGCCCTGCCTCAGCCCTGGGAGCCTGCCCTGGGTCTAGACACGCACGCTCCCAGGGAGATGCTGACGTGCGCTTTCAGCAGGCAACCTATTGACCTGTCCAAACAGAGAACAGAGTGTCCCCAGCTAGGAGGGCACTGCACAGATGAGGGGCAGTGGGTGTGATGAGCTCCAGGGTACTTGCTGGGGGAAGGGGGGCAGGAGAATCTGACCAGGCAAGACTGTGGCTGGGAGGGCTGAGAGTTTTCAAGTTAGAGGTGGGCCCGTCTGAAGGACAAAGGAAGCCTGTGTTGGCGCTGCCTCTGGGTTTGGGGGGGCTGGGAGAGACCAAAGGGGAGAGAGAAATGCAGCTTCATGGCTCAGGACATTCATTAATAATTACCCTCATGCTTGGTGCAGGGCTGGGGATCCCAGGGGACACAAGGCAGGGCCTGTGGGCAGGGAGGACGGAGAAGAATGCAGACGAGGCAGAAGCCTCAGTGTGCTGTGCTGACAGGGGTGGGGGCACAGAGAGACACGGAGCTCAGGGGAAGGCAACCCCCAGGCCCAGGGTCAGGGATGCCTCCCCTGATAGCCACAGCTGAAACTTTTCTATCCTGGAGCACCAGAGGCCCCACACAATAAATACACCCCGCTCCCATTTAATCCTTCACATACACTGCATGGTGACACCTGCCCCTATGTTATGGCCTTACCAACGTCAAAGGCAGTAATGTGTATTTCCCATGAGTCCCACAACCCTTAAGCCAGCACGGGGCATACAGCCGGCACTCATTAAGTGTTTAAATTGGCCTTAGTGAACAAGTGGTTGGCTTGAGAGGTGCAGTGACCTGTCCTGGTCACACAGCACATCAGCTAGACCTGCCCCAGAGTCACTGTCTTCTGAGTCCCCCGACAATGGATGGGTCCAACTCACTGGGCTACTCACTGGGGTGGACTGCAGGGCTGAGGCTAGAGGCTGGTGATGGGGGAAGCAGGTGTTGAAAAGCTGTTAATCAGGACACCCCCCCCCGCCCCTTTTCCTGCTAGCTGGGATGTGCTGACAAGACACTACTGCCTCGGCTTGCCCCACTTAGCCCGCTCAGCACTTAGCCCCCCCCCCAGAGGTGCCTTTTCCACCCGCTGCTGCAGAGGGGGCAGGGATGCTGAAAGAGCAGGGCACCCTTCCAAAGCTAACACTGTCAGGATGCATTCCACAGCCCGGGAGGTGAGTTTTATTTGAACAGGAGTGATGGGGAAGGTATGGGGCTGACGTTCTTTCTCCTCCAGAGTCTGTGATCAGGTGCCCACCTCCATCCTGCACCGGGCATGGGAGGGGCAAGAGCCTAGTGTTAAACCTGAAGGGTACTCATGCCAAAACAAACATCCACAAAGAGCCTGTCCTGGGGTCCAGAGTATGCTACAGGATGATCTGTCCCCAACCACGAAGGCAGTATCCAGGTGGCACTTACACCCCTGGACAGAAGAAAAAACTAAAGCTATTCCCTTCCAAGGTGCAGAACGGCATCCTGCTAGGGGTGAACGCTGGGGACGCCAAGTGGGGGCAGGTGTCACAAGCAGGAGTTAGTGATGGGGAGGCGGCAAGTCATGTGGGGACGCAGACAGAAACCCCAAATGAAGAGGCAATTACACTTCCCCTCCAGCTCCTTGATTCCTTCTCAAAGGTCTCAACCTCAGGGCATTCTAAGCCACAAACCTTCTGAGAGGCTGAGGCAGAGGCAGCGGCAGAGGGAGGAGCAGGGAACAAAGGGCAGGGGCCTATAGCGCTGTAAGGGTGTGGGGGTGGGTTGAGGCAGGGACGGAGCAGACAGCCCCAAACTCTGAGTGGTGCCACTCACTTACATTACATAACCCAGGTTTTCCTGCTTGAAATGGCAAACAAACCTATATATGGTCAGTGTGGTCAGGAAAGAGCAGTACTTTGACATCAAAACCAAAAGGCAGCGCTTGGGTGGCAAAGGGGCCGGGAAGCACGTACATGGGGCATCTGGGGTGCTGGGGGTGATGAGTCTGTATGTAGAAAAGCCAGCCTCGAGGGAGCAGCAGGAGCCATAGGACTGGCAATAACTTAGGGCCCTGAGGCCTCCTGCACATACAAGGGAGGCGACTCTGCAGAGCTCTGGCTCTCAACTCAAGAGGGCCTGGGTTCAAGCCACTAACTAGCTGTGTGCCCTTGGTATGTTATGGAACTACTCTGTCTCAGTTAACTTGTCTGCAAAAGAGAGGATCCCCACAGCCCCACCTCTTATCATTGTTGGGAAGCTGACAGGAGGTAACAGGCCACACGGCTCAGGTTATCAGGGTTCTGTGTGGCTGGGATGCCTCTTTGCCACCACCCACAAAGTAATTTCTGTTATCAGTGGATATAAACCTCAAGTTCTTCATTAAAGTTGAAACTTGCTATTAGTGTGTAGGGTTATAAAATGCCTCTCCCCTGTTATGAGTTGGCCTCCAAAGTTTCCCGTCTATCCTGAGACTGACTGGGCTCAAAGGTAGGTATCCAGAAAAGAGGTGAGATCATACCAGCAGCAGAGTCCAAGTCATACAGGGCCACTGCAGGGGCTCTGGTTTAGTCTAAGGGAGGAGATGTAGGAGGGTGTTCTGAGTTTTAGGGTCAAAAGTCTATCAGGAGCCCTGACTGCTGGGGCACTGAGGTTGGGGAGACCTACTGTGTGACAATCTCTACTCTCCTCTGCTGTCCCCTTCCCAGAAGCCTCCTCTAATTGTCCCACTTACCTCTAACTGCTCCTTTATTGCACTTTGCCCGCGCCCAGTGGGCAGAATAACCTTGGACAGGTTATGTAACCTCCTAAGGCCTAGGCCATGACTCTAGGAGGCAGGAGGCTAGTAAATAACCACTAAGTTCGCTCCAGCCTCAAAATCAGTAAATTTTGATTTACTGCCACACGGTGCCCAGGGCACGAGCTGCCCCCTGCCAACCTCTAAGACATGCTGGAGAAACCAGCCAACAGCTCCAGGGCGCAGACTGATGGGGAGCAGAGTCCAGTGCTGAGAAAGTCCCCCGGGAGTGGGGAAGGCATCAGAGCCCTTCTGCCTGAGGCGCTGATCGGCCCAGAAAAACATCCGCCTGCCTAAGCCTAGGGCTTACCACAACTTCAACGTTTGCCTCTCATCCCCGAACTCACTGGTGTGTGGGGAAGCTGGCACCCAAGATCACAGAAAGGGGTATGCTGGGACAGGTTAGGGTATCAGCAGGCTGAACAGTTTAGTGTAAGTAGAAAAGTGCTCTGCACTCCAAATTCTGCCGAGAGGTTTTTGATTTAAAGACAATCTTAAAAGGGGAAAAAAGTAAGGGGAGAAAAGGTCCAGGGAATTTAGAAAGGTCCATACGATAGTCTGAACTTGGGACAAGCAGCATTGCTGGTCAGTTTGAACTTGGTTCTATAGAGAGTTCTTTCTTTTGCCAACTTAATCTTCACCAGGCCTTGGTTTTCCTGCCTAGAGAATGCGATAGTGTCAATTTGGTTACCAGACCTCCCAGAGTCAGGCCCACAGAGGTCACAGAAGGAACATCTCCGGTGATCTGTGGGGGTGCACACAGTGCACTCTGCATAGCTTCAAGTTTCTTAGAAGACCAGGTGGTGTCACTGAGGTGCTGCTGGCAACACTCTGCAAATAATTCTGCTTCCTCCCCCTGGAGTGGGCCAAAGGGTGACAAAACCCAGTGCAGGCTCCAGTCATGCCCAAGGTGCCACTACCTAGGGAGCTGCCCTTCTCTACAAGCAGCATAAGCCTTCTCCCCGCTCCTCCTCAGAAGGCTCTGAAGATTAAACAGCGGTTTCCACAAGGAAGGGGCAGGGAGGTGTTATTTCCCTGCCCCAGCTCCTCCACTTGCCCTCTTGGTTTCCGCAGTATGTGGTCGGAAGACATCCCTAAGTAGAAAGGACCGGGGCACATTCTCTGGCTGTAGTCCTCCAGTGGGTCTGGGCACATGGTACGTGCTTAGTCATTATCTGCTGAATGAGGGAATGGATGAGTCCACAGACGTAAAATCTGGCTAGTGTTATGCAGCACAAACCAGTATGTATAAAGAACTAGAACCTAAGTTAGAATCAACTTTTCAGCCAGGCACGGTGACTCACTCCTATAATCCTAGCACTCTGGGAGGCCACGGTGGGAGGACTTTTTGAGGCCAAAAGTTTGAGACCAGGCTGAAAACAGCAAGTCACCCAACTCTACCAAAAATAGAAAAATTAGCTGGGTGCACACCCTACTTACTCAGGAGGCTAAGGCAGGAGGATTGCTTGAGCCCGAGAGTTTGAGGTTGCAGTGAGTTCTGATCTATGATGATGCCACTGCACTCTACCACCCGGGGTGACAGAGTGAGACTCTGTCTCAAAAAAAAAAAAAAAAAAAATCAGCCTTTTCCTATATAGTGGCTTATTTTTTTTTTTCTTTAATTTTAGAGATAGAATCTCACTCTGTTGCCCTGGGTAGAGAGCCTTGGCATCATAGCTCACAGCAACCTCAAACTCTTGGGCTTGAGCAATCCTCTTGCCTCAGCTTCCCAAGTAGCTGGGACTATAGGCATGCCCCACTGTTTTTTCTATTTTTAGCAGGGACAGGGGTCTTGCTCTTGCTTAGGCTGTTCTCAAACTCCTGAGCTCAAGCAATCTACCCACATTGGCCTCCATGCCCAGCCCCTACATTTTAGGGTTTCTGAATAATTTAGATGAAGCTTTCTCATCCCTGGCCCCAAACATGGATGCACAGAAAAGTGAAGGGGGCTCTACTGTATACTCCCCACTTGATGTGACCAACAAAGCCCGTGGCAGCCCATCTCCAGGCTTCACCATCAGGCAAAATGGATCCTGCTACCCACCGATCCTCATGGCTTCTCTCCCAGACTCAAGGGGAAGGGCTCAGCTAAGCAGCTGCAGCCAGATCACAGGGGGCAAGGGAGGTGACAACAGCCAGAAGTACACAGCCCTGCCTAAATATTTCAACAGGAAACCCAAATGTTTAGATGGAGGAGAGGGGGAAAAAAGCACATTTCAAAGCTAATCAAAGATGAGAGAGGAAGTGGGTGATGTCTGTCCCCCAGGAGGGCTCAACACTGATCCCAGGTCCTGGGTGACCACCACCCAGGGAGGATACCCATGAGGCCATTTGTACCCAGGAATTCTCCACAAAAGAAATAGTTTAACCAAGGCCTGGGGCGAGCCAAGACTGGGCAGAGCCGTACTAGAAGGTAGGAAGAAGTAAAACAGTTGCAAATTCCAGGTGTTGACCATTAACTTTGGGGGGTGCCTTATGGGTTAATGTGTAGGAAGTGGACTCAGGACTGCAGAGAGGTGTCAGGACAAGGTGCCCAGAGAAACGGGAAACATGAACAGCAGCTAACAGTAGCGAGTCACCTGTCACACGTGCCAGGCACAGGGATTCCATGGGCATGAGGAATACAAGGCACTGCAGTCTCATTTCACAGATGAGATGACTTCTGAGATCACACAGCTCAGCATCCTGAAATCTTTGCCCCATGTACACTAAGATTCTGAGGACAGCACCCAGGTCCTGCACGTCCTCACCTCTACACCTTGACTCCTTATTTTTATCCACCTTCACTGCAGTGTAACGTGGAACAGAATGTTCAAAGTTTGGGCTCTGGGCTCTAATCCCCACTCCTGTGCTTTCTGGCGGTCTGGCTTGCACGGGTTATGTAACCTCTGTGGTCCAGTGTGTTGCTTCCTCTATGAAGCAGTGCTGATCACAGCACCTAGTGCGGAGAGCTGCTTTGAGCACTCAAGGAA
This sequence comes from Otolemur garnettii, assembly GCF_000181295.1. Lineage (NCBI taxonomy): Eukaryota > Metazoa > Chordata > Mammalia > Primates > Galagidae > Otolemur > Otolemur garnettii. The sequence goes on from NW_003852426.1 coordinate 9,953,176, forward strand.
GAGAGTCTGTGGCCAAACACCTCCCTCCCTGCCCAGGCCTGTCTCTACCTCCACTTGTGGACAAGACCTATGGGAGGCTGAATGAGCAAGGAGCGCTGAATGTCCACCTAGCAGTGTAGATGCAGGCCAGTTACCTAGTCTCTGGTTTCCTGCCCAGTGGGAGTAGCTGTGACCCCTAGCCCATAGGACTGGTTCAAGGAGATGCAGTAACGTCCCAGGCAAAGGCCTGGACCTTGGGAGGCCCTTTACAGAATCCTCACTGAGCCATCCCCACACCACTCACCCTGCAAGCCTGTCCTCTTCCAATCCCAGAGTGAAATTTCACTCATCTGTCTCCACAGCGCTTCTGTGTTGCTTCTTCCTCCAGATGAGGGCCCCCTGAAGCAAGGGGCTGTGTTTTGTTTTGAGCCAGATCCCCAAAGGCTGAGTGGTTTTGCAAAAGGCATCAGGAAACAGAAACAGACTCCTCCCTGACCCCCAGCCTCCACCATCTGCGGCCTGTCACTGAGCACTTCACACTGTGCTTCCTCTCATTTCACCATGGCCCCATTTTCTCTCCTCAGCTAGACTGGACTCCTCAGGGCTAAAGGGACCCGAATTCCTGAGGCTTCAGCCCACGCAGAAATGATAGCCAGTAGGGAGGACCCCTTCTGTGTGCCCACCCCTACCCTGCCAGGTCTCTGGCACTTGGGGACTGGGGCAAGTCCTCCCAAAGCCTAGAGGCCTCCGGCGATTGTCCGGGGCTGGAGCACAGCACTTCCACTTCTACAGAGAGGGCACCTGAGGGGCAGCCTGGGAAGGTCACCAAACAGGAGGGCCATGGTTTGGCTGGGGCAGTGACCCCGACCGGGACTTCCTGAGGAACTGATGGTAGGAAGGGGGGGTACCCTAAATGAAAGCGGGGGTATGAAGGAGGGTCTTTGGGGGCTGTAGACGCTATGGGTTTTCTGAGAAAAGCCACACTTGAACAGAAGGAGAAAGGAAAGAGGAGGCGTCCTTATCAGAACAGCCCTGGGGTGCCGGGATCAGCCCACAGAAATGCCGTTATTATAAATGGCTGTGAAAGAAGCAGAAACGTTTCCGAAATATTCACTCCTCTGTTTGAAAATTACGAAAATCTGATGGAGTTCAAATTCCTTGGCTAAACTCAGAAGGGCCTGGCCACGTGACCCTCCAGTCCTGAGGCTGAGGCCATGCAGGTCCATCCTGCAGTATCACACCTCCCCACAGGCTGGGCAAGAAAGAGCACCATCCTCCCTTCTTTGATGGTTCTTTAAAATGTGGCTGTTATACACCCAGAAATGGGATTCCTACATCACTTGGGAGTTCTATTTTTTTTTTTTTTTGAGACAGAGTCTCAAGCTGTCACCTTGGCTAGAGTGCTGTGCCATCACAGCTCACAGCAACCTCCAACTCTTGGGCTCAAGTGATCCTCTTGTTTCAGTTTTTCTATTTTCAGTGGAGATAGGGGTCTCACTTTTGCTCAGGCTAAAAGCTCTCGAACTCCTGAGCTCAAGCAATCCTCCTACCTTGGCCTCCCAGAGTGCTAGGATTACAGGCGTGGGCCAGCGCCCCCAGCTGGGACTTCTATTTTTAATGAGGAAACTCCATGCTGTTTTCCATAGTGCTTGTGCCATTTTACACACCAAATACCTTGTACAACTCCACTTACGAGATATCTAAAGGAGCCAAATTCACAGAAACAGAAAGTAGAATGGTGGTTACCAGGGGCTGAGTGAAGAGGGAGGGGAGTTTCTGAATGGGTATAGTTTCAGTTTTGCAAAAAAAGTTCCAGAAATCTGTTTCATAACTATAAATATACTTACCACTACTGAATTGTACACTTAAAAGTGGTCAAAACAGCCAGGCAAGGGGGCTCAACCTATGATTTCAGCGCATTGGGAAGCCAAAGTAGGAGAATCACTTAAGGCCAGGTGCTCAAGACCAGCCTAGGCAACATAGAAAGGCCCTATTGCCACAAAAAAATAAAAATAAAAAGTTAGGCTGAGCTTAGTGGCTCATACCTATAATCCTAGCTCTCTGGGAGGCTGAGACAGGAGAACTGCTTGAGCTCAGGAGTTTGAGACCAGGTTGAGCAAGAGTGAGACCACAGCTCTACTAAAAACAGAAAAAATTAGCCAGACATGGTGGCGGGACTACTTGGGAGGCCAAGGCAAGGGGATCACATGAGCCCAAGAATTTGAGGTTCCTGTGAACTAGGCTGATACCATGGCACTCTAGCCTGGGCAACAAAGTAAGACTTAGTCTCAGAAATAAAAATGAAAAAGTTATCGGGGTCCCAGCTACTCAGAAGGCTGAGGCTGAGGATTGCTTGAGCCCAGGTTTTTTTTTTTTTTTTTGGCCAGTGCCAGGTTTGAACCCAGGGCCGGGGCCGGGGCTGGGGCCCTACTCCATAAGTGACAGGTGCCACCCTGAGCCTAGGTTTTTAAGGTTGCAGTGAACTATATGATCGGACCACTGTACTCCAACCTAAGTGACAGAGCAAGACCTGGTCTCTAAGAAAAATTGTTTTTAAATTGTTAAAATGGTAACTTTTAGGTGTTTTTTTAACACCAAAAATAATTCAGTTAACATTTCCTCTGCTCTAGGAAAATCTTCCTAGATGCTGCCCACCACACCTGTACATGGGCGGCCCCACTGCAGGGTAGGGGTATCTAGGAGTAGTTGTGACAGCAGCTCACACGTAATGAGCACTTGCTATGTACTAAGCAGACTATGGCATGCCCTCAGAGGCAACCACCACAACATCAGACATACTGCTTGGATGGTGATGTTTTTAGCAACAGCTAAGTCCCTACAGTGGCACTGGAGGAATAAACTCTACTAAAGGCATCCTGTCCTCTCTACAAGGCAGCAATCCCTGGGGAGAAGGCACATGCCAGGGCTCCTCTTCAAGGGTGCAGGGGACTCAATGCAATCCCAAAGAGATGCACCTCTACCTTTTCCACTCCCTAAAAAGAATATTGGAAGGAGGCGAACCTATCTCACAAACCTTCCTATGGTCACTCACCACACTTCTCTGTATCACCCCAGTTCTGGCCAACAGGTTCTTGCAGCACCACTCAGATACGGCATCTCAATTTGCACAGGTCCTCATGGGGTTCCATCTCAGAAGCCTGGCCTCTCTGCTCCCCAAAGCCTTGTACTTCCCTCCCCCAACCACACACACAGTTCACAGGCTGAGCCCAATCTGACAGCAAACAGCCAAGTTGAAGATGAAAGCCTTTGGCCTGAGGTCAGGGACAGCCAAACACAGCATTCAAAACCGGAGGATTGTATTTCTTTTAAACGCCAGACTATAAATAGGGCAAAACCCCAGGAAAATAGTTAGAGGCAACAATCATCACCTCCCTTGCAGTCCCTCCTGAACAACTCCCCCACTCCCACTGGAGCCTTTCAACACTTGCTAATTTTTTGTTTTTTAGAAACAGGATCTCACTCTGTTGCCCAGGCTAGAGTACAGTGGTGCCATCATAGCTCACTGCAACCTCAGATTCCTGGATTGACACTTAACAACTAATTTCTTTCCTCAACAATTCTCTATTACTGTGCCATCTGTAACCATCCCAAGGCTCTAGTAAAACTCTCAAAGCAATTTAATAAAACTCTGACCAGAGCGGTTACTAAGGCAGACTTCCTCTTTTAAGGGTTTTTTTTTTTTTTCTGCCCTAAACTTTTGAGTGGAACATAAATAAGAAACGAGCCATTAGGAAGGGATCTCTTCCATTTCCTCCCACAAATCCAACATATCCACTTTCTACTTCGGCAGTCCTAGACTCAAGAACTCAAGCTCAGAACTAACATGCTAAGGCCTCCAAGATCCTCAAAAGATCTATTGTGCTCCCTTCACTTACAAAGGCAGTTAAGTGGACCAGTGCATTTCACAGTTTCCAACCAGGCTTGAAACAAAGGAGGTGTTCACGTTAACCCTCAACTCTCCCCTGATATTCAGTGTACCCCACATTTAATTTCATCACATACACCATAGTTTTATCTTTCAAATTCGGGGAGGACTTGTGTTAATAACCAAATGTCAGAACCTCAAAATTGGAATCAGACTTACTACTGTAGACTGGAGTATGCACAGTCCAAAGGGTCTAGCAAATGAAAGGAGTACTCATGCAAAACCCTAAGATACAATAATGCACTTTGGCACTTAGGAAGGAAGGAGTCCAGTGGGATCCAAGAGGCTTCCAGGAATGGGTCAGCTATGTGAGAAGTCTCAGAAAACCCAGAGCAAAGAGCAGGATCTTGAGTGAACCCCAGGAGACCCCACCCACAGGAGACATGGGACTCTCCAGAGCACAGCAAAAAGCCCACAGTCTCCCTCCCAAACTGGGACAAGGCGCAATTCCCCATCCTTTTAGGACCCTCTTCATTACTCTCCCCCTTTTCCTAGGTAGGTCTTTCTAATTCCAAGACCTCACTCTGGCTTGAGGTCTTTCTATGAGAGCCCCCTTGAATCTTCAGGCTGGACAGGGGGCCCCTCATTGAGAGGACCTCCCGAATGCCTCTGTTGTGGTCCACACTGGTTGTCTTGTTCCCAGTGCATTTATTTATCTTTCTCCCTGGCAGTTCTGAGCCCAGCCGAATTCTCTGTATCCCTGGAGTCCTGTCCAGTGCCTGGCACGTAGTGGGTGCTTAATATGCATGTAAATGCTTGCTTTGAAATATGAGGCTTGAAACATATGAGGCTTGAAACCTGACTGTGCTCTGTGTGACCCTTGGCAAGTTACATCTTCTTGCCTCATTTTCCTCATTCATGGGGTGGTCTTCAAAATTAAATTAAAACTAGGGTTTATGTGAAGTACTTAATCCAAGTGTCTGGCACTTGGTGAGCTCTCAAACCCTCCTGTTTATGATCACTGCATATCAGAGGCAGAAGGTTGAGAAGGGCTGTCATTCCTCCTCTTCAACCCAATCCTCTGGGGGTTTTTTGGTGTGGAGGAAGGAGGTTCCAAAATGAGGAACCTCCCTCCAATTCAGTAATGGAGAAGGTGCTGGATGGACCAGGCAACAACACAGGAGGTGCTGGCATGTCATTCACTGCCTTTGTAGGGGAAATAGAAAATAGAATTTCCCAGCAGACCCCAGCCTAGCCAAGCCAATTTACTAAGCTCACTTACAGAGCTATATTCAGCATTTCTACGTGCCAAAGAGGGAGGGTAAAGGTATAGCACTGGTGCAGGCTCCTAAGGCAGACCCTCAGGTCTCTCCCCAAACTGCTGTGCTTCCTGCTGTTGTCACTACGGCCACTTTTACTCCTCTTGGCTTCAGCGACCTTATGAATACATGAGGTCACTGTAAAGAGCATCTAAAATAAGGCAGGTAGATAAAGCACTTAGCTAGTTGCCTTGCTTGATGAGTGCTTAATAAATACTAAGGTCAGGAGACCTGCTCACTCACTACATTCATCTTGCCTAAAGTTTCTAATTTACTGGAGACGCGCCAAACCCTCATAACTGCAGGTGAGGAAAGGGAGGCAAAGTTAAGTTAAATGGTTTGACGAGTAAATGGCCAGCCAGACGGCAAAACCAGCCTGCACCATAAAATGAGGATAATACCATTTGCGATGCCCAACACAAGAGCAGTAGTGCTGCCAATGCTAACTTCCCTCAGGGGAGTCTGCAATTTAGGAAGAGGCTGGGAGAACAGGTCACCAAAAATCTTGTTTGAGAGAAAAGGGGTCAAGATGGTTCTGAAGGCAGGAAAGAAGGCAACCACGTGGCTCCAGGTTGGCAGGGGCATGAAGCACTTCAAAGTCCGCTGCACCTCAGTTCAACTGCACCACGGGTGGGAGGAAGCAACTGACAACTCCAGTAGTATTTTTCTTTCTTTTCTTGGGACAGAGTCTCAAGATGTCACCCTGGCTAGAGTGCTGTAGTGTCACAGCTCACAGTAATCTCCAACTCTTGGGCTCAGCTTTTCTATTTTTAGTAGAGATAGGGTCTCATTTTTGCTCAGGCTGGTCTCATACTCGTGAGCTCAAGTTATCCACCTGCCTCAGCCTCCCTGAGTGCTAGAATTATAGGAGTGAGCCACCATGCCCAGCCTCTAATATTATTTCTAAAGAAAGGTGCGTTGATGTCCTTTTATCTACATTTAAAAGCACACACATCATTTCCAGTGTTAAAACAATACCCAGGCCCAGCATAGTGGCTCACGCCTGTAATCCTAGCAATATGGGAGGTCAAGGTGGGTGAATTGCCTGAGCTCACTAGTTGAGACCAGCCTGAGCCAGAGTAAGACCTAGTCTCTAAAAATAGCCAGGAGTTGTGGAGGGTACTTGTAGTCCCAGCTATTTGGGAGGCTGAGGCAAGAGAATCACTTAAGCCCAAGAGTTTGAGGTTGCTGTGAGCTGTGACGCCATGGAACTCTACCGAGGGTGACTGTCTCAAAAAAAAAAAAAAAATCCAAACCAGAGAGTACCCACCTCTTTTCCAAAAATCCTCACCCAGTCCCTGCTCCCATCCCAGGAAGTCCTAGCTAGGGGCTCCTTTATGATTACAATGTGACTCAGAACCAGCAAAAATACAGAACCCCAGGTGGAAAATGCCCAAGCAGCCAGATGCGAAAGAAGATTTTTGAGTTTTCATTTTTCCTTAAACCAATTTCCTGAGGCCTAAGGCAGTGCCTCAAGTCACAGATCAGAAGCAGAGCCAGGCAGATTTCAGCAGATTAGAACTGACGCCAGCAAACGCTTCCATTGGTCCATTTTCATTTCTTGGGTTTTTCCGACAAAGGGAGGGGACTGAGCCCAGTTGGGGATGGTTTAAAGGTTTTTTTGGCTGGGGTCGGGGACATGGCTGTCCTTGTTCAAGAACTTATCTGTAATGGTCTCCAAATCAGACTAGAGACTGATGCCCAAATTTGAGGCCCCAACACTTTTCTAAAATTACCTGCCCACTTTTGAGGGACAGGGGTAACTGCTGACAGATTCAGCAGGACCTCAAAAGAGGCATTTTGATTTTTCAAATACCTTAAGGAAGTTGTCTAGCCTCCAAAACTACCACCACCAGCTGCACACGGCTGCCTAACCCTGGACCACCCCCCTTTCCCTTCTCCTTGTGTTTTGAAGTTTATTTTCCCACATTCAGCCTTGAATTCTTTCCTTCCTTCCCCTGCAGTGGTGGAGCAACAGCTCAGAGGGAAACACTTGGAGGGCAGCTCAAGGCTTTATCATTCCTGCCTGCCCTCTTCCCCCTCTAAACAAAGCTGGGGAGCAAACTAAACAAAAACTTGTTCTCCAGAGGAATTGTTTCCTCAAGGGAAATCATAAAGTGACGTCCCCCACAACACACACACACCAGCGTGGACACCCACCAGAAGGCAGCAGATCATCCCAGAACTCCTGCTATTACTGAGGGCTATGCCAACCATTTACCTTCTGAAGCTCACCCTCCCCAGACCCACCTCCTCACCTGCACTCACCTGGGAAACTGCTATAGGACAGGAGACTCTCCACTAAAATCCATCACCCAGCCCTTGCTGCACTAAACCTCCCCTTAGAGGACAATGCTTTGTGTGCCTGGCTGCCAAGAAACACCTATATGTTCAACTCTGGGGATGTCCATAGATCTGGGGACAAAAAGGGGTGTTACTACTGGCAAGATGTCTTCATGTCTTCCAAATACTTTCAACCTTACAACAGTCCCGGGCAGAAAAGTTGGATGAAGATGGTTTTGTTCCCATTTCTCATATGGGGAAACTGAGGTTGGAAAATGAGAGACAACTGGATAGTCATAAAGTATTGGAGAGCTGCTATGGATTAAACATTATTCCTCATCAGACCTCCTTTCTGCTGTCTCTCACCCCACGAGCAACATAACACCTTGGACAGTCTACTCTTACTTCCCCCCTGCAATCTAGGACTTTTAACTCAGGTCCAGGTCATTCTACAGGGGGTTGGGGAGGTGGGAATGCAGGCGGAGAAGGGTAGCTGATTTAAGCTGAGCCTTTGAGAACCTGAGATAGAAGCCCTCAGTCCCCAAACTGGCCCAAAGTCTCAGCCAGGATGGTCAGTTCCAGTTACCCGAGTGAGGTCAACGCCATCCACAGGGCATGGGCACCTGCAGTCTGAAAATAAGCAACTCCTACTATTCACCGCACCGCACAGGCTCCCCTTTCTTATTAAAAGAGGACTACCCAGGCTTGTCGTTTGTGCTACCTGTTACCTTCACAAAGTTTAATTCCAAGACCTTGAGGATGTCTGCTCAAGATAAGCCTTCCCGGAAGCCTGAGAGCGTCCCCAGCGTTCCAGCCACCAGCCCTCATCTCATGGGTTCAGGCCGACAGAGTCTAACCCCTCTCCGGGGCCGTGCTAGGGTGGAGAAATTCTGCCCAGGTTTAGGCCAGGGGACCCTCCCGCAGCTCTGCCGGGTTCATGCTCTTAAAAAAAAAAAGTCGGGCGGGCGCGGCACTGCCCCAGGAACACAGAGGTGGAGACGCGAGGGGGTGGCACCCGGCTCAGCTCCCGGACTCCGGGAGCGTCTCCAAGGAAAGATAAACGCCTTTATCCACCCCACAGCCTCCTTCCAAGAGGGAGGTACCCGCACACCAAGCCACCGAGGGGCCCAGTTTACCATGGAATTCAACTCCAAGTTCCTCCAGGCAAACTAGGTTCCGGTGAGTTTCTGCGCATGGGGAGACCCCTATGCCCCTTGGGTGAGGGACAGACGGTCAAAGCCTGATCTGTGATGGAACTTCCTCTCCCGTCAACCCAGAACCTTTCACGGAAACTGAGAGTCGTCAAAAACATTGAGGGTCTTCCCTTCAGCACCCCAAAAGCTCTAGCCAGCATCAGGTGTACGTGGGTACAGGAGGCGGCTCACCTGCAGGATCTTGTCCAGACCCTCCTGGCTCAGGCACGGGAACTCCTTGAGCAGATGCAGCTTTTGTGTGTAGTAATTTTTCTTGGCTTCCTTCCAGTGCGGCTCCTCGAGCACTTCGAAGATCGCCGCCCCGATGGCCAGGTAGAAAATGATGGCCGAGGTGAGCAGGGGACCTCGGTCCACCATGGCTCCGGAGCGGCCGCCGCCTAGAGAAAGCCCCCGCTAGCCCCAGCTGCTCCGGGTCGCCAGCCCTCGAGCCCCTGGAAACAGCTGTTTGAATTTGGAGCTCCGCATGCGCAGTGCCCCGTCCCCCCGAAGCGCAGCTCTCTGGACAAAGTTGCTAAGCCAAGTTGGCGCACTGAGCGCAGGGAACTGCGTGGAGCTCTGCTCATGCGGGCCGGGGTGGGCGAACACCAAGGGGGCCGAGGGGCGTAAGGAGCGGGAGGAACACGGGAATTGACTCTCGGGAGACACGTGGGCAGCTCCTCCGCGCGCCGGCAGAACAGTGCGCCGCGCCCGCCTCCGCGCGCCTCTTTAACCGGCACACAGCCCGCTTTCGACCCCGGCGGGGGCGGGGTCCACTCAAGACACGCCCACTCCAGCCCGGCCCCCCAGCCCGGCCCCCCAGCCCGGCCCCGCCCCGGGCGCGGGAGTTAGCGTGAGGCGAGGTGTGCGCTGGACTGAGCTCAGTGTTCTTTTGGTTTCTGGGGCCGGTCGCCCGGGGGCGCTGCACGGCCCTCGACCGTCACGGGGTTGCAGTCTCTGGACTTCGCATTTGTTATAAGTGGTGGTGTTTCAGCTATTGTGCACCTTATGACTGAAGTCAGGAATTTATTGCTATTGTCATTGTTATTGTAATTCAATTTTTATTTACTGATATTTCTTCCAAGAAAGCTTGATTCTCAGTCCCTTCCTGTCTCTCCTTCAGACGCCTTCCTGTAAGCTTGGGCAATGGGAGTTAGAACAGGGCTGAAGAAGCCCTAGGGGATCAGAGGATATCAGCGACTAACCCAGGCACAAATGCATGGTTCCTCCCTCTTGTCCTATTTTTCACCTGTCCTAGTGAGACCCCCTACAACCTGTCGGTATCTGGAAGGAGCAGGCAGCACTGCTTTGACTCCTTCCCCCAACCCCACTTTGTAACTGTAGAAAACACTTGACCTCCTACGTACTCAGAACCCTACTTAAAATAGCAAATTGCCCCTTCATCCTTAGCTGGTTGGCTTTATCTTCTTCCTAGCACTAAATTTCATCTACCTTTAGTATATAACTTTATTTCTTTTGTTTACTATGTAACCACCCCCCCCACACACACACACTGAAATGTCTGCTGGAGAGAGGGAGAATCTCGTTTGTGCAATGATGTATTCACAGTGCCTATGATATAGTAGACACTCAATAAACACGTTCAGTGAAAGGGTGAATAAATTTGTCAAGAACACATGTGCAGGATAATTTACACTCATTTGCTGGGATTCTGTAAACATGCATCGTAAGCAGGGCTGATCATTAGACTGACTTTGTAGTGAGGAAACTGAAGCTCAAGAGGGTTAGTTTTTCCTTTACAGACTCACGTGTCTGCCTAGAGAAGACCAGAGCAGGAAGCTAGAGGAGGCCCAGATTTCCTCATTCTGCATCCCTGAAGCCTTCAGTGGCAGTCCCCTCCAGACCCTCCTGGGCAAAGATCACCCTTGATAAGGTCTTGGGTGGCTCCTCTGTTGACAAGCCACTCCCCAGCACCAGGCCCCCTCACCTACGGAAGAGATCCCTCTCCTCTAACCCTTGCTACTCCTACCCACCCTGAACCCCAGGCTGTGGCCTGAACCCCAACTCTGCATTCTCACTCTCCAGCTCTCAGCTGGATACAGAGACCAAGCTTCTGTCCTGGATCCCCCTCTCTGGATGCAGCACAGCCCTCTGTGAGAAAGCCAGGGGCTGCAGTGTGAACGCTTCAGCCAGCATGGGGTGGGGACAGTTTGAGAGACCACAGGCTCTCTTTGTTTAGAGAATTCTCCACCATTCCTCTCCCACCTCCGGTCTGTGTTCTATTCCTAAGAAAATAAAGGGCCTCTTCCTATTTCGGTCTCCCTGCTTCATGAAAACACTGAATACTTTGGGAAGAATTGATTTTTATTCGAAGCTTTTATAACCCCCTGTTTCTGTGTCCTACCTCTTTGTTTCTTCATTTCCTGTGCCCCTTTTCTTTCTAGCTCTCTGTGTTGTGCTTACTACTCTCATCCTCTCCTTCTCTTGCCCCATCCCTTCCTTTCCTGTATTTTCCTAAACTGCTTTCCCTCGCTCTCCATTCTCCCTCCTCCAGCCTCTTGGTCCTCTCCTTTGTCTCCTGCCCTATAGAATGTGCTTCTCCTTTTCCAGCCTCCCCTCCCCCATGTGCCCCCCTCTCTGGCCCCAGCCTCACTGTTGAATCTACACTTTCCCAAGGTTATCTGGACCACAAGACAAAGGCACATGCTGTGCCCATTCTCAGCATGGCAGCCAGTGGGGGCTTCTGTGAATGAAATTGTGCATTTAGACAACTTGAAAAGGGTAAAGTGTGTACTATATTCAGGTACAGATGGGTGGGGTATGTTTTTTCCTAAGCGCTCCTGAACAAATCCATTCCAATAGTTTATGTGTGTTTCTTACTATTATGCTCATCGTCATGGCTGATTATTATTCAGAATGCTATTTTAAAAAAACAATCAGCTTTGACAATGGAGTTGAGTTTCACCTTGACAGCAACAGATAATTAGATTTACCTGAGTCTCACCTGGAGAAATTGGCAGAGCAGATCACTTGTTTTGGTCAAGGTCAAGCTCCTAGGGTCTGGCCACAAAAGCATCCACACCCAGTTGTGTTTCTTCCTTATTTCAGTTAGGTGAAGGGATTATCCTTTCAGTAAAATGAACACAATAATGCTTTCATAATATTAAAACATTGTTACTGTTTTATTTCTGTTCGTATTGTTTTATATTCTGCTTTGGAATTTCAGAGAGGGATAGTTGCCCTCAGCAAATTGCTTCTGATCAAAGAAGTAAAAAGCCATTAAGAGCAAAAAGTGGTTCAATATCACAATCACTTGAAAACCTTATTTCCTTAAATAAAAAGCTTTATAGCTCTCAACTAAAAAAGGTCAAAACAGTTCTATTTTTTTTCTTCTTGTCATATTGCTTAAAAGACAAATGATACTAAGTGCCTTATAAAATAGCTTGCATTGTGGAAGATTATCAATTATTTTATAAACTTGCTTTATTTCTGAGGGGACCATTTGGAAACCGAGAGGAAATATCTATTAGATGTTTATGTCTTAAAATCCTCACTTCTTCAGTTAGAAAGGTTTCAATGTACATGACACGATAACCTTCATGTTTTATACGCAGTAGCAGGAAAATCATCACAGAACAAAATAAAATCACAGAGCAACAAAGATGTTTAGAAGAAGTAGTGAAAATGATATACACATATAATGGAATATTACCCAGCCATAAAAAATCAAAAGAAAATCCTGTCACACGCAACAGTATAGATGAACCTGGGGGACAGTAAAACAAGAGAAATAAGCTGGTCATGAAAACACAAATGTGGCACGATTCCACTTATGAGGTATCTAAAGTAGACTCTTAGAAACAGAATGAATGGTGGTTTCATGGTCTGGGGAGGGGGGAGGAGAAAAGGGGAGGAGTTCAGCAAATATAAAATTTCAGTTTTGCAAGATAAAAAAATTCTCAAGATTATGGCCGGGCTCACGCCTATAATCCTAGCACTGGGGAGGCCGAGGTGGGTGGATTGCCTGAGCTCAGGAGTCGGAGACCAGCCTGAGCAAGAGCAAGACCTCCTCTCTAAAAATAGCTGGACATTGTGGTGGGCGCCTGTAGTCCCAACTACTGAGGCAAGAGAATCGCTTGAGCCCAAGAGTTTGAGGTTGCTGTGAGCTATGACACCACAGCACTCTACTGAGGGCAACAAAGTGAGACTCTGTCTCAAAAACAAAAACAGTTCTGAAGAGCTGTTGCAAAACAATGTGCATGTATATACCACTACTGTTACTGCATGCTCAAAAATGGTGAAAATGGTACATTTTTTGTTACCACAATAAACAAAAGTAGTGACAAATAGAACTTGTAAATTCAACATAAGATGTTGAAAGTTGCGAGAATAAGCTGGGCATTGAGGAGAGAGATGTGGCGAAGTGAGGATAATTAAGTTAGGTAAGAGTTCCTTGGCAGAGTTCCAGTTACTCTTGATAGCAAAGCTACATGGCCTTTGCTCTGAGAGCCAGTTAAGCTATCAAGAAACATGTCCTTGGAGGTTAAGAGCAGAACTCAAGCACCAATTCCAAATTATTTGCATTTGAAGATTTCAGATACGTCTCTATTGCCATTACAAAGTCTTTTCCTTAAAAAGGGAACATAGCATTATCAGAATTTCATTGCTGTTTGGCGACACTTACAATTTTTATTGCTAGGAAAAATAACTCAGTAACAAGAGAGGCCCCCACTCTGACCAATTCAGAGGTCGCCCTAAAACTGTTCCTTAGACTGGGTCATTTTGGGAGCAACACAGCAGGGTGTGATTTATGGGACCCACTCCTAAACCTTCTTCATCTTTTTCCCTAACCGTAATTGATTCCTTAAATTCCACCATTTGAGAACCACTCCTGTGTGTCAAACATTGGTCCTCCCTAACCAAAGACCTCTTTTCAAACACCAGAAGGACTTTTGCATTAAAACTCTAACACTACTTTTATGGATCCCGGCCTTTCCCCCTCCTTTTTTTCTTTTTGTCACCGTGAGTAGAGTGCTGGGATGTTAAAGCTCACAGCAATTTCAAATTTTGGGCTCATGGATCCTCTTGTCTCAGTCTCTGGAGTAGCCTGGACTACAGACGCATGACACAATGCTGGGCTAGTTTATCTACTTTTAGTAGAGATGGGGGTCTTACTCTTGCTCAGGCTGGTCTTGAACTCCTGAGCTCAAGCAATCCATCTGCCTGGGCCGCCCAGAGTGCCAGGATGACAGGTATGAGCCACTGGCTCCGGGCTGGATCCTAGCCTTTGTTTGTCTGTTTTGGTAATTACTTTGTAAATCTAGGGCTGTTTCCCTGAAGAAAATGCACTCATGCACATACCTACCCAGATTTCACAGGAATCCCCTACTTCCCCCCAAAAGTGGTTCTCGGCTGGAAGACTCCACGGGCACCTAGGGCAGGGAGGTTTGGGAGGATGGGAGCAGTGCTGGTTGATGAGAGGAAAAGAAGAGGAAAAGGTGAGTGGCGAGGAGGAAGGACACTGGGGCAAATTTATCTGTAGCAATAATGACAAGGTACTTTTTACATGTTCATTTTGTGTTAAATATGTAATAAACACACAGATAAGGCATTTAGCCATGATTACTACCTTGTTTAATGGTTGCAATGGCACTACAGGGGATTATTAGCCCATTTTACAGCTGAGGAAACTGAGGTTCAGAGAAGTGAAGTAAATCGCTCAAGGTACGCAGAGTGCCCTGGGCCCAGAGTCCATTGCTCTCCTTGTTTATCTGAGCATGTGCTATCAGCGCTCCCTCTCCCATGGCCTCTTCCAGCTCCCTTGAAACCTCCTGGTTTCCTTCTGTACTCAGAATCCTCAACCTACTAGCCCACCCCTCCCCATTCATTGTTGGGGTGACTGAGTATATCCTGGCATCCTTTTGGGGATACCACTCTTGTCCTCTGTAGATTAGGGTCCCTCTTCTGGAGATCATAGCCTGTCCCCACTGGTTTCTTCCAGCTCAGTACCTTTCCTGGTCACCCTTAATGCAGATAAGGGCTTTGGGGATGAGAACAATAAATGGTCAGTGGGGACACTTGCTCCTGACATGTAGAGATAACAATACCTTGCCTACCCTGCCAGAGTCCTTGTGCAACTGTTTACAATGTCTCATATTCATACATTTATTTAATTTAGTCATTTATTCCTTCAATATTTTTTTGAACATCTGCTATGTGACAGGCTCAGTGCAAACCTTGGGGATATAGTATATTGTGGTACTGTCCTTGTCCCAAAGGGCTTTTGAATAACTAGAAGTAAAGTCTATTTAGGGTTGGGGGTCAGGGAGAGCAATGATGATGGGTATGTTGGGGGAAGGGGCAAGGTCAGGAATGAGTTCGAGTTGAGCAGGGTGGCTCACAGCTAGAATTCTAGCACTTTGGGAGGCTGAGAAAGGAAAGACTCAGAGACCAGCCTGAGTATTTGCTTTTGTAGAGATCACCTTGCTACAAAATAGAAAAATTAGCTGGTCGTGATGGAGTGTGTAGTTCCAGCTACTCAGGAGGCTGAGGCAAGAGGATAGCTTGAGCCCAGGAGTTTGAGGTTGCAGTGAGCTATGATGATATCACCGTACTCTACCTAGCCAGGGCAACAGAGAAAGAGTCTGTCTCAAATAAATAAATAAATAAAAATTAAAAAAACAAAGACCTCAAAGAGGCTGACAAACTTTGATATTCATCTTGGAAGCTAGGTAAGGAATTCTCTAATAGACTGGCTGCAGACCACAGGTGAAACCAGGAAACAAGTTAGGAAAGCAGAAAACAAGGAGGTGAGTTTGGCATCACAGGAGACCAGCAAGGCCAGCACTAGACGGAGGGAGCAACCCAAGATCGGTACACAATGGAGGGTGTGGTGGGTCTTGGGTGCCATGCTGAGGGGTTCTAACTTGGAGTCACCAAGAGGTCTATGGAAAGAATTCAGGGGCTCCTTGAATTTGGATGCAAAATATTGAATCTTTATTTGCACTGGCCTCTATCTGAAATTTACCATCACTTTTAAGAACAAATGTACGGGCGGAGCCTATAGCTGGGTAGGGTGCCGGCCACATATACCAAGGCTGGTGGGTTCAAACCTGGCCTGGGCCGGCTACAACAACAACTGAAACAAAAAAAATAGCTGGGTGTTGTGCTGGGCACTTGTAGTCCCAGCTACTTGGGAGGCTAAGGCAAGAGAACCAATTAAGCCCAAGAGTTTGAGACTGCTGTGAGCTGTGATGCCATAGTACTCTACCAGGGTGACATAGTGAGACTCTGTCTCAAAAAAAAAAAAGAAAGAACAAATGTAGGAGGTAGTAAACCCCAGTACTATTAGCAGCATCTAAGACTGTCACCAACAGATATTATGGTTCTTTTCCTATCACATGAAATGGTGGCAGACATCTCAAAATAGTGTTTCAAAATTATGTTGGTTATAAGACCCAATGCTATAATTGTAATGTGAGATGTTTCTTAAAAAGCGCATGTATTATACATTTTATTTTTAAGAAATATCTTAATCATTGTGTTTTAACATAATTTGTTGCCTTAATAATATGATATATTTTATTTTATGCATTTTAAAACATCACACTAAGAAGAAGTCCAGAGACTTCACCACAATGCCAGAGGGCTTCATGCAACAAAAGTAAGTTTAAGCATTCTGCCTGGAAGGGTTTTAACCTAAGCAGGCAAGTGTCCCGATCCTTGTAGGATTTCTAGGAATTCACCCAGGCACCTATGTCTTTTCAGGGGCAGTGACAATAGTCCAGGGATAGGATGATGGGGACCAGAAGGAAGGTAGGAACAGTGGCAGTGGGAAGCAGGGGCAGAAGGTGCTAGGGAGGCAGCAGCTTTGTGACTCGGGGCCTTGTCACTGTCTCCAGAGCTCTGCTACTTTCTGCTGCTGTTGTAGAACCTGCTGCATTCTGGAGTTCAGCACCAGTGGTGATCTGCCCTTCACCCCTCACTGCCTAAACACTTGGCTCCCAGCCAGAGCCCCTCCCCCAAGCCTCTCACCCCGCTGGCGGCATAAGCCTCCGGCAGCCCCAGCTGGGCCCAATCTGGCTGCTCCTGAGGAACATGAAGATCCCCAAGACAACCAGCCGCTGGTCTACCAAATGGTAGAGGGGCCTGAGGATTGGTCGAGAGGGGAGTGGGGAAAGGAGGAGGATGAAGAGATGCCAAGGGGAGGGAGGAATCAGGATTCCAGGAATTTCTGCCTCCCGAGCCAACATCCAAAAAGGAACTGGGGAACGGATAGAACTTGAGCCCACTCAGGACTTTGGCCTTAGAGTCCCAAGATGTGCGTTCCAGAGTGATAGCTCACAGGGCACTGGGCCTCCATGGGCTTGGAGCCCCATAAGATATTAAGGAACTTATAACACAGAAGTTACTATTTGTTTAATATTGGAAGCACTTTCCTCACCAACCAACCACCCTAATCTTGGTGTTAGGGACCCAAGCTGGCCCTGTCTGGAAAATAACCATTGATTAAAGTCTAGCGCCAGGACCTTCCTTACTAAAGGCAACCATATTGGGGGGAATGGTCTTGCTCATTGACTCTCACCACCAAGGAAGGAACCAGTTATAAGCAATATCATGATCTAAGTCACCCTTACTGCAGGCTTCCCTGTGCCAGGTGCTGAGCTCAGAGCTTTACAACATTCCTGCATTCAACCTCAAGGTCACCCTCCCAGACAGACCTTGTAATTATCCCCATTTTACACATGAGAAAACTGAGGCTCAGGGAGGGTAAGGAACTTGCTCTGTCTGGTACAGGAGGAATCCAGGATTAAGACCAGGTTGGTCTTACTGAAGAGCCTCAGACAGAGGGAGGCCCCACCCTGAGCACAGTGCTCTTCAAGCACCCCGTCCTGTGCTCCTCTCCAGCCAGGTCTTTACCTACAGGGGCCCAACACAGCCAGCCTTGCTGCTGATTCCAACACTAAAAACCTAAGGCACAAGGAAAGCTCAGCTGCCAAGGGTAGCATGCTGTACAGGAATTCCTGCCAGTGCTCAGAGATGGTGGACAGTAAACCCAGGGGCTACCACTGCCCCTTCCTCTGCTGGCCATCCACCCTGGATGGGACAGGAAGACCCTATGTCTGCCCAAGCCTCCCACATTCTCTCTCTCTCTACTTGGGGCCATTGGTGGCTCAGCATCCCCAGAGAAGAGAAAAGGCAGACTTCTAAACCTGCCCTCGCTATAGTTGAATACCATCAAGTCTCTGGATGCAACAACGGATTCCTAGGAAATATGCGGAACAGAGGAAAATGTTAAACCATGCCACAGAGATGTAATCAACAACATGTAGGTCAAACAATCTGTTTAGTCAATAAATAGGCCAAGCACGGTGGTCACGCCCGTAATCCTAGCACTCTGGGAGGCTGAGGCGTGAGGATCGCCTGAGTTCAGGAGTTTGAGACCAGCCTGAGCAAGAGTAGACCCCGTCTCTATTAAAAATAGAAAAATGAGCCAGGTGTAGTGGCACATATCTCTAGTCCCAGCTACTCGGGAGCCTGAGGTAGGAGGATTGGTTGATCCCAGGAGTTTGAGGTTGCTATGAGCTAGGTTGATACCAGAGCACGTTAGCCTGGGCAAGAGAGTAAGACTCAGTCTCAAACCCAAACCAAAACCAAATAAATAACAAGAAAAAAAAAGGAGAGGAAATAAGATTGTGCAGAAACCTATAGACTATAAGACACTTAAAAGAGAGCAATCACACTTGTGGACCTTATTTGACTCTTGATTTAAACAAACAGCAAAAAACAAAAATAAAACAGCTTAACAATTTGTTACATATATGAGACAATTGGAAATGTGAATACCAATGGATATTTGACATTAAGGAATTTTGTAATTTTTCTTTACTGTCTTTTTAAAAATTTATGGCACAATAAACATAAAAAATTTTACCATATTAACCATTTGTAAGCATGCAATTCAGTAACAATTAAGTGCATTCATAATGCTGTACAACCATCACTGCTATTTGCTCCCAGATATTAATACTTTTAAAGTATATTGGGGTACTGTGGTTTTTATTATTATTTTTAGAGACAAGGTCTCTGCTCTGCCACTCAGGTTGGAGTACAGTGGTGGGATCATAGTTCATTGTAACCTCAGTCTCCTGGGTTCAAGGGATCCTTTCACCTCGGCCTGCTGAATAGCTGGGACTATAGGTAGACACCATCACACCTGGCTAATTAAAAAAAAATTTTTTTTGAAGATACAGGTTTTCACTATGTTGTTCAGGCTGACCTCAAGTGATCCTCTCACCTTGGCCTAGCAAGGCGACATGGTTACAGGATGAGCCATCATATGCCCAGCTGGTATTATGTTTTTTTTTTTAAGACTTTTTTTTATGAGACAGAGCCTCAAGCTGTTGCCCTGGATAGAGTGCTGTGGCATCGCAGCTCACAGCAACCTCCAACTCCTGGGCTTAAGCAATTCTCTTGCCTCAGCCTCCCAAGTAACTGGGACTACAGGTGCCTGCCTTAACTCCTGGCTATTTTTTGGTTGTAGTTGTCATTGTTGTTTGGCAGGCCCAGGCTGGATTCGAACCTGCCAGCTCTGGTGTATGTGGCTGGGGCCTTAGCTGCTTGAGCTATAGGCGCCGAGCAAAGACCTTTTTTTTTTTTAAGAAACTGAATAAAATGTTTGTCAGTCCTCTCTTTTCTTGCTGCTCATAGGATAAAGTCTCATACCATGGCCTCCAAGTTCAGCTCCTGCAGCCACATCTCCTGCTGTCCTCTACATCACCCCCACCTGCAGACCATGGCCACATTATGACTTTCATGGGCCCCAGGTACACTTGCCTTCATCCATAAAGTATATTTAATGAATATGTTACTATAAAGACTAATACATGCATATTATATAATAAAGCATTTTTTACATTTCAGATTAATATGAGGTTACAATTAGGTTACATCATTTGCATTTGTTAGGCAAAGTCCCCATTGTAGTTGTGCCCCTCACCCAGGAGGTGTGCCATGTACCCCAATAAAGCATCTTCTTTGACCTAAAAGTTCATTGCTTTCCTTATGAATTTAAAGAAATTCAACTATTTTCATGAGCTCCTTTTCATACAATAGGCTCTGGACACATACCTACTGCAACTAATGGGTAAGTCAGCTCAGCTTTGCAGGTTCAGTTTTCATGGCCCCAACACTTGGCCCTCTGCCCCTTCAGCTTAGCAAAGCTGATTCCCGCGTGGAGAAGCTTCCCTGACTGCCCTGAGTTCCCATGGCCCTAGCACATGTGCTCCTGCTTCCCTACACCCCTGTGCTTCATGAGGAACACCACGGTGCGAACCACATGTTGGTGTGGTTCTTTGGTTAATATCTGCCTCCTCCATCGGATTATCCATCTCTATACCCCCAGCATCCACCCCAGGCTTGGCATATCTTGGTGCCCACTAACAGGTATTTGCTGACTCTAGTTAGGTAACAATGCCTTGTATATTTGAACATTGCTAAGAGAGTAGATTTGAAGTGTTCTCCCCACAAATACATCACAAGTGTAGAAGAGAGTGCCTAAGTTAATGATCTTGATTCAGCTGTTCCACCATGTTAATGTATTTCAAAACAGGGCGTTTTACACCATAAATATGTATAGTTTTTATTTGTCAATTTAAAAAACTTCAGAGGAAAACACTTGCTGAATAAATAGTAAATAAAAATTAGGGGTGAGAAGTAGTGTCTCAAAACATTCAAATAAGAAAAGGAAAAATGTCCAGAAAGACACCAAAAGGTTAACCATTTCTTTTTGGTGAGAGAGTGTAGAGAGCAGAGAGAGTGGTAGGAATGACTGAGGATTTTTTTACCTTTGGTTATACTTATGTGAATTTTCTAGTGTTTTCTCAATAAACATCTGTCGTCTGTGTATTAAAAACCAAACACTGTAGAGAGCGTCCTTTTTGTTTGTTTGTTTGCTTTGAGACAGAGTTTCACTTTGTTGCCCTGGGTAGAGTCCTGTGGCATCATAGCTCACAGCAACCTCGAACTCTTGGGCTCAAGTGATTCTCTTTTCTGAGTAGCTGGGACTACAGGCACCTGCCACACATGGCTAGATTTTTTATTTTTAGTAGAGATAGGGACTCACTCTTGCTCAAGCTGCTCTTGAACTCCTAAGCTCAAGCAATCCACCTGCCTTGGCCTCCCAAAGTGCTAGGATTACAGGTGTGAGCCACTGCACTGGCCACAGAGAGGCATCCTTTCCAGACAGGTACTAACAGAAAGGCTCTACTGACTAAAAGCTCTTTGAAGCATGGCCTGTGTCTATCTTGCTCACTGCAGTATGTCTAATGACGGACAAATTCTAGTGCTCCATAAATATTTGTGGACTGACTGGATGATGATCCCGGGGGCCGGAGTTGGAGAAAGGGCTGGGGACAACAGCGGGAAGGAGACTGCTACCCTGTCTGGGTAAAAGACAGAGGGAGACCTCACAGTCAGCAGAAGAGGACGAGTTAGGATTCTTTCACAGGTAGAATGATCAGGACTCAGAGAGATAGGACCCCTCTTACCTGGGCAACTGGGCAGATTGCCAAGTAGGGAATGAGGCAGGGAGAGCACAGCAGTGGGACAAAGAAAATGAGTGCGCCTCAGGCCTGCTAGGTGTGAGGTGCTCTGGGCACAGCTGGGTGAAGAAACCCATGTGGCAGTGGGAATAGAGGACCAGGAATTCAGAAATCAGAAAGGACAGATTTGGGGGTCACGGCACCCAGTGGTGCTTGTCTTCTCCCAAGTGGATCACACTGCCTCACTCCTGCTCCCAGTTTGGAAAGCCCAAGAAGTTGGCAGCTGTGCCTTTCTTCAGAGCTCTGGGAGTGGAAGAGGAAGATTCTCTGAGACACGATGCAAACCAGTCCCAGGGATGAGACAGAAACTAGGAAGAACTGGACTAACCCCCTGAAGGGAGGATTGGAACTGAAACAGCCATGAATTACATGTACCTGAAGTTTAAGAAAACAAACACACAAGAACTCGAAGAGAGGCAGATTGAGCTGGAATCAGGCTGTTCTGTTCAGCAAGAAGCTCTTGGCTCGAACCTACTGAGTAGTTCTTCAGCTTATGCCTAGACTGGAACCACTTGTCATTCCAGGCGCGTCCTTGCTCTGCAATGGGCCTGTGAGTCACTGGGAAAAGAGAATTCAATTAACAAAGATTCAGTCAGACTCCAGCTGTGACCCAAAGGTGGGGTAGGCCCTCCCCCAGGCAGCCAGGGTGGCCATGCACCATTCATTCTTGCTGCAGGCCACTGTGTCTGGTTCTCACCGCCATCACCATCGGAGCGCCCTGGCTGCCTCCAGGTTCTTATATCAAAATGTAAATGTGCCCTCCATGGCAACACTTCCCAGTGGCCAAGAACTTGTTGCAAATTTGTTTTTCAATTCCCTTTTTTCCTTGATGGTTAGCTAGAATCTCATGCTTAGAGAAAGAGGCTTTAATGTGGGAAGGGAAGGTCAGCTGCTGTTGCATAATGTAGTGTGATGCAGGGGATGGGGAGCATCTTGAAGGCTGTGGCTGTGCGTGGCGATGGAGCATAGCACAGGAAGGGCCTGCATGAAGTGGGGCGGTCCTGCTCAGATGTGTGGAGAAGGAGCTGAAGGACCCAGGGGGCTGCTGCCCTGGGAAGCTCATACCCTCCACACTCTGTGCACCTGCACGGACTGTTCTCAGGACCCCCGCGTGCTCCATGTTTGTTCTCCAACTGCATGGAAAAATGTCCTGCAGGCAAGGTCTTTCTGATACTTCTGTGTCCTTTAAATCTCTTGGCACCACCCTGAACACATATTCTGTACTCAAGACATGCCCATTGTTAGCTCAGGGAGAAAAGCCCAGCTAGAAGTCAAACATTCACCAGGCATACCGATCACCTTCAACAGGCTTTGCAAACCACTGTGGCATGTGGCAACAGTGGAGAGCTCCGCACGCAGCCGCCGTCTCTATGAGCATCCGCCTCATTCCCTACTTGGCATTCTGCCCAGTTGCCCACGTAAGACAAATCCTGAGTACCCATCATCCTCTCTGTGAAAAGACCTAACCTCCTTCTCTTTTGCTGACTGGGAAGTGCCTTGGTTTGTCTTTCACCCAAGCAAGGCTCTGGAAACACCTGCTAGTTTTGCAAACAGCTGTGTAAATGTTTTGCAAACATTTACAATTTTAAATGATAATTTAGAAATTTCAAGACAATTGTACACCAGAAGCTCTGCAAATAGCGAGGGCTCTCCAAACAACTGTGGAATCTGTGAATGGCTTTTTTTTTGTTTGTTTGGGGTTTTTTTTGCAAAAACTGACAAGTTCTGCTGTAATCACCTGCAATTTTCAAGCAACTGGAGGTTCTGCAAATAGCCATAGGCTTTACAGACAGCATTGATACAAATATACTACAGGTCCAAACCTCAGAACACTATTAGAGCTTTTTTTTTTGGAGACAGAGTCTCAAGCTGTCGCCTTGGGTAGAGTGCCATAGCATCACAGCTCACAGCAACCTAAAACTCTTGGGCTTAAGCCATTTTCTTGCCTCAGCCTCCCAAGTAGCTGGGACTATAGGCACCTGCCATAACGCCTGGCTATTTTTTTGTTGCAGTTGTCACTGTTGCTTGGCAGGCTCGGGCTGGGTCCGAAACCGACAACTCTGGTGTATGTGGCTGGCACCCTAGCCGCTGAGTTACAGGCATGGAGCCTATTAGAGCTTTTGAAACTGATCATCACTTATTCTTTCCACAAGAAATAATATCTTAGGATAAAGATGGGAAGGGATGAAAGGAAGACAAATAGATTTGATAAAGAAGCTTAGGGGTCCTGGTTGGGTTGAAAAAGTGTCAAATTAATTCAACAAACACTGATGGATCCAGGCAGACTGGGAAATGTACAGAGCCACGGTCCCTTGTTGCTCATAGAAATTCAGATAGTCTCTGGGTCCTTCCTGAGAGGCACTGGGAATACCTGCACACAGCTTAGGGTTATTTCCTCCTGTGTTATGATTGCTGTATACATGGGTCATGCCCCTGGTTATCAAGTGGAGCAATAAAACCCATCATAATCTACTTACTACTGCAACTAAAGGTGACTGACACCTCTGCTGAAGATTGCTGGCATCAGGGCTGGGACAATCTTCTCTATGGGGACAGATACACTCTAAGGGCAAAGAGTGAACCAGAACTGGGACAGGACTCCATGCATGACACTTCCCTAGAGCATGATCCCCATATGCTCCTGTGTGTCCCTGAGGACCCAAGAAGTGTGGGGATGGTGCTATGGCATTTGTCAATCAAAGCAGGCTTCCTGCAGGAGGAGGCAAGCACAATACACCAGCTGGGCAGGAGCTGGGGGGTGGGAGGAGAGGGCTGCTGAGGGAGGAGGAAGGAGCAGTCCTCAGGAAATGTTGATGCCAGTGCACAGACCCTGTCTGGCTGTGTGGCCTTTGGAAAGATCATTTAGCTTCAGTTTCATTTTCTATGGATAACAAGTACAATAGAAGTACCTACCTCTAAGGACTAATGGAAGATCGAGTTCATGTAATTAAAGTGCTCAGAACATTGATGGCATGAAGTTGCCTCCACCTGTGTTAGCGAGACGGTGGCAATGGGGATTATGGTAGTAGGTTTCTAGAATTTCCACAACAAAGTACCACAAACTGGGTGGCTTAAACAACAAAAATGTATCGTCTCACAGTTCTGGAGGCTAGAAGTCCAAGATCAGGTGTTGGAGGGTTGATTCCTTGAGTCCTCTGGGGGAGACTCTGTCCTGCTCATCTCCTGGCTTCTTATGACTTGCTGGTGATCTTTGGCTTGTAGACTGCTACAGTCCAAACATTCCCTCCAAAACATATGTTGACACTTAATCCCCAGTGTAGCCGTATTGAGAAACAGAGCCTTCAAGAGGTGATAGAACCATGAGGCTTTGCACTAACCCATTCATGCTTAATGAGCTAATGGGTTATCATGAAGGGAAACTGGTGGCTTTATAAGAAAAGGAAGAAAGGTGGGTGTGGTGGTGCACGCCTGTGGTGCTCCCAGCTCTGGAGGCTGAGGTGAGAAGATCGCTTAAGCCCAGGAGTTCAAGGTTGCATACAGCTATGATCATGCCACTGCTCTCCAGTCTGGGCAACAGAGTGAAACCCTGTGTCTAAAATAAATAGATAGATAAATAAGAGGAAGAGAAGGGGCTCATCCAGCCCCTACCAGATGACCTGCCCTGCCTTGGGACCCTGCAAAGAGTCTCTAACTAGCAAGACGATCTCAAACAAACCCAGCCCTTTGACTTTAGGCTTCTCATTCTCCATAACTGTGAGGAATAAATTCCTTTTCTTTATAAATTACTCGGTTTCGGGCATTCTGTTGTAAGCATGAGAAAGCAGGCTAAGACACAGACCACACCCCAACCTGTACTGTCAGGTGCACAGGGCGTTCTCCCTGTCTGTATCCCTCTGTGTCCAAAGTCCCCTTTCTTACAAGGACACCAGCCATGCTGAGTTAGCGCCCCTCTCATGGCTTCATCTTAACTTGGTTCTGCAAAGACCTTATTTTCAGATAAGATCACATTCTGGGGTGCTGGGAATTATGACTTCAGAGTCTGTTGGAGGACATGATTCAACCCATAACGGTGGTGATGAAGATGACAATAACGGTGATGATGGTGATGGTTTTGGTAATGGTGGAAGAGAAGGGGAAGGAGGATATTCTTCAAGATAAAATTCCATGCTTTACTTGAATTCTCATATTTTCAAGGTAGGAGAGGACTTATGGACCTAGAATATCCCCTGGAATGCTCCCTTAACTGGTTCCATATTTCAGTATGTTACTCTTCCTTTCCCTCCCCAAGTAGAGCTTCAGGGTTACGGCCTCAGAAAGGCCATCCATCACCAGCCCATTCAAAGTTGTTTCTTTCATTCTTCTGTATTACAGGCTCTATTCACTTCCTTCAGAGCCTTCTTCACAACTGCAGTTATACATCGACTTGTTGGTTTACTGGTGCCACATCTGGCCTTTCAATTAGACCTGGCCGTGAGTGTACGGATCTTTCTGTTTTGCTCACCAAAATATATCCAGCTGTTAGCACCGTGGGTGGCATAAAATAGAGGCTTAATACATGAGGGAGTTAATAAGAAAACACAGGCCAGCACAGTGGCTCATGCCTGTAATCCCAGCACTTTGGGAGGCCAAGGTGGATGGACTGTCTGAGTT
>NW_003852426.1:9979215-10004286 GCF_000181295.1 Otolemur garnettii
AAAAGAAAAGAAAAGAAAAGAAAAGCACTGCAAGGGAACAGGCTGTCCTCATGTCTTTGCTTGTCCTTGTCTCTGTGTGCCTGGTAGTCAGTTCCACGCATGTAGCATTTGAATAAAAGGCCTGTTCCTTGTCTAGTGTCAGGCCTTGCCCATTTTTGGCCTGTAATAAATACTTATAGCATGGAATTGCAGTCAACTTCACTCTTCCATGCCTGTGATTTTGACCTTCAATTCTCTATTTCCTGTTCTGGGTCCATTCTCCAAATCTAAGGCAGAGGTCCACATGATGTGGGGGTATCATCAGGAGAGCAGGTGGCAAGTTGTTTTAGGCAGCACTGTAGGGATATTCCCAAGGTTCTGCACAAGCGTAGCACCAGGCTGTGTCTTTTTATGTCTCTGTATCAACAGATAGCAGGGAGCCCTGGGCTGTGACAGATGATAAGGAATAAAGAGTCATAGAAACCACAGCCCCAGCTTTCATCCCAGCTGAGCCCATGTTTGCTGTTTGCTCAGGTGTGGTGGCTCTTCCCTCGTCACAGCATAGATTGCATCACCTGTTGCCCTGGAGGAGAAGGGGTTAACCTAGGGGATGGAAAATAAATAAGCACACACTCCATGGCAACACCCTCACATACACAGCACATCCTCTCGGAGCAGTGCCCTCATGCTTAGAGAACAGAGTGCAACTGTCCCCTTGCACTTTCTGTGAAGTTTGCCAGGCACTGGGAAATACATGTTTATTATTTTTTTAATAATTTATTTTGAAATCATTTCAAATTTACAGAAGCATTGCAAGAATGTTGCAAGAACTCCCTTATCCCCTTCATCCACATTCTTGAACTTTCCGCCACATTTGTCACCCTCTCTTTTTATATGTGCCCATTCACTTTTTCTGAATTTGAGAGGCACACACGATGTCCGCCAATACAAGAGTAACTGCCCGTGTAAAGTGCTCGACAGCTCTCCAGACTAGGCACTGGCATTGGCACCAGGCAGCTGTCTGATCCGTAGACCCCGTTCAGGTGTTACCCACGGCCCCAACGATGTCTCAGATTGAATCCAGGACCATGCACTGCCTTCTCACCCATCTCCTTCAATCCAGAACAGTTTCTCAGTCTTTCCTTAGCTGTCTTCAGGAATTCAGGCCTTTCATTCTGTAGGACAGCCCTTACCTAGAGCTCATCCGAAGTTTCTCATGACCAGATTGGGGCCATGCATGCATTCTTGACAATAAATACATACCGCAAAAATGCTCCCACCTCCATCCCTCAGGCTAGTTGGGGTCTGCTGGGCTGCTCCACTGTCAAGTCCCCCTCTCCTTTTTGTAAAAAATAAATATTTTTTGTAGATAATATGAGATTATGCCAATATGTTGCCCCTTATCAAACCTCTGCCCCCAGCTTTCACATTTGTTGACAACTCTCATCCAAATCAAATGTCCCTGTGCTGGTTGCCAGTGGCGATGTCTCTATTTCTCTCATTCCTTCCACTATCTGCTGGTTGGCATTCTGCTATGAGGACAACCTTCCTTTCTCTCCCAGTTGTTTGTTGTTTATACCAAGATGGACGTGTGAATTCCTATTTTATTTGATTGGCTGCAATCTGTTAATATTTATTTTAAGGTTTAAAATGTCCCAGATTGGGCCAGCAAGACCCCCTTCAACCTGACTTATTGTGTCCTTCGACATGTCCTGGTCATTTTTTGAGCATTTCCTTACTTTCTGGCATAATAAAATGTTCCAGGCTTGTTTGCACTGCCCCCACTCTAGTCCTGGAATACGGACCTCCAGTTCCTTTTAGTGGCAAGTCGTACTTAGGAATGAAGATCTGGGAGCCTGGGGTGCTGTTGTTACTGGGGTGGCATTACTTCCAGGCCCTCTCAAGAGATAAAGCTAGGATACATAAACACACACACACACAGTTCCCATGTTCCCAGTGGTTGTGTTCTATAAAGTTGCCACAAACAATGAACCGGCAAGTGACCCAACCATTGCTCCTATGGCCAGTACAGGGTCACGTTCCTGTGAGCCTCTAGTCCCAGTATTTCTATCAAGCAACATACAACTTCATTTTAGATGTGTTCCTGTTTAAAGACACCTTATTTAATGCACAAGTATACAGTTGATTCACTAATACTGAACTCCCAGCCACTAGCCCTGTAATTCCTGCTTGAACAAAGCTTATCTACCACACGCACTTTCTCTGTAAGACACATCATGACTTTCTCATGCTGAGAAGCCCTAGACAGGCTGGGCACAGTGGCTCACGCCTGTACTCCAGGCACTCTGGGAGGCCGAGGCAGGGGGATTGCTTGAGCTCATGAGTTCAAGACCAACCTGAGCAAAAGCAAGACCTGGTTTCTGCTAAAAATAAAAAAACTGAGGCAAGAAGATTGCTTGAGTCCAAGTTGGAGGTTGCTGGGAGCTATGATGCCACAGCACTCTACCCAGGGTGACAGCTTGAGACTCTGTCTCAAAAAAAAAAAAAAGAAGCACTAGATAGATCTGTAGCAGTGCACTTGAGGTCTTTGGCCAAATCACCAACCAAGAGCACAAATTGCAAAAACCGTGGCAACAAACAGACCACAAAAGTACACTTGTCCACAGTCTGAGAATTGAAATGAAAAGGACGAGTGCTGCCCAGTCGGCCTTAGTGGGGGACTGGGCATAATGGGCAACTCAGATTTGTTACGGCTTTGTGCAGAAACGATTGGGAAAGTGCCGTGAGTACTGAGTTGAGGGTTACAGATAAATTTTAGCAAGTAGACAAATTCACAAATACAGCCTCCATGAATGATGATCAACTGTATATACATACACATACCTGATACAAACACCACACAGACATCTACAGCTGTTTTAGTAACTATCTGTGTAAATACATATATTTTTTTTTTTTTTTTTTTTTTTTTTTTGAGGCAGAGTCTCACTTTGCCACTCTTGGTAGAGTGCCGAGGCATTACAGCTCATAGCAACTTCACATGCTTAGGCTGAGGTGATCCTCTTGCCTCATCCTCCCAAGCAGCTGGGACTACAGGTGCCCACCATAACACCCGGCTGTTTTTAGAGACGGGGTCTCGAACCCATGAGGCAATCTACCTGCCTCAGTGCTAGGATTATAGGCGTGAGCCGCTGCACCTGACCTGTGTAAATATATTTCAAACCATGAGTTCATACCAATACTTCTGATTCCGATCCCAGACTTCTTTCCTGCTTTCCTTTTTTCCATGTTATTAAGCACTCTCCTGATGGTGAGAGACTTAGCTCCTGCTCGCCTCTGAACTTGAACTTAATTGCTCCATCAGCTTGCCCTTCTCAGCCTGTAGTCTCTGGGCTGTGTCCTCCACAGTGCTCTGGGCACCCTTCACTGCCTCATCCCTCAGCTGCCCACAGACCACTCTGCTGACCCTTCAGCCAGGAGATGGAGGGGAATGTCAGGCTCCCAATCATCTCGCATTGGCCTTAGGTAGCCAGGGCAAGTATTTCTCACCCATGTTTCAGATGAGGCTGGTAGCTGTTGTGTCTCTTGCCTGTGGGCAGCAGCAAGTCACTCCAGGAACAGAGGGTGTAGACAGGTGCCGTGTCTTAGAGCAGCCCAGTTTCTCAGTCCAGCCGGCACATTAGCATCCCTGGGGAGCTTTTCAGGAAGACTAAAGCGCAAGCCTCACCCCTAGGAAATGAGAAAGAGATCTCTGGATATGAGATGCTGGTGTTCGGAAGCTCCCTGGGGCATCTCAGTGTGTGGGGTTGATCGAGTCTCCTGTGCATCCTGCGAGCTGTTCCTCCTTGAGCAGACCTCTACCCTCTGATGAGTTCGGTTTAGCCATTTACAAAATGGAATTAACAATGCTTGAGTTATTCAAGTGTTATTTTCACACCCTGACCATCATTGCCCGGGAGGTCCTCTCTCACCCACCACCCTCCTCATTCTCACGACTCTCCCCTCACCTTTCACCTGGCTCAGGAGAGGCCATCAGACTCCTCCCTTTTGGAATCCTTTCTCCTCCCCTGTCTCCATCACTGTGCTTTCTTCCCCCTTTCTCTGACGCTCACATTTTCCAGACCTCCACGAAATATTCCTAAATTGGCTCAGCCCTCATTATCTCCTTCTCTGGAGCCACATTGTTTAGGCTTTAAAAAAAAATGTGATAAAATATATATACCATAAAATTTGCTATTTTTTTTTTTTTTGAGACAGGGTCTTACTTTGTCACTTTGTCATGGGTAGAGTGCTATGGTGTCATAGCTCACAGCAATCTCAAACTCTTGGGCTTAAGCAATCCTCTTGCCTCAGCCTCCCAAGTAGCTGGGACTACAGGTGCCTGGTTAAAAATAACCACAACACCTGGTTATTTTTAGAGATGAGGGTCTCACTCTTGCTCAGGCTGGTCACAAGCTCCTGAGCTCAGGTGATCCACACATCTCAGCCTCCCAGAGGGCTTAGGATTACAGGCCTGAATCACTGCACCAGAACAAAAATTTGCTATTTTAATCAGTTTTTTTTTGTGGGGATGGGGGTCTCACTATGTTGCCCAGGCTGGTCTCAAACACCTGGCCTCAAGCAATCCTCCTGCCTTGGCCTCTCAAAGTGCTGAGATAATAGGCACAAGCCATTGTACTAGGTCACAACCACTTTTAAATGTATAATTCAGTAATATCCAATATTCAATATTACATTTACAATATTGTACAACCATTGCCACTATATATTTCTGGAACTTTTCCTCCCCCCACATAGAAATGCTGTACCCATTAAGCAATAACTCCCATCCCTCTGGTAACCTCTCATCTACTTTCTGTATCTATGAACTTGACTATCCTAGATATTACATGAGTGGAATCATGCAGTATTTTTCCTTTCCTGTTTGGTTTCTTCACTTAGCACAATATTTTCAAGGTTCATCCGTGTTGTGTCATGCATCAGAACGTCATTCCTCTTTATGACTGAATGATATTCCATCATGTTCATATCCCCTGTTGTGCTTATCCATTCATCTGTCCGTGGACACTTGGCTACTGTGACTCATGCTGCCATGAACATCAGCAAGCAAGTATCTGTTTGAGTTTTTGCTTTAGGCAGTGTTTTTGAAGATAAAATCCCAAATCGAGTGGTTATGTTTTTAGGTCATTTTTTGTTTGAATTGGATTGCGGAGGCCAAAGACTGTAGTATCGTAAACTTCTCTCGGGCCCCTCCTTACAGCCCAGCAGGTCTCCGTGATTGTTCAGTGAATGCTGCTGACTTGAGGGCATTTGGAATGTGACATTAGGCAGTGAGGGAGGGTTGATGTGTTCATTGCAGGTCATGTCCAGGACCTTGTCTGACAAGCAGGTCCATTCCAGCCTGTTGCTGGGCTGAGGGAGACTGGAGGGTAGTGGAGCAAGACATCTAGAGTTGCAGGGCTGGACCTTCCTCCCCCAGTCTTGATTTGACATCTGTAAAAGAGATATATTCTCGGTTTTTGTCAAGGCTCCTACCTCAGAGCATGAACTCCATTTACTCTTGTCTTAAATTGGCCGTCTTCTCAAACCGCCTGCAGCCCCCGCCCCCCGTCAGCCTGGGTCACATCTCAGTACGTTTGCTCCTGCAGTTCCCCATTTACCTGCTCTGGCTGCCTGCTACTTAGTCACCAAGGCTGAAGTCAGGGTGGCTCCTCTAGGAAGTCTCCCTGGATCCCACGGATTTTCTTTCTTTCTTTCTTTTTTTTTTTTTAGACAGAGTCTTACTCTGTTGTTCGGGCTGGGGTGCAGTGGCATCCTCATAGCTTATTGTAGCTTTCAACTCCCAGGCTCAAGAGATCCTCCTGAGTGACTAGGACAATAGGTGCGTGCCACCATGCCTGGCTAATTTTCTCTTTTTCTTTTTTGTAGAGATAAGGTCTTGTTGCTCCGGCTGGTCTCCACCTCCTAACCCCAAGTGATCTTCCCATCTTGGCCTCCCAAAGTGCTGGGATTTAAGGTGTGAGTCATTCACTGTGCCTGGCCTGGTACCCATAGCATTCTGTAGTTACCCTATTTTCAGAATTTTGGGTATGGATCTGCAGTTACTGGTTCATTTCTGGTCTCCCCCAGCCACCAACTACCAGCCCATATATGGCGTTACTGAAGGCCTTTTTATTCAGTCTAGTCTGTGGAACACTGCCCAGCACTCAGCAAACCCTCCGTAAAGATCTGTGAGATGAATGAATGGGAAAGACATCTGCCTTTGATGTCTGGCTATTGTTTTATTTTGTTTTGTTTCTTATTTGTAACGGTAATACATTCATCTAATTCAAGAGTTGGTAAGTCTCTCTCCTACTCCTCCATTAGCCACCAGCTTTCACCCTACTTGGGTTTCCCCCCTTACTTCTCAAGGTGTCTGGAGAATAGCGTTGTCACTGCACAAATACTGTCCCTGTTCTTTCACACAACTGTGTAAGATTCCGTTGTTTGGACGTACCATAATTTCTTGAACGCATGCCCTATTAATGGACATTGAGTTGGTTTCCAGCTGTTTGCTAATATTCCCAAGGCTTCCATGAATTACTTTATTTATATTGTAGAACCTCTGTAAGTTGGCCACTCAAGGGATTTTAACAAACTGGTCACCATAAGCAACTTCCATTGAATACATGTGGTACACATCTGGTCTATACAATTAAGTCAACTTAAGGAGGTGATCAATGTAGGGAGGTGATCAACCATGGAGGCTCTACTATACATCACTTTGTGCATATGTGATCTGTAAGACAAAGTCCTCTGGGTGAAATTTCTGAGTTGCAGAAGATCTTAATTTGTAAATTTGAATGTGATGGGCAATTGATCTCTACAGAGGCTGCTAATTGCTGTTTAAAGACCTGGTCATTTAGAATGTTTGCCCATAGGACACTCATCCAGAGACAGTCTAGTGACTCACAAGGAAACCTTTGGTCCAGGATGTCCACTAGCAGCTTACAAGATTGTCAGCAGCATCATTCTCAACACTACCACCACCATCATAGTCACTATCGTCATTAAAAGTTTTCAAAACTTTGCTTGACAGCTGACAATCTACCAGGCTCTACAATAAACAGATGCATTCCCATCCTCAGGGGCCTCTGGTCCAAGATGGCAAGCCAGCACGTTGAAGTTCGTGCAGGGAAGGAGAATGAGAAACAGGGCAAAAGGATACCTCCCAGCGCAATCAGGGCCTTTTGATGAACTTTTCCCAAAGCCATTAATAAAGAAGAAGAGAAGGGTGGATATAAGGTGACAGCCAGCAGCTTTGGCATAGGGCTGAAAGCCCTCCAGACCCCCAAGGAAACCGGATCAAATACAGAGAGAGGAGTTGGATTGAAATTCCACTGATAGAATATTCTGTCCAGCCCTCAAATGGGTGGTAGTGAGGAAGGTGAGGGTGATGAAGGCAGTATTGCTGGTTTAAGGTAAGTGCTCCCATCTGACACAAGCCCATCCAGGAAGCCCAGTGGCCCTTGTCAAGGGGAAAGCAGGCCTTGGACACTGGTCCTGCTTGGATGCCTGATTCCCAGAGTTAGTTGCACTGACTTACCATTTTTCACTTGTCCTGGGTTGGAGCTGTTTTGACCTTCAGGAATCAGAGTTTCCATGTCCAAAGAGGGAATCTAAGGTGGGCTGGGAAGGGAGAGACCTGAGGAGTGGGCCTGTAAGGAGGGGACAGAGAGATTGGGGGGGGGGACGGGAAATGGACAGGGTCAGGGAGCTGCATATCCAGAAGAGTTTGGCCCTCATAAGGGACTCAGGCAAGCCCCAGTCCCAATTAAAATGACATAAATTAGGGTAAGAGGGACTCCTGAACTCAAGGGTCACTCCTCCTCCTTGCTTGCAATGGCTTAGAACAGGATGCTTTTTTTGTTGTTGTTTTGAGGCAGAGTCCCACTGTGTATCCTGGGTAGAGTGCTGTGGTATCATAGCTCATAGTTACCTCAAACTCCTGGGCTTAAGCAATTCTCTTGCCTCAGTCTCCCAAGTAGTTGGGACTACAGGTGCCCACCACAATGCCCAGCTAATTTTTCTATTTTTAGTAGAGAAAGAGTCTTGCTCTTGCTCAGGCTGATATCAAACTCCTGGGCTCAGGCTATCCACATGCCTCAGCCTCCCAGAGCGCTAGGATTATAGGCATGAACTACCGCACTTGACCATAGAGCAGGACTCTTGAGGCAGGGGCTTTCCAGCCTGACCCAGGCAGCTGCTTCCTGCCCAGTGAGAACACGGCAGAGGTGGGGGGTGACTGACTGCTCACCCCTGTGGTTAAAGACTCCATTTTCATGCTTCTTGCACCTGACCCCTGCTCTGAGAGTTAGTCTTTTCTGCCATTCCCTGAGCTTAAACATTTACCAGGGCCCTGGTGAGGTGGTTTCTCAGGGGCTTTGTCAAAAACAGAATTGCAGCTGTTGACTTCAGTGCCGTCTGCCCCAGCCCCCACTGCCCACCAGTGCTCTGAGCCATTTTCAGCACAAAAAGATCCAGGTTTGTTCTCAGAATATCAGGGGTTTGGGAAGATAGAGGGGAAACTAGAAGCTGTTAAACACACAGCACCTCTGAATGACAGGGCATGGAGAGCCCTAGAGCTGGGTGTGACCTTAGGTGAGTGGCAAAAGCCTCTCTGGGCCTCAGTGTCCTTATCTGTAAAGTGGGAAGAACTTGATAGACAGATGATAGATAGATGATTGATAGATAGATAGATCTGTGAGATGATAGACAGATGCTAGTAGTTTTACGAGACTCCAGTAAGATCACAAGTATTTATAAATTGCTAAAGACACAGGGAGCTGTGTCTTTAACTCCCACTCGGCTTCCTTCAGGTGCTTCCCTAGGTGTTGGCATTTGTGCAGGTCCAAAGGCTCAGAGGGTTGACATCTCTGGCTCCTGATTCTTAGAAGACAAGAATATCAGGGCTTTGTTATTTAAAAGTTGCTGATACTTTCAACACTAATGTATAATACTGAGAATTGCAATATGCTATTACAGATTATATTATAAAATTCATTTTCATTAGGCTCAGTACCTGTAGCATAGCGGCTAGGGTGCCAGCCACATACACAGGAGCTGGCAGGTTCGAACCCAGCCTGGGCCTGCCAAACAACAATGACAACTACAACAAAAAAATAGCTGGGTGTTGTGGTGGGTACCTGTAGTCCCAGTTACTTGGGAGGCTGAGGCAAGAGAATGGCTTAAGCCCAGGTGTTTGAGGTTGCTGTGAGCTGTGATGCCACGGCACTCTACCAAGGGTGACATAATGAGACTCTGTCTCTCCAAAAAAAATTATTTTTATTAAACATTGATAATGATAAAGACTAATTTTTGGGTGGTGCCTGTGGCTCAAAGGAGTAGGGCGCTGGCCCCATATACTGGAGGTGGCCGGTTTAAACTGACACCCAGCCAAAAACCTTAAAAAAAAAAAAGACTAATTTTGAGTTTTTCCAATATAACAGTCACTTACTACTTAAGGAAAAACATGATTTGTTGAATAAATTAGAAAATGACAAGTTACATCATAGTTTAGATTAGGGATTGAATATATTTAAGAGTGGATTGATACGATCTTAAATGTTAGAACATCAACCAGTTTTTAAAACTGTTTTAGGACACAATATGTGGAATTCCTGCATCTTGAATGATGAGAAAGCAACTGGTTCATGGTCACACATTTCCAGTCTGCTTTCTACACGGCGGGAGAGAAGGTTCCAGGCTATCCTTTCTAAGCATGACTCCACACTTGACACATCGTGGCTATTACTTTTCCATAAAAGCAGAGTCTACATTAGAAAAAATCAGCCATTTCCTGTTTCATTTTAATATTACTTTTAAGTACCAAGCCTCCTTGGTGTGCTTTAAAATAATTTTGATCAGCTGGAGGCGAATTACAGAGCTGTGATGAGCCCATTGAGGCAAATTTTGAAATTCCTAGTTGGGTGGTTGTACTTCAGTATCTCCATTTTTTGTTAACTTTCCATTCCTAACAATGAGCCATCATGGATAGGCAGAAAATAATAAATGACAATATCTAAAAAGTATTTAAAGTATTTTTAATGGTCAAAACCACACATCAATGGTTGTGTGTAGCTGAGTAAGAGCAGCTCAAGAATCTGAGTCACAGGAACCACCACGTGCTGTCTCCGTAAACACTAAGGTGCTCTAGGGAAAGCATTTTAAAATTCACTTTAATTCGTGTTTGAAGAGCTAACGTGGTTAGATGGTTTCAAATGCAAAAACTACAAGAGCAAAGTGGAATTGTTGGGTCCAAGTGAATGTATGGTTTTTTAAAGCTGTTGTCAAATCGTTCTCCAGAGGGTTTCTTCCAATTTACAGCAGAAAGATTCAATGCTGCTTCTCAAAACCTTTGCCAACTTAGTTTAGTGACAGACATTTGAACTTTGCCCATCTGGTAGTTAAAAATGGCATGTCGATGCTTGTTTAAATGTACAACTCTTGTCATGACAACGGAGGCCCCTTTGTTGTCTCCGGGGAAGGTATCTTGCTTTGTAAACCTATATCTTCCTCTTGCTCTGTAAACCCATCTTTCTCTTCCTCAATAAACTTTTGTTTCACGTTTGCAAAGAAAAAAACAAAAACAAAAAACAAAAAAAAAAGCACTTCTCTTATTGCAGATGAAATTGAGCATCTTTTTAAATGTTTAAGAGTTCTTTGAATTCCTTTTCTGTGATTTGTTCATGGCCATTGCTCACTTTTTTCTGTTGAGGACTGTAGGTCTTTATCTAATTGATTCATATGAGCTCTTTATATATGAGAGAAATTAGCTCTAGCTTTATGATATTCATCACAAATACTTTTCTGAGTTTGTTGTTTGTCCTTTGGTTTTGCTTATGATAGTTTTTGCCATGCAGAAATGAAAATACATTGTTAGGACTTGTATTTCTCAGCTTCCATTTTACAGCTTCTAGGTTTCATGTTGTGAAGAAGTCTTCAAGGGAAGAAAAGTAATTACAGCCACGTGCCATATAACGATAAAGGTGATAATGGTGGTCCATAGGATTGTGATGGAGCTGAAAAATTCCTATTGTGACATTGTAGCCATAAACCATAGCATCATAGCAGTCACGTGTTCACGTGTTCATAATACTTGACAATAACTATGTTATAGGTTTATATGTTTACTATACTATGTACTATACTTTTTTTACTGTGTTTTTCTTTTCTCTGCCCTGTACGGTTATTTAATTAAATGAAATTAATCAATTTTGAGACAAGGTCTCACTCTGTTGCCCAGGCTAGAGTGCAGTGGCACAATCATAGCTCACTACAACCTCGAACTCTTGGCTCAGGCAATCCTTTTGCCTCACCCTCTTGATTAGCTTGGGTTACAGAAGTACCATTAAAGTGTATTCCTTCTACTTGTTAAAACAAAGTTTAACTGTACAACAGCCTCAGTCAGATCCCTCAGGAGGTATTCCAGAAGAAGGCACTGGCCTCACGGGAGATGACAGCTCCATGATGTTACCACCCCTGAAGACCTCCCAGTGGGAGAAGAGGTGGAGGTGGGAGACAGTGGCCAGGCCTGATCATCTTGACCCTGCGTAGGTCTAGGCTAAGGTTTATTTATGTCATCAGTTTTCAACAAAAAAGTTTAAAAACTAAAACAAACAAAAAAAAGTGTAACATTTTAAAGATAAAAAAATTACAGATTTTTTATAGGATAGGAAATTAGAAAATACTCATATTTTTACATAGCTATAATATGTTTGTCATTACAAGAGTTAATAAGTTAAAGAAACTAAAAAGTTCATAAGGTAAAAACAGTTATATTACATCAAGGTTAGTGGTTAACTTATTATTGAAAAAAGAACTTTTAAAATAAATTTAGCAGAGCCTCAGTGTACAGTTCTTACGAAGCCTACAGCAGTATATGGGAAGCTCCCAGATCAAGGCCTCCACACTCACTCACCACTCAACAGATCCACTTCCAGTCCTGCATGCTCCATTGACAGCAAGTGTCCTAGACAGGTGTACCATTTTTTATCTCTTATACCATATTTTTGCTGTACCTTTTCTTTTAGATATGATTAGATATGCAAATACTTAACCAGCATGGTCAGTGCACTGACATTCTGTGCAATCTGCAGCCCAAGGAGCGACAGGCTGTACCACTCGCCTGGGTGTGGGGTGGGCTACCTCTCTAGGGTCTTGGATGCTAGCCTGTTTGCACGATAATGAAATTGCCTAAGGAAGCATTTCTCAGAATATCCCTGTTATTATGTGACACATGGCTGTACTTAATTTACTGAAATTATAAGAAACTGAGGTAGAAGTTGACCCCTTCCTGTCCTTGAACTGAAAAACTCCCGGCTAGGAAGACAGTGGGAGGCCCTGGCTTTTCAAAAGCATTTGGTTGGTGTAAGCTGATTTATTCCACCTCAAACCTGAGTGAGGACAGACCCAGAGAGAGAAGTCCACACAGGATTGGTGCAAAAGCAACCCACCTTCCCTTTGGGGCATGACTCTTCTCAAGGCAGACCCAAGTGGAGTGGGAGGCTCAATCCTGGCCACGTTTCTGTGGCACTGCTCCCTGACTCGGGGAAAAGAGCAGGGAGAGGCTCCTGCTGGCTACAAAGAAAGAGCTTCATTCTCCTTGCGGGGCAGGGATTGCGCTCTGAGCCTCTAGGGAGAAGAGGATCAGCCAGGTGGTGGAGGACTCCCCTTTTCAGCATCTTCTCCAGGCTCAGCACATCGTGAGCGCCTCTGTCTGAACCAGAATGGCTGCACTGGTCAGGATGGCTCCCCTCGGGGCTCAGCATCCTTGCACGAGCCTTGTCCTAAGAACCGATTCCTACCATGGGTGCCTGAACTACTAAGAAGCTGTGCCTTAGACTGCAGAGAGCTGGACACTGAGAAGCTGTGAAGCTCCGGCTTTACATTCTGTCTCTCGCTGGCATGGGTTGGGCCCAGCGATGTGCTCCCATGGCCATACACTCTTGTAAAATATGTAATTTTGAATTATTTTTCTAAGAGTGCTCTCTCCCAAACTGTTTGAGCTTTAGTTCCCACAATTGACCCCCCATCTACAGGTAAGTAACTACAATGGTAGGATCTCAGGCAAGCTAGAGGAGAAGCCTCACTTGGGAGAAGGGAATCT
Source organism: Otolemur garnettii (assembly GCF_000181295.1). NCBI lineage: Eukaryota > Metazoa > Chordata > Mammalia > Primates > Galagidae > Otolemur > Otolemur garnettii. The sequence goes on from NW_003852426.1 coordinate 9,992,303, forward strand.
TCCTGATGTTTCTAGAATCACATCAAGCCAGTGAAGCCATCTTGGCTGTGAGCTCAGCAAAGCAGCATCTGCCTTCATCACCTTGTTGTCTCTGACTTACACCAGGCTGGGCCTATACTGTGTACTTTGGCACAGGGAAGAATGAGAGAGTGTGTGGGTGAGCGGGTGACATGCCTCACCTCTGCCAGGTGTCAGGCTGCCTCTGAGGACTGAGTCTCTGCTCTTGGCCGTGACCAGCCCCCTTCTCAGCCCTCTCAGAGGATGTGGCTGGAGGGAGGCAGGTACGGCCAGGTGGTGCGTACTGCCTCTTCCAGCAGCCATTTCCTCTTGGCCGCAGTGAGAGGTGCAGGGGTGCCCTTGGTCACAGTGTGGCATGTATGTGGTGGGCCAGGGGCCTCCTTTCTTTCTTCCCCTGGACTTAGTTTCCCGGGACCAGGGTGAGCAGGTGGCATATGGCATACAGTGTCCTCGAATAAGAAATGTCGAGCATTCATAGAGTCAGGGTGGCACATGTATTATGGGGAGTTGGGGGGTTGAAGTTTCTAGAAGGGACAAGAGAAGGGAAGCAGCAGCCTACAGTCTGGCAGGTGTCCTCACCCCCCTCTTCCATTTCCTCTGTCACCCCTGCCCTACAAACCCTTCTTAACTAGAATGTCTTTCCAGATTATCTCCAACAAATCTGGACCACACCTTGGTTCCACGTCTCCCTGGAATCTGTGGCTGTAGTTAGCTCGTGTTTACCCATCTGCCCCTATTGTTCTCTGCAGGGCCCTGTGATTCCTGCTCCCCACCTCAGGCTGGGAGCTCTTGGAGCCCCTTCACGCAGACTAGGAGCCGTCTGTCCTCTGGTAACTGTTGGTGTTTATGTAAAGACATGGAGGGGTGGATGGGGGTTATCACCCTCAGGGATCTGGGAGCGAGTGGAAACTGAGGGTGCTGTTACCTGTGTCCAGAGAAGGCGTGAAATGCACATGGGCTTTTCTCTCCCCTTCTTTTTGCATTAAAAAGAAATGTCACTCTGTAATTGTAATTCAAAATCCTAAAGGTATAAAAGACAAATTCACAGGGGGAAATGTGTGCCCCCCCAGCCATGCCCGGAGTTGCCCATCCCCCAGCAGTATTTCCAGTCCCTGTCACTGTGTATGGATTGGGAGTATCTATGTCTACGTGGACTCAGATTTTCTTTTTAGTGCTGTGCAACCACTTGGGAAAACTGTTTGGCAGTATTTTTAAAGCTGAACACATTAATATCCTATGACCCAGTAGTTCCTTTCCCAGATTTCTGCTTACCATAAAACTGTTCCAAATGTCCACGGCAGCACTGTGTGTAAGAGCTAAACATTGGAAACGGCCAAAACGCCCATTGATGGTGATGGTAGAATGGATAAATAAGAGATGGGACCTTCTTCTAAGGGGATATTACACAGCAGTGAAAAGGAATAGTGACCACTGTGAGCAGCGATGTTGCAGGAAACGACAATGTTAAGTGTCGGGATAGTGATGTCTCTTCAGGGGGAGGGAGTAGTGATACAGGATTCTACCACTCAGGGCCAGACAGGGAGCCCCCCATTCTCTGGGCCCAGGTGAGCTCAGAGGTCAGACCCCCATTTCCAGGCACAAGCAGGCTGCCTTCTTCAGGACACATCCTCTGGGCTCTGATAAGATCATGAACAAAGCAGCCTGTGATGTTTTTTTGGGTGGTTTCACCTTGGATAGGAGCACACACACTAATCCCTTCTCAGGGACAAAGGCTATAAAGGACCAACTGTCAGCCACGTGTAATCCTCTAGACTTAAGATCCCTAGATAAAAGAGCTCACGTGGAGACTTCCCAGTGAGTTCTTCAGTTCTATCCCCCTTCCAGAAGCTCTGGTGCTTTTTACTTCTTCTGTATCCCTTTCTAACTTCTAATAAAAGTCCTATCTTACCACTGATCTGTGGTCCATGGGTTCATTCTTGGAATCCCCAAGACCAAGGACCTACTGAAGAGCAAAATTCCAATATCAGTATCATAGGGGGCAATGAGGGGCTGTTGGTCCCCACTGGCTCAGGACCCCAGAAGCCCATGCCTGGTCAGGTGTACTAGAGTTGAGGACCCATAGGAGAACAGGGATGGTGGTTGGGTAGTCAGCCCACTCTTGGCCTGGGCATCACGTGGGCCTGGGCAGGGCCAGGGAGACCAGTGGGGTGGTGAGTAAAGCACAGGATTGAGGCAAAGGTCTTTCTGCTCAGCCCAACAGATATGAAAGTGTTTGCTCTGTGCCAGACACGGCTCTGGATTCTCAGGAAACCAGAGATGAATAAGACGGTCACTGCCCTCCTGGAGCTCACAATCTGGTGAGAGAAACGTGGCACACAGCTGAATGTTCTCATTCCACATAAGGCCACTAGGAAGGCATGTGCCCATGTCATGGGAGCCTGAGAAGGAAGCTGGGGTAGGGGCTACACTTGAGACCTGAGTCTTGGAGGCCAACCAGGAACAGAGTCCTATGGTAGGTAGCTGGCACAGCATGTGCAAAGGCTCTGAGGTAGGGGCACGCATGGTGCTGTGGGGAGCTGCATCTTCTCCTGAACATAAAGTTTGTGTAAGAAAGTGAAAAGAGGTGAGGCAAGGACCTTTGATGGGGCAGGCCCTCAAAGCTGAAGACCTGCCAAGGGACGGACCTTTCTTGGGCAGGGACGGACCTTTCCTCCCCCCTCCCGTTTTCCTTCTGTATGGTAAAACCAGTATCTGCTCACTGCAATAGCTTTAGAATAGGCACAAACCATGAGTGTGAGTTCAGTGAAGACAAGAACTTCACTAATTCCCCATCGTTTCCCCAGGGCCTGCTGTGGTGCCTGACATTTGATAAATTCTCAAAAAGTATTTGTTGATGACATGGGTACTGTGTAGCACCCTGTGGGCACACCATGGGTGACACAGACAGGGGACTGTCCTTCACAGACTCATTATAATGAACTGGTAACAGTAACCTGGTAAACACCTGGTTACCATCCTGGTTACCAACAGTAACCTCCAACACCCTGACAGTTGGAGCAGAAACACCTGACCTTGGGGTGGGGCTGAGAAGCCAGGGAAGGCTTCTGGAGAGGCAGGGTGGAAGCAGAGGCCTGAGGGTCACAGCAGGAATTAGTCTAAGCTAGAGTGTCCAGCCAGGCAGGGGAGCAGCGATCAGAGGCTCTCAGGCAAGAGAGCCTGTGTGTGAGAATAGGAGACTTTGTCTTAAGGACAATGGGGTTTAGCAAGAGGGTGTGGTGACAAGTTTTATAGCAACCTGAATGGATCAAAGGTGGCATGTGAGAGACTGTTAAGGTCAGGTGACAAAGAGGGGAGCGTGGTCCATCCAGGCTGGAGTAGAGGTCATGGGATCAGGCAAAGAGGAGGATTCGTGGAATCTTCACAGGATGACTGGTCTTGGGGACTAATGGGAGGAGGGGTAGAGAGAACAGCTTTCTCTGGCGCCCTGGGAACGCTGGGTAAAGAATTATACAAATGTTACTGCCACTTCTTATTCAAATGCACAGTTTGCATGTGGCTCACAGGCGTGAGGGGTGGCCCACCCTGGCGCCCAGCTTGTTCTGGTGCCCCTGCCTGCTCGCTCCTCCCAGTCTGAGGCCCCTCAGCTCTGGTTCTCCTCTTGGGGTTTCTTCATCGTCTCTTCTCCCCACTTGCTAGTTCTTGAGGAAGCAGAAAGCTTTCCTAGCTGGCTGGAGTGCGCTGCCCAGCCCCGGACTGCGTGAGCCGCCCTGTTACTGAGGACGTCTCTGTGTGTGGGAATGCCCTGCCAGGCTCCGTCACGCCGACTCACTTTCCCTTTTGCGTGCCTTCTTCTTTGGTTCTCTTGTCTTTCTTCTGAAATTGCAGCTGCTTTGAAAATCTCCCCAAACCTTCACAAGCACCCTTGACATGCACTTCACCACGTACCCACACAAGGACACAACCAGAGCCAAATCTCAGCTGGCACAGGCCTGTCAGGCCCTCACCTCGACACACAGACAACGTGGCATGTTCACAAGAATGTGCAGGGAGACCTGTAGACGGGAAGCTCCCGAGGCCGGAGCCCAAGCTGGACTCCTTCACTGTTACAACCCAGTGCAATCCCTAAAGGTGCCCAGTAAGTGTTGAATGAAAGAATGTGGCAGACTTAGGGACATGCCACCCAGAAGGGACAACTGCCCAGTGGCGAGGGGGGTGGTGTGCACTGACTGTTCCAGTCATCGGCTTCTCTGGAGCCCCCTGGGCTGGGACTAGGGCCAGGACAGTGAGGCTCTTGGGATCTTAGGACACTCTAAGGAGGCTCACTTCAGGGGCACGCAAGTGCTTTACGGCAGGCAGCATTAGGGTGTCGGGCCAATGGCTGAGCACGGCAGTGGTTCTAGCCCCCACCATTTCCAATCCAGGCCTCCTCTAACAGGCAATCTTTGCTTAGGAGTTCCCTGCTGGGCTGGCAGTCGGGTCAGATCTGCTTCTCAGTCCCATGCCTCCCTGCCCAAACCTGCTCTCACCTGCTTCGTTTCATGGGCCTCACTCCCAGCACACCTTTCCTGTGCCTAACCTCATCTCTGCAGCTGCTTCCAGGCAACCTGACCTATGGCAATTAACGAACAGGGACCTGAATATTATAAAGAAAAACGCTCAACCTGTGAGTTCCCAAGGGCAGGGGTAGAACCTGACCTTTATTTGACGCTCAGTCCTGAACATGTATTAGATGTTCAAGAACTCACCAATGAGTAACTCATGGGACAGAGATCCCAAAGATGACTGAACACCTGGTGGGAGGGCAGTGCCTCGATATGCTGAACTCACTAGCTGTTCCCAAATCGGGGTTCCCAAAGCACTCCTGAGTATGGAGACGGAGGAGATAGGGCTGTTTCCATGGTTTCATGGAATGTGTGCTTTTAGTGGAGATAAGGCCATTCAGTTCGCCATTGAGGTGAACTAAAACATAGGAGCTTTGGCTTAGGGTTTGGTGAATGACCCAGGGATATTTATTTACCAGGAAGCATGGGGCTATCTTAGAGTAAGCAGTAGCTCCAGCAGGCACTGACATAGCATATTTTCACTGGGTGTCATGGAGGCAGTGGGGAGCAATGGGAAGGTCGATGGTTTTGGACTGTCCTGAGAGGGATCCTTAGGCAAATCACCCTGCATCTCTGAGCCTCAGTTTCAGGGAGTGTGCTGTGCTGGAGCTGTGAAGGTTAGATAATGCAATAATGTGAAGAGTCCAGTACATGCCTAGCCCTGAGTGATTGACAGCCACTGTAATTACCAGGTAACGGAAGGAGTCCCAGGCAGGCTTGGCTGTGATTGGCTGAACTGCCCCTTTGGACCAGGTCCAAGCAGACACTGTTCATTTTGAGAATCAGAGAGGACTTCAACCCTGAGGTCACAGCGAACATGGGCATGAAGTTGGCCAAGCTCCTTAGGAGACAGGAACAGTCTGGAACCGTGAAAGGCACAGAGAATTACTGAGTTCCCAGTGTGGTGGGTGGAGGTGGGAGGTGGAAGGGTTGTCTGTGGTTATGGTATTAGCGTTTGGCCAATGACGCAGGGATATATTTATGTAAATCAGCCAGAAGGATCAATACATGCAAATGATCTGGTACCTGGATCCACCAGGAAGATGCACAAACCTGCCTTTCTGTGGGTGCCCTTTTAAGAGAGGAGACTGTCCTCTGTTCCTCCTAGAAGGCCATAGCCCCGGCTGTCTGCTATTCTGTGGATTATAGGGAGTGTGAAGACTGGGAGGATGGACACCAAAGTGTTAACCACACTAGAGAGTGAAAAAATGAGCGTTTTAAACTAACTTTCTTTGTTTTTCTTTTCAAGATAGGGTCTCACTCTGTCACCCGGGATAGAGTATAATGGTGAAATCACAGTTCAAATTCCTGGGCTCCAATGATCTTCCCATCTCAGCTTCCTGTGTAGTTGGGATTAGAGGCCTCCACCACCATACCTGGCTAATTTTTTAATTATTTGTGGAGATGGGGGTCTTACTATGTAGCTCAGGCTGGTCTTGAACTCCTGGACTCAAACAATCCTCCTGCCTGGGACTCCCAAAGGGCTAGGATAGCAGGTGTGAGCCACTTCCCAGCCCTACCTTTTTTTCATATATGGTGGAACCTCTGTAAGTATACAGCCCAAGAAACTGTAGAAAACTGGTCAGCATACAGAGGTGGTCAACATAAGGAGCTAGGCCTACTGGACTGACATGTACATGTGGTGCATGTCCAGTCTATGAAAATTAGGTCAACTTAAGGAGGTGGTCAGTGTAGGGAGGTGGTCAACTATGGAGGTTCTACTGTATTTTTGTTTGTTCTCCAAATTTATTTCCATGGCTTGATGATGGAAGTGGCTAGAGGGTGGAACAGGCCAAGTCAACAGAGGTAAAGAAAAACAAGAAAGAAAAGATTGCCCTATGGTCCTAGGCCAGTTAACTTGGGAAGGCAGCACTTCCACATAATGGATACGCATCCTTACTGCCAGCTTATGATTTCTAGCAAACAAGTTTAACAGCTGCAGCAAAGTTCGGTTCAGGGTGGGGGCAGGGATGGCCCAGGAAGTCTGAATGACTATCTGAGATTCTTGCTCATTTTCCTCTCTCCTTCTGCAGAAGGAAGGGAAATGGAGGTGGAGCTCCCATTTGTCCCCAGGGCAGCGTCTCTGCGGTCTTTCCTCAGGCCTGGCTCCTCACCCTAGGTGGAAGGGTCTGAATGTAAAGACTTTGGTTAATGTGGTAAAGTTTATCTTTGGTACTCTCATGTCTCTTTTCTGAATTCCCTGCCTGCTTCCAGACAAACCTCCTTGTCCCCCATTGCCTAGGTACTTTAATGCCCCTCCTGGCTGCTGGCCTTACATATTCCCAAACTGACTCTTCCCATCTCCAACCTACCTTTCCAGTTTTACATTTCCCTTACCGCCCTGTTCTTTGTGGTCTTTTTGGCAAGCATACTAATTCATACTACACTGTAAAGGACCACCACTCTGCATAAACAAGATACTTAGAAAAGCAGTTTTAGTAATGGGGAAGTCAGTATAGAGAAACCAGAACTCAGTGCTGGATCAGAAGGTCTGGTACAAGTGTTGGGTTTGCTTGTAAATTATAGTCTGACCTTGGACAAGTCATACTCCCTTTCTGGGCTTCAGTTTCCTCACTTGTGAGGTATAGACGTCATCTCTCTCTTTTTAAAATTACCTAATAAGATACCTTCCTCTCGAGCAGCACCTGTAGCTCAGTGAGTAGGGTGCCAGCGCCATATACCGAGGGTGGTGGGTTTGAACTCGGCCCTGGCAAAACTGCAACAAAAAAATAGCCGGGCGTTGTGGCAGGTGCCTGTAGTTCCAGTTACTCAGGAGGCTGAGACAAGGGAATTGCCTAAGCCCAAGAGCTAGGGGTTGCTGTGAGCTGTGATGCCATAGCTCTCTACTGAGGGCGACAAAGTGAAGACTCTGTCTCTAAAAAAAAAAAAAAGATACCTTCCTCTCCATTATCTCATCTGATTTGCACACTGATCCTATGGTTACATGGAAGCTTTATTATTTTATTTGCCTTTCAAAGCCAAAGCCAGATACGCCCCTTTCCTGTAAACCTTTCCTTGGCCCTCCCAGCCAAGTTAATCATTCTGCCTTGTGTAGTCTAGCATTAGGGCCTGTGGTTCCACTCAACCCCCCATTTTGTATCCAGGGCTTTGACTCATTGTCCCTTTGGGCCCCCAGGGCCTGGCCCACAGTAGGACCTCAGTGGCTGTTCTAGGAACATTGAATTACACCACCTCATCTTTTCACAGGGCAGACAGCCATCTAGATTCTATCTTCTGTGGTGTGAACTAGCCCACCCTGCCCAGCCTTCTCTGCAAAGTCAGTAGGTGGGTGTGTCTTCATCACAGTCTCTAAGGACAGTACTGGGCAGGAAAGATCAAAAGGTGGAGCCCTGGACACCCTCAGGAGAACCAGCCCTAAAACAGAGCTGGTTCAAATACTGAAGAGCTTTCAAATTACCTGCCCTGCCCTGGGCTGAGTGTCATCATCTTACAAATGCCTGGCCAGGGCTCTCGCTCAGTATATGCTTCGCTGATGCCAAATGCTAGTTCCCATCCTTCTCCCTAACCTATCAGCTGAACCAGGCAAAGGGGAGATTCCAATATACTATGGGGTTCCAATATACTATGGCTAAGCAGAGGGTACTGACACCAGCCACTCCCCCAGCGCCTGCAGTCACTTTATAACATATCCAGAGGGCTTATTTCTTGCACCCAGAGTTCCAATGCCCTTGTCCTTGGAAGCATTTGAGAGGTCGGAGAGGTATGGCAGCAGCTGGGTTGCTGGCAGAGCAGTGATGGAGTAGAGCAAGGATTTGGAGCTGGGCAGCCCTGGCTTCATCACGTGCAGCTGTGCTGCCTGGGCAAATCATAGCCCAGCTCAGGGCCCCAGTGTCTTCATGCTATAAAATGGAATAATAACAGTAGCTGCCTCATTGGGCTTATAAGAGAGTTAGGTGACATGCCAGGCAGAGTAACCTGGAATAATCATTTGTATGATCACGTCCAAACACTGTTGTCATCAGGCGGCCTTTGGAAAAACTGGTCAGGAGCTCTCCTGAGCAGTCCATGCCAGCACCCCCAGGCTAGAGTAAGCCCAGGAGCTGTCCTGGCAGGAGAAGGACACCCAGGGAGCCCTGCTCTCACCATCACTGGGACTGGGATGTCCTGGGTTCTTGCATAAGAACAAGGATGGGGATCCAGGTAGCTTGATGTTTGCAAAGTGCAGCTTTCCTTGGGTTGCAGAAGCTGCCAGCCTTGGCCAGGTCCTCTGGGTGATGAAATGTGCCCACCCTGGGTGGGGCAGCCAGCCACTGCCATGGGGGCCCCGCCCGCCTCGCCCTGTGGAGTAGTACAGAACAGTATGTCTCCCTCTGGGTTCAGCCTGGCTCAGAGCCCAGGGTCCAGGTATAAGGGTGGAGGGTCAGGCAGAGAGAGCCCTGGCTCTGCTCCTGGGAAGCTGTGCGGCCTTGGGTGGGCCCCTTCCCCTCACAGGTCTGGTTTTCAGTAGTTTGTAAGGCTCCTTTCAGCTTGGAGAGGCATCTCCCTCTCACAGTCCCAGAGAAAGGCAGTGGGGTGGGGCGTCCTCCAGCATTTCATGGCCCGCAAGCCCCCTTGGGTCTTCTGCCAAGAAAGCCGCAAGTGTGGGTTCTGGTTCTATTCCTTTCTTCTGCCCCTCCTTCATGTAGGTTTTCCCGAGGGCGGGGCCCATTCAGCCCCAGACAATACCTGTTTTGGAGGCTTCTAGGTCTAGGCAAGAAGAAAAAATAAAAGCCCCCAAGTACCTCCAAATCAGTCAGGGGACAGCAAGTGCCCAGAAGGGCCCAGACACAGGGTGTGATGACAGCTCTGAGGAGGCCAATGGGGGCTTCCAGCGAGCAGGATGTGGCACTCTGGAGGTGGAGGGAGGGGGTTGCAGGAGGTGACCCCATATGAGCCCAAGGACAAATGTGGGTGTGCTGGGAAGGGCTGGAGTCAGAGGCCTGGACAGCAAACATCCACCCTGAGACCACCCTGTGCACTGGCCCCGCCTGGACCTGGGGCCAGCCGTGCTGTGGCTGTTCCCTGGGCTGGCTATCGTCTGGCCCCAGTCCACCCACCCCTCTGTCGGGGCAGTAGCTGCCGGTGACTGAGGACAGCTACTTCTCAGGCCCCCTTCTGGGGACAAGCCCCACCGCTGCTGAGGCTGTGCCAATAGTGCTACTCTCACTCGTCACTCTCCCTCTGGGTTTTATTCCGGCTTCACTCAGGAGCTGTGATTTTCCTAAGGCTGAGTCACCCAGGGAAGGGCAATAAAGAAGGGTGATTAAAAGTGTTTCAATTCCTGGGATTTCCCATCTCAGTTTACAGGAATTTAGAGCCAAGCCACAGAAATATATGTGGCAAAGGAGGCGAGAGGCTTCGGGAGGCCCTCAGGAGACCACCCCTCAGACTGGGGCTCCCCTCTGTCAGGGGCCTCCTAAGGAATGGATCAGCTCTTATCTTTCTGTGCCAAGTCCGCTGTAGCCAAGGCCACTGGGGGCCTCTGCAGAGTCCAGCGCAGAGGTCTGCTTCCCCTGGTGGGGTCTCCTCCTACTGAGGACAAGGACAGGCCATGACGCCTCTCATTTCTCCCCTGTGCTTGTTCTTTCCTTTCTCCTTCTCACCATCAGACCACAAAGGGCTGCCACCCTTTTCTCTGTCACCTGCCAGCTGTCCCACCACACATCCCCTGCCCCCAGTGCTGTAATCCCCTGGTCTCACCCTAAGCCACCCTAGTACTCATTGACCAGGGGGCAAAGGTGACAGAACTGGGCACTGGTGGCAAAAGCAGAGCCCAAACAGAGCGTTACAGGACTGGCTATTTTCTCTCCTGCCTCCTATCCCGCTCCTGGCTGACCAAAGTGCAGCTGGACGTGCTCTGGCTCCAGCCTGGGTGGGAGTGGTCAACTGAGCTGGCTTGCGCCACAGCCAGAGGGACAGATAACAGGGATGACTTGCTGGGGCAAGGGGCCAACTCCCAGAAAGTTCACCACCAGCCAGAGAAAAACCCTGCCAACGCCTCCGTCGTCTCTCAGTGTTGTGGGTGATGGGAGCCACTCGTCAGGGCCACAGCTCCGTGGCCATAGCCCTTCCACGCGCTGCTGTTCCCAGCAGCAGCAGCTGTTTGCAGAGCAGCCCTTGGGCCTGCGGGTGTTAACATCCCTGTGATCTTTCTCAGCTTTTCCACCAAAGTGCTGCCCCAAAGGAGCCAGACCACATTCTCCCACCCACCCCCCCCCCGAGAACTTTGGTGGGGGGGCCTTTGGCTCAAAACACGCAAGTCAAAAGCTCCAGCAGGATCTCATGTCTTCCGTTCATTGAAAATCCACACATAAAATTTGTGTTCTATTTTACCACAGTTTCATATGGAAATACTATTATTTCCCTCCCATTCTTGAAGTCAAATTCTTGCTCTAGGAAGATGGGCACATTCATCCTGTGGCTTTGCTGCCCCAGGCACAATGGTGCCAGCACAGTGGGTACCAGGGCGAGTGGCACAGATTTTGTCTCAGTGCAGACTCATCTCTCCACCTCAGGGTGTGAGGAGCCTGTCCACCCATTCAGTTATTCCTGTTGAAGGCAGAGTGAGTCACCTGTTCACCCGAGGGTGCTCTCCTGTCTTCAGGGGACCCTGTGGCGCTTCCTCCTCTCAGCTGCCTCCCAAGCCTGCTGGGCCCCTGCTGCCATGTCCTTGGCTGAGAAGTCCCTTTGTTGGAGGCTACTCAGCTCTGTTCCCTGAGAGACTAGTGAGGAATCTTGCTCATGGATCAAGGCCCTTAGTGAAGCCAGAATGGTTGAGAGTGCACATCACATCTGTCCCAGGAGGTCTTGTCCTGCTATGGCCTGCCACCTTTGCAGGCGTGCATGTGGGCTGTGACAGCTCCTGGCAGTAGCTATGAGGGACTTCCTTCCAGGTCGGGATCTACAAAAGCCCTGAGAGTGAGAGCCTGGGGTGGGGGGCTTTCCTCCCCCCCCCAAATCCAGTGAGTCACCAAGACCCAGAATGTGGCTTCTCAACTCTGCTACACTTTATTCAAAGTAATCTGTATGCGAATCTTATGCCACTCTCTTTCTTTAATCCCTTCAAAGACTTCCCACTAGACTGCCTTTAAAGTGCAACTGGTCTGTGGATCCTCACTCTCTCTCCTCTTCTTCAACTTTGATTTCTCTTCTCTTTCCTTAGAGGCTTTGTACATGCTCTTCCCATTCGGCATGGAATCCTCATACCACCACCCCTCACCCCCACACCACCACCTATCATACCCATACCTCCACCTTCACTGCCATACCCCCATTCCTCACTCCCACACCCCCCTCACCTCCACACGCCCACCCCTCACCCCTACATCCCCACCCCTCACCCCCATACCACCACCTATCATACCCACACCTCCACCTTCATCCCCGTACCCCCATTCCTCACTC
>NW_003852426.1:10004845-10012794 GCF_000181295.1 Otolemur garnettii
CCTTCACCGCCATACCCCATTCCTCACTCCCACACCCCCATGCCTCACCCCCATACTCCCCTCACCTCCACACCCCCACCCTCCACCCCTCACCCCATTCCTCATACCTCCACCCTTCACCCCCAGACCACCACTCCTCAACCCCACCCCTCCACCCCTCACCCCCACCTGACTCTCACACTTCTTGTAGATTTTTCCTTCTTCCTCCTTTCTGAGGCGTCCCCATCCTCCAGGCCAGGCCGATTCTCAGAGCACTTTTCCTCCCAGCTGGTGAGACTTCTAAGTTTTTAACTGAGGTTCTTATTTCCTCGGGGAAGAGTCATGACAAAGCAGAAAGCAGAAAAGTCGCTGGTATTTGTGTTCTAAATCCCAAGCCCCCCTTTGGGGAACTGAGAGGATAAGGCATTAAAAACTACAAAAGTAAACTGGACCTTTCCCACTCCCATGGTAGCTTGTATATTACAAATATAAATATAGACACAGCCACATTTATGCTCTTTCAGAACCTTTTCATCAAAAGGTAGATATGTGTTTATCCCATGGCAGCTGGGTAGGATTTTAAGAATGCATAGATAGACAAAATGCTGTACCAGGGTCGTTGTCAGTATGTGGCTTCCCAGGCTAGGTCATAAGTGGTAGTACCTTCCTCTCTCTCTTTCTCAATACTCAACCTCGAAAGCCAGCTGTTATATTGTGGGGGAGCCTTGTCCACATGGGGAGGTCATGTATACATGAATTAAGGTTTCAGCCAATAGGCCTGGTGCCCATAGCACAGTGGTTATGGCGCCAGCCACATACACCGAGGTTGGCGGGTTCGAACCTGGCCCAGGCCGGCCAAAGAACAATGACAACTGCAACAACAACAACAAAAAATAGCTGGGCATTGTGGTGGATGCCTGTAGTCACAGCTACTTGAGAGGGTGAGGCAAGAGAATCACTTAAGCCCAAGGGTTTGAGGTTGCTGTGGTCTGTGCTGCCATTACATTCTACCGAGGGCAACACAGTGAAACTCTGTCTCAAAAAAAAAATGTTTCAGCCAATAGCTAGCATCAAACAGCAAACATGGGAGTGAATGAATCTTCAGATGATCCTGCCCCAGCCTTCCAGCCAGCCCTGCTGAGGCTTGGCAGGACCTCATGAAGCTCTGCCTGAATTGCAGATTCGTGAGCACAATAAATGTTACTTTCAGTCACTAAGTTTGGGGGTATTTTGTTGTGTAACTGTAACAGTTGAACTCCCTTCTTCAATTTGAAGAATACTTTTCCTGGGATAGAAGAAAGAGAAACTGAAAGAGATGAAGCAGGAAGAAAATTAGGTATTATAGATAATGGGTATTATAGGGAGAACAGACAATTCTCTCTCTTCCTCATTTGAAGCAGAACTCGAAATCAAGCTTGACTTTTTAAGAAATGAAGAGAGCATTGTATTTCTCCTTCTACACACAGAACTGGGATTGCATGTTGATATGTTTGGGACCTTGAGCCCATGTCTGTGTCTTCAAAAGGCCCTCTGCTTGTCATCATCTTGGTCCTTATCACTCCTCAGCCTAGAGCCAGGCTTGTTAAGAGAAGATGCTCAATAAACATGAATCAATGAATGAATGAATGAATGCATGGTAGATGAGCAAAGCCCTGTCATCATAGTTTTTCATAAGGTTTTAGTCATTTAAAAAAATATTCATGCAAAGTCAGACTAAAAGACTGACTCTATTTATTTATTTAAATTTTAGAGATATGGTCTCACTTTGTTGCACAGGCTGGTCTCAAAGTTCTGGTCTCAAAGGATCCTCCTGTATTGACCTCCCAAAGCATTGGGATCATAGATGCGAGCCACCACACCCTACCAAGACTTACCTTTTTGTTAATGAGGACACTGAAGTCCAGTAACTAACTTGAGGCCTTACGTTCAGTTGGTGGCTGAACTGATCTGGACCCATTCTCCAGGTGCCCAGCCCGTGCTCTGCCCACCCACTTACTGGGTCTAACCACCAGGTCAGTCAGGCTCAGGGAAGGATAGACTAGGTGGCAGGGTGTGTGTGTGTTTGCTGTCCTAGGAGTCCACTGACTGGGTGGGTCCTGGCCCCTCCAGGTCAGAGGCAGAGGAACCCTTGTGTTCTGGGGCCAGGCTGGGAGGAGTGCCTGGCCACACAGCTAGTCCCTAAACATTTGTGGAGTTGGACTGAATTGAGATAAACACCCAAAAAAGTATACCATCACACGTGTGTGTAAGTGCCATTAAAGCAGGTTTCAGGGAGATGTCATGACCTCCTTCTGGGAAGGCCTCTTAGGACACAGGGAGCTGGGACGTGGGTGAGAAGCAAGTGCGGACGTGTGAGTGCAGGCTCTGCTGGCCTCCAGGCAGAGGGAAGGTCTATACATAGGCCTCAAGGTGGCAGAGAGCATCCTGGTGTGGGGAGCCAAGAGAGCAGATAAGCTTGCTGCAGAGACAGGAAGGCAGAGGACAACAGGGACAGAGAAGCCAGGCCAGTGGGCCTGGCTGCTCCTTGAGTTTTGCCTGTTGTCTTGAGAACAATGGGAGCTCCCCGAGGCACTTCAGCAGAGGGGCATGTCAGCTCTGCCTTTCCAGAAGGCCCCTGTGGCAGCAATATGGAGAACGGACCAGAGAGGGCTGTCAGATGGCAGAAAATGGGTGGTAATAGCAGCACTTGGGAAAGAATGGCTAGGAGCAGGATTTGGGGGTGAATCGGCATGAGGACTTGGGGAGAAGAGGCCAGGAACTCACTCCTACCTGACACAAATGTTTCCTAGGTGCCCATCACACGCTGGGGCTGTTAGGAGCCAACAGAGCCCCTCCTCCTGAAGTTTATCTTCTAGTGCAGTTCTTTACTTAAACAATGAACTTATTGAAGGCTGAGCATGGTGACCCACACCTGTAATCCCAGCACTCTGGAGGCTGAGGTGGGGGATTCCTCAGCTCAGAAGTTCCAGACCAGCCTGAGTAACAGCAAGACCCCATCTCTACTGAAAATAGAAAAACCAGGCTCAGTGCCTGTGGCTTAAGTGGCTAGGGCACCAGCCACATACACCTAAGGTGGCCTGTTCAAATCCAGCCCGGGCCTGCCAAAACAACAATGACAGCTGCAACCAAAAAATAGCCAGGCGTTGTGGCGGGTGCCTGTGGTCCCAGCTACTTGGGAGGCTGAGGCAGGAGACTCGCTTGAGCCCAGGAGTTGGAGGTTGCTGTGAGCTGTGATGCCACAGCACTCTACCCAGGGAGATAGATTGTGGCTCTGTTTCAGAAAAAAAAAAACAAAAAAACAGCCAGATATTGTGGCAGGTGCCTATAGTCTCAGTTATTGGAGAGGCTGAGGCAAGAAGGATTGCTTAAGTCTGGGAGTCTGAGGTTGTTGTGAGTTATAATGATTCCAGGCCACTCACCCCCAGGGGGACAGAGTGTGACTCTCATTCAAAAAAAGAAAGAAAATGAATTTATTGAAATATAATTCACGTATCACACACTTCACCTGTTTAAAGTGTACAATTCAATGGTTTTTCACATATTCACAGATAAGTGCAGCCATCAACACAGTCAGTTTCAGAACGTTTTCTCTACCTCTAGAAGAAACCCTGTGTCCTTTAGCGATCACCGATTACCTCCTCCTTCCCCCTCGCCAGTCCTAGACAACCACTGATCTGCCCTGTCTCTATAGATTTCCCTATTCTGGACTTTCATGGGAGCAGAACCTTGATGTGTGGATTCTGTGTCTGGCCTCTCCTGGGCACATTTTCAGGGCTCATCTGTGTTGCAGCATCAGTTAGAACTTAATTCTCTTCATGGCCTTTTAAGAAGGGTTCTGCCTTGTGCATTGAGGTTTCTGGTGGTGGCTCGTGCTAAGATGAGAAACATGTGGTGGCCCCGTTTGGGGGGTAGGGTCATGTTTTGGATTTGGGGCACTGTGGTAGAAACCCCTGATTTCCTCTACTGTTCTGTCTCTTATTCTTTCATTACACAATCCCAGTATTAGCAGTGCACTTTGTCACCTAGATAAAAGATAGTATGTGTCAGTATCCCTTGAAGCGAGATGTGACTATGTGACTAAGTTCTACCCGTGAAATGTAAGAAATGTGATGCATGGCCCTTTGAGAAATCTCCTTCATTGGGACAGGGGAGTGTGGAGCACGTCCTACCTTCCTTCTTTTCTGACTGAATGCAGACAAAACGGCTGGAGCTGAAGCAGCCTTCTTGAATCATGAGACAACATAGAAGCTCCAGGAGTTCAAAAGAGAAATCTGATCGAGAGATAAAAATTTGAGAGATATCAAGGGGCAGGTGTTGTTGATATCTTAGCAGGCACTTTATGGCCCAGATAGGAAATGTAGAATGAGAAAAGGTGACCTAAAGCTGAACCTTGAGAAAACTCAGCAATTATAGAAGATGAGCTGGCAACGAAGATTCCATTTAAGGGATCCAGCCCCCACCAGCCCCACAGGAGGCCCGGCATTTCCCTCTGTAGCTTCCTTATCTCCAACTATCAAGATTCTTAAGGATTTACTCAGCTCCAAAAGGCTAAGTCCTGAGTGTAAGTACCAGGGTTAAGAGAGAACTGGAGCCTTTTATATCCCCAGTCTGTCCACAAATCTCATGGCCACAGGTCACTATTGTAAACTGGTATGGCACAGTCCTCTCCTGGAGTATCTCAAAGGATTTATGCAGATTGATCTGCCACCTCCCCAAGCTCAGAATACCCAACGCCTGACTGTCTTGCATTTGAGTAGCTAAATGCTGTCCAGAAATTTGCCTAACCATGAAGATCAGTTGCCCTCCATTTCAGGAAAAATGGAAGGAAAAATGAAAGAAGGGAAGGAAGGAAGCAGAAAGGGAGGGGGGAGAAAAGAACAAAGAAAGAGGAAGAAAATACAGACTTTCCTGTTACATCGGAAAGGTGTGGCCAAGCACAGGTACAGGGTATAGGTAGGAGGAAATCCGGAGGCTGTAACCGTGCAGATGCCAACCTGCTGAGAGGGGCCAGTGAAACAAGCCAGGAGACGTCTCACAGAGAGAGACTGTGAGGTCCGACGGTGCTGGAGTGCTGAGCGGTGTGTCCAAGTGAGAGAGCAGGGGCAGGGCTGTCTTTGGAGGCCCTGGGGATGGTGCGAGCACCACCCAGGTAGGTAGGCTGGGGGCTGATGGCAACGCTGCCCCCACCTCACTGAAATGAGTTAAGGAAGCGGTGGTTTCATTTCCCTCCCTGTTTCCTGCAAAGGGTGCTCCTGGGCAGTTCCCTTCTGTGATTCTTCCTTATTGTATCTGAAATAAAATGCCCAGGGCCACGTGTGTCTCCCTTCCTCTGGCAGTTTAGTCCAGAAATGTCCTCATGTCTGCGGCAGAGGGAACGGGAGGGAGAGATTGAGATTGAACAAGCCCAAACTCGGAGCACTTTCCAAGCCTTGTTGCATCCCATTTACTAACACCCACTAAATCCCACGGCTGAGCCTACACTGGGTGGGAAGGCATTGCACGGCTACAGGGCAAAGTCCGGGGATCTGGGGCCATTTTCTCGTCTATTGCAGCAAGCTACACAGGGCCAGGAACACAACTGAAAAGCTCACTAAGACATAAGAGCTTCCCTTGAATCCCCTTCCCAAAACATGAGGGCTGACAGTTTGTGGTGTCTTAGCTGGAGTCCTAGGGAGAGGATGGCCCGATCAGCAGGGGAAGACTATCAGCTAAGATTGGGCTTAGCTGCCAGTGACAGAAAACCTCAAATAACAGTGTGTTAAATGAGGTAGACACTAATTTCTCTTTGATGCCCACGGAGTCCAGAAGGAAGCAGCTCAGGACTGGCATGGCAGCTCCACAATCATTAGGGACACAGGCCCTCCTGCAGAACTGAGCTACTTTCTCAACACAGAACTTGACCTCCTGGTCCAAGAGGGCTGTTCAAGCTTCAACCATCACATTACATTCAACAGGAAGAAAAAGGGACGCTCCTTCCATTTAAGAACAATCCCCAGGGGTTGTATTTAGGTTATTAAGTGTGAAATGTCAGATTTCTTTAAATACTAAGTCTGACAGGTGATATCTCTGACATTTCACCTTGGCACATCTTGTTTTCTTTTTATTGTGAAGGTACATCCTCATTCTTTCAAAACACACATTGTGGCTTGTGATTTCACCTTTTTTTTTAAGAGCAATTTTTGTGAAACTATGAATAAGTCAAAAATTCGTATTATTTTTGAACATGAATTCCATTGTGGAAATAAGGCATCACAGATAGCTTGAAATATAATCAGAGTGTCTGGGAAGACTGTGGCTAATGACCAAACACTATGTTGATGGTTTGAGGAGTTCCATTCTGGTGATTTTAATCTGGAAAGTGAGCCACACGGGTGACCTAGAGCAAGGTGGATAATGATGCGTCCAAAGCTGTAGTGGAAGAATCCATCTTAACCTAGGTGTAAATTAGCAGCAAGGTTTGACATGCCTGTTCCAAAAATATTGGGCCCTTGGAAACAAATTTGCAAGGTAAGGAAGCTGGAGAGATGGGTTCTGCTTGAATTAAACAGAATAATAATGTCAGAAGAGACATTATCTCAACACTTGTCCTTCTTTGCTGTCACGACATAAAGGCAAACCATTACTACAGATTGTATTGACGTGTGATGAAAAATGGATTCTTTTGGACAATTGCAAGCATTCGGCACAATGGTTGGGTAAAAATGAAGTGCTGAGACACAGCCCCAAACCGAATATAGAAGAGCCTCTATAGTTGACCACCTCCCTACATTGACCACCTCCTTAGGTTGACCAAATTTTCATAGAACTGACATGCACCACATGTACACATCGGTACAGTAGGCCTAGTTCCTATGCTGATCCCCTCTGTATGTTGACCAGATTGTTACAGCCCCTTGGGTGGTCACCTTACAGAGGTTCTACTGTACTCATCCAAAAAAGGTAATAGTGTCTGTTTGGTGGGCCAGTGCCGGTATTATCCACTACAGCTTCATGAAACCTATCAACTGATTACAGGGGATGTCTACGGCAACCAACTGGACAAAATGATGAGAATGCTTGCAGTTAAGCAGCCAAGATTGATCAATAGAGACAGGAGAATCCTCTTGCAAGACAAGGCTCAACCACATGATGTGGACACAACTCAAACTGCAGAAGCTGGACCTGGAAACCCTCTGTCATCCACTGTAGCCAGCAGACCTTGCACCGACCTATTGCTACTTCCTCCAGCCCTTGCACCACTTCTTGCAAGGAACAATATTCAATTCTCAACTAACTGTGGAAAATGCCTTTCAAGATTTCTTTGCCACTCGCTCTCTAGGCATCTTTGTTGGTGGCATAAACAAGCTACTGTTCAGACGACAAAACCGTGTTAATAGTTTAGATGGGTACTTTGATTGATTGTACTGCTTCTTTTGGGGAGAGAATAAACTGAACTTTTGTTTGAAAGTTGGGCATTTCATATTTAATGACCTACCACCTACACCTTCTGACAATGCCCTACTGTGAACATTCTGCCTGTTCGCGCTTTCTCACGTAGCAATAGCATTTTTAACTGGTTATGGAGCAGCTCAGCTGAAGACTATGCTTCTCAGCTTCATATGCAGCTAGAAGTGGTCATGTGATGAGGTTCCAGCACCAGCCAATAGAATGTGGACAGAAGTATCTATGGCTCCTAGTTGCCACTTTAAAGGGAAGCAGTGTGATTGTCCTTTCCCTGTCCCTCTGGCTGGGATGCAGATGCCCTGGCTGGAGCATGAGCAGCCATTTTACATGATGAGATGAAGTTTGTATATTGAGAATACACAAAAGTAACACGATACAAGGGCCATAGACCCTGATACATGTATCACATGAGAAATAAACACATTCGGCTCGACGCCTATAGCTCAACCGGCTAAGGCGCCAGCCACGTACACCTAAGGTGGCGGGTTCGAATCCCCAGCCCGGACCCGCCAAACAACAATGACGGC
>NW_003852426.1:10013032-10026426 GCF_000181295.1 Otolemur garnettii
ATAGCCCATCTAATACATAACCCGTCAGTTAGTACGGATCACAAGGTGACATTTATCACAAGGGAGCCTGTGAAGTGTCTATTCTGGACAGCCATGTGCCCAGCTAATGCCTGGGGAGCATTAACGAGGAAGTGCAGGTGCCAGAGGGAGACACCAGGCCCAGCCCCTGAAGGAATAATAGCAGCAATCACAGTATCTCCCTGCTGGGCGCCAGGTCCTCTGCCGGCCACTTTGCCTCCTCGTCCTCATGGAATCTGCACAGACCGTCTGAAGACAGGTTTTAGAATCCTAACTTTAGAAATGGGAAGACTGAGGCCCATGACTTTAAGGGACCTGACCGAGGTGACAGAGCTCCCCTGAGCAGACCTGGGTCCATTCAGAGGTCTGTGTAAGTTCCATCTCCTAAAGCAACAGTTCTCAAAGTGTGCCTGTTGAACCAGCAGCATCAGCGTGAGAACTTGGGAGAAAAGAAAATTATTGTAGAAATCGGACACCTTGAAGGCGGGACAGCAATCTGTGTTTGAACAAGCCCTCCAGGTGATGCTATGCACGCAAGATTTGAGCCAGTGCTCCAAGCCAAACCTGAAAATGGGATACATTTGTCCTCATTTCCTCTCTCCCCAGACAAACCCAACTATGAAGAGATTTAATCCTGACCAGATCCTGACCTCAGTTCACCTGTCAACCCCACTCCTGGAATTTAGCTTAATCAGTGCAGGCTGTCTCCTCAGGGTGGCAACACAGTTTTGCCCTGCTGGGTACCTCCCTTCTCACAAGGGCACTCCTAAAGGGGGTGGGCAGGGAGGAGTGAAACTGTGGCCTCAGGCCACAGCTGCGGTCATAGGGTCAAAAGGGGAGGCTCCTGCAATCTTGGACCCAAGTCTTTTGGGCATCTGATGTTTCCTGTTGAATGCACAAAGCTCTCACATTCATTCTCTCGCTCTCTCTCCTTCTCTCCCCTTCCTCCCTTCCCCAGCTCCAGGACAATTATGCCTTGGGAGGTGACAGGAATCTATGGCATAGGCTTGGGTGGGATAGGGAGTTTGGCCATTTCTGGTTCCTTCCATGGGCAGGAGTTGGTAATGATGATGACAACTATCGTGTCTATCTCTGTCTGAGGCAGACTGCTTTCTGAGCTCTTTGCCTGCATTGATTCATTTAATCCTTGGGCACAGCCAGGTTAAGCAACTTGCCCATTGTCACATAGCCAGTGAGGGGTGAAGCGAGCTCTGAACCCAGACAATGAAGCTCGAGTGTTCACACTTAAGAGCTGCTGAGTTATTCAGCCTCTAAATAGTGAGAAATAGATTTACGGGGCTTTTAATATTCCAGGCACTGTCGTAATTGCTTTAATATTTTAAAAAGGGGGTGTTCTTACCAGTACAACAAGTTAGGCATTTCCAGCAGGCGCTTGGCATCAGTGGACTGAACATTTGTGGTTTGGGTCCCTTTCAGCGACTCTGGGTGCCTGTGAGCACAGCTGCACGCGTGTCTCACCAGGAGAAGCAGGGAAGGCAAGGCCAGAGGTTGCTGCTCTCTGCGGTGTCGTGTTCTAAAATGAGTCTGCACATCACACTTGTGGTTCTTGGGGAAAAAATAAAGCAATCCGCACGACCAGTCAAAACAACAATATTTGTGCAGCTCTGGTAATAACCACTGGAACCCTCCACCCTCCTGGCTTGTGGACAGTGCCTTGCCCTCAGCTCACTCTTGCTCCCAGGGCCCTGCAGATGGCTTCCCACGGAGCTCATGTTCTTGGGCTCACAGTGGCCTCCCTGTGGCTCAGGGCTTCCCTCCCCTGGGAAGTCTTCTGGATCCCTCTGGCCCCCAGTTTTGGTAGACTCAGGACTTGAGAACCCACGTTCTCAGTGAAGGTCATTATTGCTGCCCTTTGACCTCTGTGATGTTGGACTCTGGGGCTCTCCTTCCACTCTTGTGCTGGAGCCTTCTGTGTCTTTTTTCCTCCTCCCTCTTTCTCTCTTCCATTCCATTCTTTTCCCTTCTCTTCCTTTTCTTTGATGCTCCTTCCTACTTCTGCTCTTTCCTGCTTCTCTGCCGTAGTTCTCCCTGGTCTACCCTCCCTCTTTTTCACTTGCCCACCAGGGACCATCTCTTTCCACCAGCTCAGGTCTTCATACCTTGATCCAGCCTTTCCTGATGCCTCCTGGCTGACTGCATCACCTGCCCTCGGGCTGCCTACAATTCTTCAGCATAGAGTCAACCCCATTAGCTGAAGCATTAGAATCACTCTCAACCTATTCGGCATTCATTTAAATGTTGTGTGTATGTGTCAGAGAGAGAGAGAGATGGAGAGATAGAGACAAAAAAAAGAAAGAAAGAGAGACCGTCATTTAAACATTTATTGTGTACCTTCTATGTATAAGGCCTGCCTCCTCCTTGGCCTGGAAAACTCCTATGGAGCCTTCAAAGCTCAGCCAGACATTCCCTCCTCCTGCCTTGGCTCACCTCCCTCACAGCCAGGCTGCTGCACCCCTCTGCCTCCAGACATTCCCTCCTCCTGCCTTGGCTCCCCTCCCTCACAGCCAGGCTGCTGCACCCCTTTGCCTCCATAGCTCTGTACATCACAAGAAGAGTTAGCACATCTGTGGCAGATACTGATAGTGCTGGTCTCCTCAGCACTCCCATCCTGTGTACTCTGCAGGCTTCCTATCACAGGTACTGTGGGGTTAATACCTTCCTACTCCGGCCCCAAGCAATGAGAAATGGGATTTGGGAATGATAGAGGGGACAGCTTTGAGGCATGCTCTGTGCAGGTTGCAGGGATGTCCAGTGGGCTGGAGCCCCACTGCCTGCAGCAGTTACCTGATCCTTAATGCTTTCCTTGTTTTACTTCTGTGCTTCTTGGAATCACTTCCCAAATAAACTACTCGCAGCCAAATCCTGTCCCTGAATCTGCTTCTGGGGAGTTGAAACAGAGAAGGCCAATCATATAGGCCTTAACTCTGTGCTGAACACAGATTCTTTGATTTGCATTAGCCCATTTCATCCACACGACAGTCTTCCATATGCGGCAGGTACTACGATACCATTTCTGTTTTTACATTTGAGGAAATTGAGGCATAGAGGACTAAAGAGGTTCTAGCATGTGGCACTTTTCCAGGATGGCCTGAGGAAAATCGGGATGAGTTCGCCACCACAAGGTGAAGTGTCTTGTCCAAGGTCACACAGGAGTGAGTGGCAAGCATGAGATTGCCCTGTGCTAGACCACGGCATCATCACATACAGCACTGCTTTAGGGGGCCTTTCATTTTTTATTTATTTATTTTTTAAAGGCAGACTTGCTATGTCACCCAGGCTGGAGTGCAGTGGCATGATCATAGCTCACTGTAACCTGGGACTCCTAGGCTCAAACAATACTCCTGGTGCAGCCTCCCCCCCCCCCCCCCCCCACCCACCGCCTGTAGCTAGGACCACAGGTATGTGACACTATGCCCAGCTATTTTTAAAAGAAGTTTTGTAGGGACTGGGTCTCACTATGTTACCCAGGCTGGTCTTGAACTCCTGGGCTCAAGCAATGTTCCTACCTTGGCCTCTCAAAGTGCTGGGTTTCCAGGCATGAGGCTGTATATGGCTGGCTACGGAGCCTTTTCTGTGAATCTGCTTCCCTACTAGATGGCTGGGATTGTATTTTGTACATTTGTGTGTCTCTAAGTTTTACACTGTTTGTGATTGAGTTGGATATTGGGGATAATAATGTAAAACACAGCCCCTGCATGCAGGGAGCATTTAGTCAGATTTGTTTCTGATGCCATGGAACTCCCAGTCTGGTGGAGTTCCATGTTGAGGACAAGGTCTGTCCCTTCCTGCCTGACTTCTCTGCAGAGCTAAGAAGACAGTTTAGGGGAGCTGCTTTTCCTTCCCTTGCGCTGCTGTCCCAGCAGGCAAGGGTGAAGGGTTCTGCCTGGCACCACGCCTGGGTCTCTACCCTCTTGCCATTGCCCAGAGCAAGAGCTGAATTCCCTAGTCAGAGGGCTGGATTGATTCCTCCATGGCTTGACTCCAGTGCTTTGAGCCCCAACCCTCCAGCTGTATTACAGGAAGGTGGTAGGAAGTTGATGAACTCCATTTTTGGATTAGCTGGGTCCTTGCTGGGAACAAATGTGCTTTCCAAGGGCTGGTTGAAGGGACTATGTGTAGAGCATGGGCAGGTCCCTGTTTAGGGGACAGTGCAGCTCCCCAGGAATTTGCAACAGTGAGGGGTCATTACCACCCTGGGACTAACCCGGTGAGGGAGCTGTCACTAGCACCCAGCCAGTGCTGCCACCCTGGGGTCATAGGCACGTCTGACCCAGGGCCTGTGGGGAGAGGAGTGATAAATCCCTGAGCTCCTCTCTCCTCCTGCCCGCTCACTCCTGCCCTCTCTCACTGCCCTCTCTCCTCCTGCCCGCTCACATTCCTTCTCAGGCCTAAGGAGCCTAGTGACACAATCCATGGAGGTCAGCCCCTGTTTTTCCCCAGCTCTGCCCTGGGGCTTCAGGGTCCAGAGAAAGTCAGAGTAGATGGAGAGAGGGTGCCAAGAGAGAATAACAGTGAGAGAGAATGGTGCTGAAGTCCCATCCCCACCCCGCTCCTCTGGCCCCACTCCCCAGGACAATGACCTGACCCTTAGAGGCTGTGGCCAGTGGGCTGATGGGGAGCTGCCAAGACACACAGCAACCTCTCTCTCATTTCACAGACTGTCTTCTCACCTCCCAGAGCTTGCAAAATATTTTGCCTCCACCTCACCACCCCTCCTGGGTCCCCTGGAGGCTGGAGGGCAGGCAGATCCAGGAGGACCTCCTAGAGGAAGGGGTGCAGATGGGTTTCATGAGCTGCCTGATGAAAGAGGCTGAGGGGAGGGCTTGAGTGCAAGAAGAAGAGGAAAGGAGGGGAGTAAATACTTTTGAGCCCTATTTTGGGCCAGTCCAACATGTGCACTTTCTCATCTGTTATCCGCTCCCCTCCATCCCCAGTGCCCAAACTCATCAACACAATCTCAAGGTTCATATCAGGATTTCCATTTCCTGGGTGGGTAAACCAAGGCTCAGAGAGGTTACCTGCCTTCTCAAATGTTGCTCACAATTGCCTGAGTCCTGGGGAGAACAAATGGGATAAAAATTGAACTAAAAAGATGTGGAAAGGTTGGAGTGTGGGCTATTCTAAGTAGGGTCCTACCCCAGGGCCAGGGAGAGGGCAGGGGGTTCTTCTGTGGCTGTGGACAGTGGGTGTGGATGGATTTGCTTTCACACTCCAGGACAATGTGCTGGGGGTCGGGTAGGTGAGCAGGTCACAGTGGGAGTGTTCAGCTCCGGTTGCTCTTTCTGCCATCAGGCCTTGTCCTGATATGGGGTCCCTCATGGGATGAAAGAGGTTTTGTGTTTGGGATGGGGTAGGGGCTGGAAATCTTGGGCAAAGACCTCAGGAATGGGCCTAGAAGGCCTTGGGGGGTGATGGCAGCTGTCTCCTTGGTCGCAAGGGACAATGTTAGCTGGATATAGGTTTTGGCTAGCAAAGGGCAAAGGAGGGGCAGGAGACACAGGGTCCAGCCCTGTCTGCTGGGGGAGGGAAAAGGGGAGGGAGTGTCAGTGTGGCTGGAGCCCAGGGACCAGCAGTCTATGTGGGTGGGTGCTGGACAGTGGAGTGGGAGGCTCAGAGACCTACAGTGTAGGTGGGGCCCAGCACTGTGTGTGGTTTGGGGAAGGCAGAGGAAGGAGCGGTCAGTGGGGCCCATTTCAGGGTAGCACTCTCCAGGGCTGGAGCCAGGGGTGGGGGCCGGGTGAGATAAGGGCTGAGAGGAATTGGGGATGGGGGGGTTTTGACACAGCTGTTGTCTCCCACTGATCAGTCCTCTGTCTTCCGCTAAGTCAAGTTCTTTTCTAGTCTGGCTGCTAAAATGAGTAGATGCCCCTCCCTCCAGCATTACAGAGGCTGTGAGGGCCCAGCTGAGGGCCCGGGGAATTTTATGCAGATTTCCTCTCTTGGTCCTGTGAGTGAGAGTGAGTATGAGTTTGTGTGAGAGAGGGAAAGACAGAGAGAGAGAAAGAGAACCTCCTTGGATCCCAGCACTTAAGACAGACCCAGGAGGACTGAGTTGGGTGGGGCTGGGAACTGCATGCTCTGAAATGTGGTTAATTAGAACAACTCAGTCCAAAACTGAGGTCCTAGAAATATTAGCAAGATTCAGGCTCCCTGAAGCCAGCCTCCCCTTTTATAGGTGAGGAAACTGAAGCACTGGCAGAGATCACACGGGGTGGGTGGGGGAGGGGTTGCCTTTGTTCTTAACATTCATTGCAGATCTCATTTTCCCCATCATAAAACCATTATTAAAAATAATAGTTCTTGGGCAGTACCTGTGGCTCAGTGAGTAGGGCACTGGCCCCATATACCGAAGGCGGTGGGTTCAGACCCAGCCCTAGCCAAACTGCAACAAAAAAATAGCCAGGTGTTGTGGCGGATGCCTGTAGTCCCAGCTACTCGGGAGGCTGAGGCAAGGGAATTGCCTAAGCCCAGGAGTTGGAGCCCAAAATGATGCCACAGCACTCTACCGTGGGCGATAAAGTGAGACTCTGTCTCTAAAAAAGAAAAGAAAAGAAAAGAAAAGAATAGTTCTTTTCTTATGGAATTGATGAGAGAAGTAAGTGACTTAGTATAAGTGAAGAGCTCAGAACAGGGCCTGGCACATAATAAGCATCCGGTAAGTGTTAAGAAATAACACTAATCAATAAGAATGAAGACAGTGGTAGGAGACACTGCTGGGAGAGAGGGAACCACCCAGTGATGCCGAGTCTGGTCTTGCTTCAACCATGCTGAAGCCACAGCAAGGCAGCCATTGGGAGGGCAGGCAGAGGTGACCACTGGTGTCCGAGGTCTGCCTGCCCCTAGCATTGTGGCAGCAGCCGCGGTCAGTCCGCAGGCCCTCCATTTGCTCACTTGGCATGCTCTTCTTGGTCTTTGCCTTGAGGTTCCCCTGTGAGTCATGTGTGTTCCGTCCCCTCATCCCGGCAGCAGTGTGATAGTGTCAGCCTGGGAGCCCCCCAAGGGCAGGGCTCAGTCCTGCGTCACCACTTGCTCAGCCCAGCCTGCTGGCCAGCCCTGAGAGGGGGTCAGCGGGGTGCGGCCTGCCACGTACCCGCCAGCCCGCGGAGCATCTGCCTTCCTCTCATCCCTGTCCACGGGGCCAGCTGTGGAGCACTGACAGCTGGAATGTACTCGCTGCCCCTTTGGGCTGCTACACGCCATTCTCAGCTCTTTTCATACAGTCACTCACTTTGTCCTGGGAGATCACAGCTGCTCTTATCTGCATTTTTCAGAGGAGAAAACTGATGCAACATTTGTCCAGGGTCATAGATCTCATATGCAGTGGAACCAGGATTTCAACATGTCAGGCTGGTTCCAAACTCAGCACCCTCCAGGGCCACACACCGAGAAGCCCCTTTCTCTCCTCAAGGCCTTCGGTGGCCGGGATGAAGTTGTGGGAAGTCCTGAATGGTTGGGTTCCTGACCCACAGACTGGGATCTTTCTCCGCCTGCATCTGTCTATCATCCTCAGTCTTACTGTCCCTCACTGTTTCTCTAAGCCTCATGCTAGTCTGTGATTTCTGAACTGAAATCTGACCATCTGTTTTTCTGCCTTTACCAGATCCAGACCTCTCCAGGTGGATCCCAGCATGGCTTCTCAGGACCTCACCCCCACTCACAGTCCCACCCATGGTCTGGATTTGGACTTCAGAGTTCCAGGAACTCTCCTCATTGGCTGTGTAGCAGACCCCTGTGAGGAGCTGGCCAATCAGAAACTTTCCTCTGGGCTCCCTCCCAGCACTCCAGGTTGGGTCCCTCTGGGTCAAGCACTCCAGGTTGGGTCCCAGCAAGGATAGGGGTGGGCATGGAGAGGTGAAGGGCTTGATGGGGGAGAGACAGACTCTGAGTCAAGAGGGCCAGGCATGAGAAAAAAGGGGCCGAAGCAAGAGAAGAGTAAGGACCGCAGTGGCCATCCCAGCATGCTGGCCTGTCCCTTGCTCCCAGTTTTGCATTACTAGTCCTCTTTCTGCAGTGTATAAAATACAGAGGATGACACTTCCAGGCCTCTAGCAATCCCTCCTCACTTCCATCTTCCTCTGCCCAGCCTGTGGGCCTTAGGATGAGAGAACGGACCTTGTTGTTTTCTCTTTGGGGTTGCTCCTGGTTTGGGCCTTCATCTGCTTAGGCTGATGGTACAAGCAGGATAGTGTAACAGCCCTCACGTCTTCATTGGTCAAAAGGCTACCACTGACCCAGTTCCAAGAGGGCTCTGAAGCTGAGGGGTTTGTCCACAGGAAAGGGCAACATGGAGCTCTCTGCATCCCTGGGATTAAACTCACAGGGTGGGTGGAGGGAACAGAGTCATGGGTGGCCACCGAGGGCAAGAACCTGGCTGGCCCAGGTGACCCTCAGGTGCTGGCTGGTCTAGCCAGGGGCTCCTGGCTGGGCTTTGCACCTGAGCGTGTAGATGTGTGTGGTGGGGGCCGCTATGTTCTGTGCTGCCTTAGCAGCAACCCTGAGTGAGAGACACTCTGCAAACAGAAGTGGCCACCTCAAACCCTATCTGGCTTGGCAAACTGTGGCTGAAGCTTTCAGACACAGGTGGGTGGGGTGAGGCAGGAGGAGCCCACTGGCCTGCCCCAGGTTTCTCTGCAGTGTGAATGAGTGATAGAAGAAGGATTCAACAGCTGAACTGGGACCAGCCACCTGCTGGCTGTCTCAGTCCTGAGGATTATGAGTGAAACTTTAGTGAGTTTACCTGGAAGATCTCTGAAAGGGATAGGGGCCAGCAGTCCAGCCCACCACCCATCCTTGCCATCAGTGGGGACAAACCCACTTAGGGAGGGGGTGGTTTTCCTCTGATAGGCTCCAGTCTTGGATGTCATCTTCATCTCTGGGTGTGTATGTCAATTAGAATTAGGTTTGGTTACAAGTGACAGAAAAACCCAAATAATAGTGACTTAAATAGAATGTTTATTTCTCTCTTACATAAATGAAATCTGGTGGTATTCAGTCAGGTTTATTATGATGGCTCTGCAGTCACCAGGGATCTACACTCTTTCAATCTTACTACACTACCAATCTCAAACATGGCCTCTACCTCATGGTGCAATATGGCTGCCAGAGCGCCAGTCACTGCATCGGCATTGCAGGCAGCTAGAGTAAAGAAGAGGAGAAGAAGGGAATGTCTTGTCCCCACCTGAAAGTCACATCCCATGTCACATAAGATACTTCTCTTATTGGAAGTATTATAAGGATATTTCTTGTTGGGTGGAATTTAATCACATAGCTGTATCTAGCCTCAAGGGAGGATGGAAAATATGGTCTTTTGTCCACGTGGTCATAGCCAAGCTTAAAATGAGAGGTCTTGTTACTGAGGAAGATGATCAAGCAAGTACTGGAAGATAACTAGCTGTCCTTGACATAGCGTGCAACCTGAGTAGAGGGTCCCAGATGCTGTATGATACCCATGGACCCCTCTGGATAGCAACCTTGCTGTGGGGAGTGGGAGTCTGGCTCCCTATTTGGCCTATGCCTCCAGCACTGGGACTTGAAGTCTTCTTTAAAGCTGCATTCATAGCAGGAACATGCCCCTCCTGGGGTCTCCAGCAGGGAGAGGATCAGTTTGATGATCAAGGCCAGCCACGCCATCCCAAAGAGGATCCACAGGGACACCATGTTCTTGTACCATAGTGGGTACCTCCGAGAGGGGTTCATCCCTGCAGAAGAGGTGAAGTCAGAGGATGGAGGCCTGGGCAAGTCAGGAGCGCATTCCCCATCAGGAGTGGGGATCCATGGCCTGGTTCACACAAGCAGGTTGAGGGATCAGTGGGACAGCACATGGGAAACAAAGACTGTCTGATTCCTGGTCTTATGGTCATCTCCCTAGGATGCCAGGATGCCTCCCTGGACCGGGACTTAGACTTGGAAGCTAAATTTCTTCTTTGTCTTTCTGAGGGATTCTGTTTATGCTTTATCCCTGTGGTTCTCAGAGTATAGCCCCTGGACCAACAGCATCACACCATTTGCATTGTTAGAAACACAAATGTTGGGGCTCCCACTCCAGGCCTATTGACTCAGAAACTCTGGGGGTGGCTCCAGCAATCTGTGTTTTAACAAGACTCTAGGAGATGCGATGCCTGCTCTGTTGTTTACCTGTCTCTGGCTTTGGTTTCCTCATACGTGAAAGGAGGCAGTTTGCTGGAGCCAGGAATGTAGGAAGAGCAGGTGTGACCGCTGAAAGATGTCCTGCCTCCATTTAGTAGCACGTGGTTACCATCTGTCTGAACACACCTCTCCTGTGAAACTCCCCCAGGGGAATATACTTGCTCCCCCGTGACCTTTAGGATGCAGTCCCGAATCCTTGTCTCTGCAGCACACCTCTCCCTTCTCACGGCCACATCACTTTCCCCCAATTGCACATCTATCATCCTTCCTGCCTCAGGACCTTCGTGCTAGCTGTCTCCTCAGCTCCGAATTTCCAGTTCCCTTTGGCCTGGTTATCATCCCTTATCCTTTAGATCTCAGCTCAGATGTCTCTCCTTAGAAACTAGACTGGGCTTCCCCGACGCTTGCCCCACAGCCCGTGTGCTTTGTCTGGGTGAGTTACTTCCTCATCTGTAAGATGGAGACAGTAAGAGTCCTTCTCCTGCCACTGTGGGGGGAGCACACAGGCCCATGCAGCTAATGCACTCAGAATGGTGCCCGGCAAGTAACAGATGCCCAAGACCTTGGAGTTGGTTAATTGCTTTACAGCCCATCAAATACCCCCATGCAGTCAATTCTGGAGAATAACGGCTGGGGCAAGGGGCTGACAGGGTTGCTCACAGTGAATCTCAGATAACTCTTGTCATGGGCACGCCCTGTAATTTAGTTCCCTGCCTCCCTCATCAGACTGGGATCATTCAAAGGGTGGAGATTCGCCCTCCTATTTCCTCCACCTCCTGTCCTGTCTATACCCACCTGTCTACTGCTCATCCTGTCCTGCCACCCCCTAGCTTTCTATCCAGGTCCCACAAGACAGGGCCCTCCTCTTGGAGCCTTGCTGGGGATGAGGCCACAGCCTTAGAGCCGACCTCTGCTGTGGGGCAGGATCTGGGATTGGATTAGGCTGATTGGGTTATGGGGCCGTGATTCCGCTGACGGTCCCAAATGAGATCAGTGGTGAGCCAGCTCTCTGGCCCTGCCACCCGCCGGCTTGGCTTGCTCCTGGTAACAGAAGGGAGGAGGTGTATTCTTTGCCCCTTTTATTTCATTTCTTTAGCTGAAATTATAAGGGGCAGAAAGCCTGGCAGCTGGCAAGGCGCTAGACTGAGCCACAAATGCAATTGGGAGAATTGAAGGCTACAGGCCTGAGAGAGGCAGGCAGCTGAGACCTGGGGCTGCTCTGGCCAGAGCCTTTGGGCAGAGGAGTGGCTGTGAAGACAGTGCCCTTGTGCCTGTCTGCATCCAGTGGCCAGGTGGTGGGCCTCAGCACTCCCATCAAGGAAAGGAGTTGACCCTGCTGCTGGAGGACAAGGAAAGCTGAGGGATTTGAGGAATAGATGTGGAAGATTCTGGAATACGGGTGGGGTGAGGAGCCTTGGCTTGGATGTTTACCCTAGCCTTGCCTCCGCTTGCCTGCTCATGACCTTATTCAACTGCCTTCCCTTCCCTGGGCTTCACTTTCCCCATCTACAGAAGGAAGACCTCCCCCCCAGATGCAGCAGTGGGGCCTAAGTGTAGTCACTTGCCATGAGGCACCAAAATGGCTGCACAGGGACCCAGAGTGGGTAGCAAATCTCTGGAGATGTGAAGGGGGACGCTGGGTGGGAGTGGTTGTGCATGGGCAGCCCTTCTGGGCATGAGGGGCTCTTGTAGTGGACCAGGTCTCCCTAGTCAGGTTGTACTCAGGGGGCTCTGGAGGCCTGGTCCTGCTCTGATGCTCCTAGCTGGGGGGCTCACAGGATGGCAAGGACCCTGCAAGGACTCTTTGCAGACTGGCTGTGTGATATCACCACCTCTTCATTGATGTTAGCTGAGGTCTTTCCTCCTATTTCCCATTTCAGGTGCCCCTGTGTAGAGAGGCTGCCTCCTGCTCCCTCTGCCCTGCCCTGCTCTGTCACAGAGGATGCCAGGCCTCAGGTCATCCTCATAGACATTCACACCAACCCCACGTCGGCTTCCCCAGTCTGGCTTCCAGGGGAGATTGGTGCAGGACCCATCAGACCGCACAGCCCTGGGCTGAAGCTGCTGCAGCCGGCCAGAACAGTCCTTTTGGTATTTGTGGTGGCTGGAATGCAGTGTGGAAGGGAGAGAACTCAGAATGGAGAGGGAGGCAGGGCCCTTAGGGGCCTAGTTATGGATTTGGACTCCATCCTAAAACTATGGGAAAACAATGATGGTTTTCAGAGGAGCTAGGCAGGTGACACAATAGCACTTATAATTTTTAAAGGGCATGAGAACCAAGGGAGGGGACAAGGATAGAGGACTGCACAACTCCCTGGGTGCCGTCCTCATTATGCTCTGTGTGAATGACAAACCGATAGGGCTATGTAGTGCCCAACCTATGCAACTAGATGCAACAGCCTTTCCTGGGAAGGAAAGGACAGGGAGATGACAGTAAGAAGAGAGGCGAGAGGACAGTTCCAAGAATGGTTCCCTGAGCTGTGAGGGGCAGGTGTGGCCCTGGGAGCTGCAGCGTGGGCTCAGCTCTTCTCAGACACATCTGTCCACTCTGAGGGTAAAGGTAGGAACATGACCCAGGTAGAAGGACTTCCTTCTAGAACAATAGCCCTCCTGTCAAGATTGAGGAGATCAGGAAGGGGGCAGCAGACCTCCCAGCACCAGATACTTCTTCCTGGGGAAGGAGAGGTTCAGGAAGGGTTCCTTGCACATAGGGGCCAGAAGGCACTGAAGGAGTCTTAGCAACTGCATTTTACAGACAGGGACACTGAGACCCAGAAAAGGGACATGTCAGGCAGTCTGGAAAGGGTATGGATTTTGGAGTCAAATAGATCAGAATTCATATCTCATAAGCTGTGCAGTCTTAGGCAGATGGCTTGACATCTCTGAGCTCTGTCTTCCTCTGCAGTGAAGTAGAGGTGACAACCATCACTCTAGGTTCCCTGATGAGTTAGCTGACTGCTACTTTGGTGAAACTTCCTTTTAACATCCTGAGCTGGGTTCTGTTGTTGAAACAGTGTGGAAGAGCAAGTCCTCCTACCTACCCCACTTTAGGGCCATGGGATCAGACGGAGGTTCAAAGCTCCTTGAGGCCAGTGTGCTGCAGTGCCAGGCTCTTACAGTAACACTTCATAGGCAGAGAGAAGAGAGGGAGCATGAAGCTGAGCGGGGGGTGGGGGCTCAGCCACCCTGTCACTGCGCTGAATGTCCCT
>NW_003852426.1:10026469-10039014 GCF_000181295.1 Otolemur garnettii
CAGCCACCCTGTCACTGCGCTGAATGTCCCTGCTGCCACCTGCTGGGCATCTACCTCAGCTTTTCTACGCTGAGTGGCTTCTGGGCCCTTGTCTCACCTATATTGGGTAATGACCATTGGGTCCTCTGGGCCACAGGGCCCTTTCTTGCTATTCTTGCTGACACTCAGAATTTGGCTACCAATTGTTTTCCAACAGGATTTTGGGGAGCCTGGAGTTTCACGAGTCTTCTGGTCTTGGCTACCTGATCCTGAGGGCTGTGATCTCCAGCCCAGGAGCTGGGGGATGGGCTGATGCTCCATGGAGTGTGGGAGTGAAGTGGGGAGGAGAGACCCTGGGGCAAGGACAGACAGAGAAGGAGGACGGGGACTCCCCTTATTGGGAGGGCTCTAAGCACAATAGGTCAGTTGGTGGACATGCGAGATCAAGATGTCAGGAGCGACCTTAGCCCATCACATGGGACGGGGGGCAAGACCATGTCCCCTGGACCGCAGGAGGAGCTGAGTGGGAGGTGGAGGCAGCTGAATCTCTAGACCCCGCCCACCAGCCTGCCCGCTGGGGCCCCTCACCGATCACGTAGTCGCCGAAGCCTACGGTGCTGAGGGTGATGAAAGAGTAGTAGAAGCCCTCGATGTAGCTCCAGCCCTCCATGTGGGAGAAGAGCAGCGGCGGCAGCAGCAGGAAGAGCAGGAGGCCTGCAAGGAGGGCACCGGAGCCCACCAGCCACCGTGCCTTGCCGGGGTCCTGCGGGGTCCACAGCGCCTCAGCCCCCTGTGACCTCTGCCAGTACTCGAGCCGAGGGAGCAGACAGCTTGGGGGGCTGAGCCGGAGGCAGGCTAGAGCTTTCCCTGGTAAGGGGGCTGCTCAGGAACCCCTTCCACTGGTTCACTGTCCCCAGGTTGTGGGCCAGGTACCTGTGCCCTGGCTGCCCTGTGTTTTCCTGTCTTCTAGGTCCCACCTGTCTCCCCCTCTGATATCCCTTTATCAACCAGGATCCCATCCTGGGCAATGATGCCCCCCACCAGTAACCCCTCCTCCCACCTCTCCCCATCAGTGACCCAGATTCCCACTGCAGCACCTCGTTCTTGAAGTAACCCAGCCCCTGCTCCCACAGCATCCTCACCTGCCAGGTGCCCCCCAGCCTGCGGGCGCAGTGGTGTACTCCCCGCTGCATGAGATGCCCCAGTCGGTTGAGCACCACGAGGTTGAGCGGGATCCCCACAAGAGCAAAGAAGATGCAGAAGAGTCGGGCGGCCATTGTGTGGGGACTCAGGTTGCCGTACCCTGAGGCGAGAGGGGCACTTCAGGGGCCTGTCTGCTGGGCCTGTCCACTCCCTACCACACTCCCCACCCCTGGCGGACCCCTGGGGCCCTCCTTCTAACCCAGTCTGGATGGGGGCAGCTGGTCCTCACCAAGGCCTTCCTTTCCTGTGCCCGGCACTGCAGAGGCCTCGTGCATTCATCCCCTCACAGCCCCCCTTCCAGCTCGAGATGCACCACTGTTTACAGATCTGACAGCCGAAGCTCTGGGAGGCGAGGCAGCACCATGAACTCAAACCCCCTGAGTATGAGGGTCTCATCTTTCCTCTCATCACTTCCTGCCTCCCTGGGTGGGCAGGGGGATGCAGGAGAGGGCCAGGAAGGGACAGACTCCAGCTGCTGCGCCCTGGGGGATCTACTGTGCCATCCCAGCTGTGGCTGGGCGTACTGTCTGCAGGCTGCTTCCAGCCACAGCCGGGTTCTTACAGTGGCCATGTCTGCACAGTGCAGACCTCCTTTTGCAAGCAGCCTTTGCTCGGGGCTCCCCATGGTTGTGCAGAGACATCCTCAGAGAAGCAATGCAGTCTGTAGATCCTCCCCCACAACGTCCCCCCCGAAGCCTCCTACCTTTCTTCTCTCTTTCACAGGTTATCTTACAGTCTGAGGCTCTCGCCACCTGTTCCTGTTCCTTCTACTTTATCTTTCAAATCCTCCCACCCAACATATCTCTTGCACATCTGATTCTGTCTTGATACCTGATTCCTCTAAGACCCAAACTAATATGCCTGGGCTCCCCACCCAAGCCCTGTGGAAGGGCAGGGCAGAAGATAGAGCATCAGCAGACCCAGGGGAGGTGGATGGTGGGGAGGGGTCGAGGGGAGCATGAGACATTCACAAAGGACTCTGTCAGCCTGAACATTCTGCCTTGTCAGCTTCTGTGTCCAACCTTCCTTGGTCACCACCACAAGTCAAACCTGATTAGACCATTACCTGAGCTATAACCCTTCAGGAGTCTCATGTCTGCTGGGGACAGTCCAAACTCTCACCCAGCCTATCTCTGAGTCTCACATTCAAGTTACACTCCTGCCCTATTAATCTCCCAGGCCCTCTCGTGCCTTTGAACATGATAATGAAGAGCCAGTGTTTCCCCTTGCCCACCTGTAGATGACCCTTCAGTAGAACAGCTCCTCATTCAGGGTTCCCTGGCACTCCGCCCAGGCTTGCAGGGGAATGAACTGGGTGAGAAAGCTTTGTTTCCATGTCTGCCTCCCCCAGGTATTGTGAGCCCCTCAAGAGCAGGGCCTAGGCCTTAATCCTCTTCACATTCTCAACAACTGGCACAAGATCTGACCCTTACTAGGTGCTCACCACCATGTGTGTGTTGAATAAAGACAAGTTCGAATGCTGAGTAAATGAATGAATGAGGAAATATTAGGTTATTAAGTATGAAATGTCTGATTTCCTTCAGTACTAAATTTGACAGTTGATATCTCTGACATTTCACTTTGACTATTTTTTTTATTGTGAAGGTACATCCTCATTCTTTCAAATGCGTGTTTTGGCTTGTGATTATCTTTCAAACTTTTTTTACAGCAATCTTTGTGAAACCAAGTATAAATCAAAACTTCATGTTATTTTCGAATGAAGTGTTTGGGAAGGATGTAGCTAATGAATGCACAGTACATGGATGATTTGAGAAATTCCACTGGGATGATCTTAATCTTGAAAATGAATCACGTGGGTGACCTAAGACCAAAGTGGATAATGATGAGCCGAAAGCTGTGGTGGAAGCAGATCCATCTCAACTGAGGCGTGAATTAGCTGCAAGTTTTGACATTACTGTTCAACGATATTGGACCATTTGAAAAGTTTAAAAGAAACCTTTTAAAGAAACTGGATA
The DNA here is from genome assembly GCF_000181295.1 of Otolemur garnettii. Lineage (NCBI taxonomy): Eukaryota > Metazoa > Chordata > Mammalia > Primates > Galagidae > Otolemur > Otolemur garnettii. The sequence goes on from NW_003852426.1 coordinate 10,029,628, forward strand.
GATGGGTTCTGCATGAATTGAATGAGCATCAGAGGAGAAAGTGTTTCAAATCTTGCCTTTCTCTTTGCTGTCACACGACACCGTATTATTATCTGCGATGAAAAATAGATTCTTTTTGACAATCGTTAAGTGTTCAATGGTTGAATAAAGATGAAGTACTGAAACACAGCCCCGAAGCAAATATTCATCAAACAAAAGCTAATGGCGTGTGTTTGGTGGTCCAGAGCTGGTCTTATCCACTACAGCAGCGGTTCTCAACCTGTGGGCCATGACCCATAGGAACTGAGAACCACTGCACTACAGCTTCATGATTACAGAGGTTGCCTGCTGCAACCATCTGGATGAAATAATGAGGATGCTCCCACTTAAGCAGCTGAGATTGGTCAATAGAGACAAAGCCCATCCTCTGATAAGACAACGCTTGACCACATGTCATAAAATCAACGCTGCACAAACTACAGAAGCTGGACTCAGAAACTCTGTCGTCCACTATATTTACCAGACCTTGCACCAGTGGAGTATCCCTTCTGCCAGGCATTGGACCATTTCTTGCAAGGAAAAATATTTCAATCTTAATAAGCCGTGGAAAACACCTTTTGTGATTTTATAATCCCTTGTTTTCCGGGCTTCTTCACTGTTGAAAGGACAAAACTGTGTTGATAGTTTAGGCACATACTTTGATTAACCTTACTGCTTCCTGTTTGGTATATAATAAAGTAAACTTTTGATTTGAAATCAGACATTTCAAACTTAATGACCTAATATGTGAATGAGTGTGTAAGTAAATGAACAAATGCCTCCCACCCTGCCGCATATCATTGCCTGACATTCCTGCTCCCTCAGATGGGGTCAGCCCACTCATACCCTAAGTTCCCCTGGGCTTTGTATAGTGAAACTGGGCATTTCCATTTCCTCCATCCACCTCACTGAGGGTCCTGAAAGAGGCCAAATTAGTGTAATCCAGAGCATAGGCTTTGGAGTCTGATGCACTTCCTAGGTCTGAATCCCAGCTCCGCCCCTTGTGGGTTGTGGAATGTCAGCAAATGGCTTGACCCTTCTGAGCCTGTTTTCTCATCTGTAAAATGAGAATGTTGACATCCACCTATGGGTGGTGTGGGGATGAAATGAGACAATGGAGGTGTGCTGCAGATGGGACTGTGGGCTCTCAAGCTTCTAGTGTATACAAAGTGCTAACTAAATGTTTGTTGAATGAATGAATGGATAAAAAGATGGAACTCCACTGACCTGGCTTCTGAACTGAGGACTTCCAAGGCCTCTTGAGAGGCCTCTAGAGGCCCCGTGCTCCTCCCTTGTTGGTCTTTATAGCTTTCTTCTCCTATAGGAAGGGGGTTCTCATTTCTGGTGGCACCTAGAGAGAGGTACATCCCTTAATTTCCATCCATCTCTCCTCCAGCTGTGAGTACACACCAAGTTCCATCCTCTGTCCCTGGGGTTCTTTCATTCCCTTCTCACCAGCAGGATGGTGCTTAGATTCTAGCCCATGGACGCCTATAGCTTGCTAAGGCTGATATTAAGTGGGATTTCCTCCTCCCCATCATGCTCCGTCATCCCTTGGGTCAGCACAATCAGCAGATGTCAGTAAAACCCTCACCTACCTGTTGAGTGCTGGGTACCCACCTCTCCATCCAAGTCATGCCTCCTGACTGTCCCTCTTTACCTTCCTAGGAGCTCTGGGAACCCTGTAAGGCCTGCATGATTGGGGTCCTCCTCTGAACTCTCTCTGAACTTAGCCCTAGTTTCCAGCTCTCTGCAGGCACCCAGACCTCTCACATGTAACCCATCTCCCCATCTTCCCCACATAGGCCAGTCTCTCCTGCCTCAGTGCCTTTGCACTTGCTGGCAGAAGGGTCTCTCCTCAGACGTCTGCAGAGCTTACTCCCTTATTTTGCTCACATTTCTGCTTCAATGTCACTGTATTAGCAAGTTCTTCCATGGCCACCCCATCTATAGCAGCCCCCCAATCACTAAACTGGCTTTAACTTTCTCCTCCCCATCATTCTCAGTCATCCCTCAGCCACCTTAACTGTCTAACTTTCTCTAAGCACCTTCCACCACCGGATGATTATCCAGGTACCTGTTTATTCAGGCATGTCCCTTCACACTAGAGGGCCAGCTCCCCAAGGACAGGGCTAGCTTGTTTGGTTAGCATCACTTCCTCAGCACCCAGAGCAGTCTAGCTCACACTAGCTACACAATTTATCTGCTGAATAAATAGATGGACAAACGAATGAACAAATAAGCAAGCCAGGGATGCAGTTTATAGACGAGGCGTGATTTCTGAGCTCAAGCCCATCCTACTGGCTCAGAAGTATTTGTGTGCCTGTCAGACCCTCTTTCGTTTTAGGACCTAGAAAGTACAGCCCTTACAGGGCACCAGTCCCAGGGTGATGGGGTTGCCAAAGTGGCTTCCCTCAGCCGTGCCTCTCAGAATACCCCTCCCTTCTCTTTCAGTGTCCCAGATGCACCCCATCTCCCCACTCCTCCTGCTAGCTCTGAATTTCTTCCGTGCGCGTGTATGAGAGAGAGAGAGAGAGAGAGACAGAGAGAGAGAAAGAGAGAATCACAGAATCATGACCCTATTGTCCAGTCCACAATGGCTATCCCCTTGTTGCTTAGAATTCCCACCTTGTAAACCCTCCAAGGGAAGACACTATTAAAAAGAGCAATGCAGTGTTCTAGCTGGGTTTCAAGTTCCAACTCTGCTGCTCACCAGCTATAGGACCTTGGAAGTTGCACAGCACCCCAGTGCCTCAGTTTCCCCATGTGTGACATGAAAATAGTAAAACCTATCCTTGCCGGTCACAAACTGAGATCTCAAAAATCAAAGTGCCTGGCACAAGAATACCTCAACTGTTTTCTGTTGTACTGTGTGTGTGGTGGGGCAGGGTCCTCTGTCCTCTGCCCTCCTCTCTCAGAGATGGCTGAAACTGCATAGAAAGGAAGGATCGTGGGAATAGTCCAGGCTAGGAATGGTAGAGATGGGAAGAGATGGGCTGTGAAGCTCTGAATTTCGTGGGCTGAAGCACAGGCCTGGGGCAGAGGGTGTAGGAAGGTCCCACACATCTGGGAGGCCTGACCCACCTACCTGTGCTTCGGGACCTGCTGCTGCCATGGGACTCAGTCTGTGCTGAGTGCATATTTAATGGAGTTCCTTAGCGTGGCAGAGTTTAGTGAGCACCCACTCTATGTTGGGCCCTGTTCTAGACCCTGGGGATGTAAAGATGAAAAAGTGACATCCTGCCAGTCCCTCTGGGAGTCTGGGGTCCATGAAGTTGGGGGGGCCTCCCAAGCACGCTTGTCTCGAGGACCGCCCAGCTCCTGTGCAGCCCTGAGATCCCCTTCTGAGAAGCACTGCCTGGTTAAAACTAGGTGGAGAGTCCTGTGTGTGCTCTGCCTCACCCCATCCTGGAGAGGACAAAGGCTGGGATACTGGTGTCATGGAGAGAAGACCCAGGCTGGCCAGGCGGTGGGAGGCGGATGCCGCGTCACCGCTGGTGTCAGCCTGCCACCTAGTGGTACATCTAGTGTCATGCAGGGGCTGGGGCAAAGGGGAGTAGGGGCGGCTTGTATGGTTTTTCGGTTTTCAGAGCTGCGGGGATCTAGCCTGTTCTTCCCCTTCTCCTTAGAGTAGCCCCCAAGTATCCTCCTGGGACAAGTTCTGCCTCAGCCATCCTGTGGGGCAGGACTAGCCTAGGTGTCCCCGTGTGTGTGTGGGGTGTGGGGCGGGAATGGTGATGGGATTTGAAGGGCTATAACAGCTGAGGAGAGGCCTCGGTTTTTGTTTTGTTTTGTTTTGCTTTGTTTTCTTCTGCTGCCAGGGAGACAGGTGGCCAGTTGCTCTTGGGAGCAGAACACCTCTTTCTTTAGATTTATGCCCCTCATTCCTTTACAACTTTCCCCTCACCTCCCCCAGCCACCACCCCGGGACTCTGTGCTGGGCGGGCTGAGCTGAGGACACCACGACACTTGTAGTGCCCAGAGGCATCTTTTTTGCTCTATCTATCTGGAGATTTCTGCTTCTTGAAAGACTATGTGAGGCAGAATCCTTTAGAACTGTGTTCCTCAGACTTGAACATTGTGCATGAGTTCCTGGGAGTCTGGGTAAAATGCAGAGGCTGAGCCAGCAGGTCTGCAGTGAGGCCCGACGTCGTGCTCCCAGGTGGTGTCCATGCTGTCCACTACACTGTGATGTTTGGATTCATGAGGCCCTAGGAGACGCCTCCAAAGGACAACTAGCCCCACTGCACCTCGGGGAGAGGCCCCCACCCTAACCCCATCCACCCTGGCCCATCTTGCCCTTACCGATGGTGGTGATGGTGGACACGGAAAAGAAGAAGGAGCCCACAAACTCCCAGCGCCCCATGCTGGTGGTGTTGCTGAGGAGGCTGGCCCCGTTTTTGTATGCCTGGATGATGTCCTGGGGGAGAGGCTGCAATGACCACTGTGCTCTGTGGGGGGACTGGGCTCCTGCACCCCAACACACACACACACTGCACACTGTCCTTGCAATCTCTCTTCCATCAGCCCAGCCAGGGCAGCATGTGGGCAGCAAGGGAGGCATCCCAGAGGATGGTGAGTGTGTGTGGACATGGGACAAATGACAGGGACTTGGAACAGGTGAAAGAGCAGGGCCGGGCGGAAGACAAGAGGACTGCTTGCTCTTGGCCTTGAGGAATTTGAGAAGTTGCAGGGGAAGAGCTGGATGGATATCACATTCCTGGAGATGTCTGAAGCCACAGGAGGGTTGAGGGGATGAGGTGGAGCAGGAAGAGGTTGGGGGGAAGCCTAGGGGGCTCTTAGATATGAGGCCTGGTGGGGCACAGATCCACCCAGAGGCAGCCCTCAGGGTGGCTGACAGCCCCAGCCGTGTGCTTCTATCGAAGCTGTCTGACCTTCAGTTTCTTCCCCTCCAACAAGGGGGTGGAAAGAGTACCTACCCCTGAGGGAGGTGAGACTGAGACAAGTTAATGTGTCAAGCTCTAGGCACACAGCATTTACTGCTATGGTCATCAGCACAGTCATCCTCCTCCCCCCCCCCCCCCCCAGCACCTTGGAGTTCACTGCCTTAAAGTCAGACAGCCTCAGCATTAGGGCGGAGCTGATGTATTTGCAGAAGTTTGCAGGTGCCGGTTGGAAGAATCACGTTAGGCCCCTAACAGAGATGTTCATACCCCGCCTACCTCCAGACCCTACTGAATCATCCGAGTTCGAGGGTTCAGAACTCATCTCTGCTCCACTCTCGGTCCCTTCACACTCTGACACATTTCCCTGCTACCTTCTGGGGACTGGGTTTGGGCTGGAGAGCCTGGGGCTGAGGGCATACCCTCCTCTGCGGAGGCGCCACCGTGACTGCCAGGCAGGGATTCTGGGCTGGCGTGCAGCTCTCGAGGCCCGGGTTCTGGGCTCTGGGAGGAAGAGGTGTGAGGACTGAACCAGGACCCAGGACGAATGCCTGGGTCAGTGGAGCACCTGCCAATCCGGCGTCGCTTGGGTGGGAAGAGACATCCACCCTGGCGGAATGCCGGGGCCGGGGAACCCTCCCCTGCCTGCTCCGCCCCCTGAGTCTCTACCTCTGATGAGTAGGCGGGGAGAGACCCCGGGCTCCTCCCTCTCCTGCGCCTAGCCGGGTCGGGCCTCCGCTGCTGCGGCGACGACGCACCGGGCCCTGGGTGTCCAGAGACTCGGAGTAAAGCGGGCTCCGCCAGAGAGCGGCCCTGCGCCGCTCTGGAGCCGACTCCGAGCACCGTGAGCCTCCTCTCCGCTGCCGCTGGCCGGGGCAGAGCGCCTTGGAACCCCTTCCATCCACTCTCCCGGACGGGCCCGCCCCTGCCCTCCAGGGGTCTTGCTCATCCTTAGACGCGGGCCAGCCCCGCTTCGATCCGCGTCCCCAGTTCGCATATTCACGCCCGGGTTCGCCCTCTGGAAGGCGCCAGGAGTGCCCTTTCTTTCTTCGCCTTCTGTCCGACCCCAACACCGTGCCGCGCTCCCACTGTCACCTGCCACACCCCCGCCAGCGGACCAAAAGCCCCCTTTCCCCTTCTGGCTCAGTCGGTTCTGCCGGCTTCTAACCGGGGGAAACGCGCCCCTGTCGTCCTCATCCCCAAATTCGGATGTGTGCTCCCCGTGCCTCCCGACTGGACCCATTCATGCACTCCGGCCCGCTAAAGGAGGACTCGGAGCCTGGCGTCGCGCAACCCTGTAGCTAGAGCCAGGGTCTTCTCCCCCCGGGTTCCGCCCCACCCTCCAGTCCTCCACGCGCAAAGCCCGTCCCGTCGTGCCCGCGTGTATGCTCCCGGGGTTTCCCCGTCCCGGGCCTGGCGCTCTCGCTGTCGCCTGGTGCACCCCACGCTGCCCTGCCCCATCCCACCGCGCCCGGGCCGACCCCGCACGCCCCTGACCCGGATCAGCGAGTCCAGCGCCGGGCTGTCCAGACACGTGAAGTTCCGCAACATCTCCCACTTGTCGCGCTGGAAGCTAAGGCTGGAGAGCTGCGCCGCCCGACCCTCCAGCGCCCAGAACACGCCAGTGCCCAGCGCCAGGTAAGCCAGGTAGGCGAGCAGTAGGAATATGGTGCTGGGCACGGCGCAGCGCCTGCCCCTGACTTTGGGCGCCGCCCGAGCTCGTGGTCGGTACATAGCGGGAGAGGCAGGGAGCTGAGCTCCCGGGAGCCGGGAACCAGGACTGAGGCGGAGAGAAAGGCCAGGAGCCCTGCTGGTCCTTCTTCTAGCAAACGCCTCCCTGTGCAGTTTCCCCTGCAGAGTACTGGGGAATGGGACAGCCCTGCCCCACCCTGTCTTGGGATCCAATCCTAGGGACAAAAAGAGGCTCTGTGTGGGGCATTTGGCCCCGCCTCAAAAGTGTGAGGCTTGTCCACCTCCCAAGCCCAGACCAAGAAGGAGAGGGCTGCTGGATGACCGCAGGCGCTGAGAGGAAGGGGCCCAGAGCCTCCCAGCACTTCCTGCACTGAACAGTGGGAGGGACTCTTGGAAACCACACTCAGGGGGAAGAGAAAGTGGCCCAAGTTTATTGTCTCAGGGCCCCTGCCCAAGCCCTGGGACCTGGGGCTATCTCAGAGGGCTTACTATCTGTCAGGTCCTCCCAGGATCTCCCACACTACTGTCCTTTCCTTTGTGTCCCCCCAAAGAAGGACCCCAACTGACTGCAACTTGCCCATGAGCTTGGGAGGCAAGGGTGGGGGGCTTGTTCTTTCCCTGCTTCTGAGAGCATCCCCCAAGTCTCCCCTCCACCCAGAATGGAAGAAGGGTCCAGGACGTGTAAAGAGTCTTGGGTGTCAGGAAGTCCTGGGGTGTAAGCTGGGTTTCCCTGGCTGCGGTCAATCCTTCCCTGGGTGTTCTTCCTGGAGCCTCCTCGGCTTCACAGTCTTGCTGCAGTCCTGCCCGGAGGATCCAAGCAGCCTATGGGCATACTTGCTGTTGGGGAGTGGTGAGCCAGGGCTAAAGTTTCCTGTTCTTGGTGAGATTGGGCCTTGGGATGGACTAGTCTAAATTTCTCCTCTCCCTCTGACCAGAGATGTTGCAGTCTGGCAGGAGAAAGGCCAGGCCGGGAAAGCACATTCCCAAGGGAGGCTGGACCTCCATAGAGCTCATTTTCTGGAAGGCTCCTGGGATTTACTGGCTCTCTGGCTTCCATGGGGTACATGGAAAGGTTCTTAAGAAGGCAAGCACCCAGAGGGAGTGATTGGGTTAAGGGTGTGCCTTGCAGGAGTCAGGGGAGGCCACGTTCAGGAAAATGGGGGGATACCTAAGAGGTCCTAAGTCTTCTTTAGCCCTAGATCTCTCAGCAAAGGGGGCTGGCAAGCCTTTCAGCTGAGAGTTCCCTGAGGGCAGATACTATGTTTTCACTAAGACTGTCCCAAAGTCTGGGCCCAGCTCCTTGCTAGCCGCTCCCACAGGCTCTTGTCATCCTCTAGGTCTGTTCCTGTCATAGCATCTTAGGTGCTGTCCTGGGGCTGCCCCTCTACGTGTCTAGTCCTCCCACTTGGCCAAAAGCATGCCAAGGGCAGGGACTTCCACTGCTGCATCCTCAGAGCCAGGCACAGTACCTGCACGTAGTGGGGGCTTGGCAGGTGCACACTATGCACATAACAAATGAAGCAAAAATGAAGTCACCCTTTGTTGTTTGTATAAGCTGTCCTGGGGGAGGAATGGAGAGTAGAATAGAGATCTGGCTACAATGACCCATGTTAGACTTTTCCAGGCTACATTTGAGGGGAAGGTGCTCTGGGATGAAGGTGCATGCCTCATTCCACACACAAATCTTTGATCCCATCTTTACATCTCCCCTCTGTTACTTTCTTGGGCACGTCTGTCTCTTTTCTCTCTCTGGGGAGCTCCCAAGACTAGCCCTGGGTGAGAAGTGAGTGGGGAGGGGAGGCAGAAGGGCAGGAATGCTCCAGGCATATAGGGTGAGCTGGGGAGGTTGGGAAGAGGTCGTGGGGCCACCCAGGGGCCTCATGCAGAGATGGGTATTTTCTGAGGTCTGGGAAGCCCACTGGGGTCAGGGGCTGACTTATCCTTGGGGCCAAGACCCCTGCTGAGCAGCCAGAGCTGGGAGCACCTGTGCAGAAGCAGAGGGCCCAGTGGGAGGATCAGCGCCAGCCAGGCCAGGCCCAGGAGGATCCAGACAGCTGTCAGGCTCCGGTACATGGAGACGTAATGCTTGCTGGGGTCTGTGCCTGCCAGGGAAGGCGACAGAATCATGTCTGAGGGCATGGCCACCCCAGGTCTCATAGGGGCCCTCACCAGCCGGCATGCTCTCCTTCTTTCTCATAACTGGGATAGGCATAGGATGTCACTGGGGGAAATCGCAATGGGACCCAGACCAGAGCCTCCCAAGGATGTCGCTGAGAATCCACAGTGGCCTCAGAATAAGTAGGGGCTGTCTGATCCTTGGTGATTATCTTCAGCTGACATCTCCCCAACTCCCCAGACCCAGCCGGCCCACCCCATGAGATACGTGACTATCTCCTTCTCACCGACAACATAGTCCCCAAAGCCAATGGTGCTGAGAGTGATGAAAGCAAAGTAGAAGCCCTCGCTGAAGCTCCAGCCCTCCACGTGGCTGAAGATCAAGGGTGGGAAGATGAGGATGACCAGTGTCCCCAGGATCAGGAAGAGAGCCAGGCCCAGGACCTGCAGTTGCTGGGAGGAAGGGAGTCTGCACCTGAGTCCACTTGAAAGGCTCCTGGGGTGTGTAGGGTGGGGAAGTCTGTGGCAGACTTGGGAGTAGGCTGCGTATAGCTAGTCTCCTTCCCCATCCTGCAGTCTATGGCAGAAGTCTATTCGTGATCCATAGTGATCTTGCACTACTTAGGGAGAGATTTGGGCAGAGGCATTGCGGGGGGGG
>NW_003852426.1:10039081-10043895 GCF_000181295.1 Otolemur garnettii
TTGTATGGCATAGAGGACTGTCATTGAACTTTTCCGGATTGCTTTGCACCCTGCCCATCTTGGGTGCCTCTGGCCTACAAGGGGCTGGCCAGGGTAGGCACTGGGGCTGAGCTGGGTGGCCTGGAGCTGTTTTCTACTACATTGAAGATGTTGGAGCTCTGTGATGATCACAGGGATACACTGTCTAGATTCCCCTTCAAAGGAGGACTGTTGGTCAGCTGCCAGATCTAAATGGCATTCTTTAGCCTCAGTGAAGTGTCTGGCCCGAGGGCACACTCTTCTTGGGGAAGACCATACCGGGTGCCTTAATGAGGCAGTATTAAGGCCTAGCTGGTTGGGCCCATGGTGGGACAGCTCTGATGGCCCACACGTGCTGCAGAGCTCCTTGAGGCCAGGCCTTTGTCCAGCCTGCAACAAAATTCAACTCCTTCCTCTGCACAATCCTGCATCTGCCCCTTCTCTTCCACAGGTGTCTAACCCAGTACTCTGCATGCCAAACTCTGTCTCAGCATCTGCTGGAGAACTCAACCTGCAACTGATCTGTCACAGCAGGGCTGGAAGGGAGGGAGGTCCATACCTGGGAGCGCCTGGGCTGGTCCTCCCACCTCTCACGGATGGCCAGGTGGGCACGCAGCCCTGTGCCCAGGTGGTTGAGGAAGACCACATTGAGCGGGATGCCCACCAGGGCATAGAAGACACAGAAGACCTGGCCTGCCTCTGTGCTGGGTGACAGGTTCCCAAATCCTGCAAGGGAAGGGGGGAGTGTGCACATATGGGGAAGAGAGAGTCCAGGACTGCATCCACACCTCCTCTCCAGACTCCAACAGAGGTTTCTCTCCTACTACTTCTGGTGGGAGGTGGAGAAGAGCCCTTGTTCCCATGAATTCTGCTAGAATGATTTTTATTGTAGGAATCCTGCTTTTTTGAAGGCTCATCTCAAATAACACTGCCTCCGTGAAGCCCTCCTGACTGCCACTCTCTTCCTCCCTACTGGGTATGAGTCTCCATGGTTTTGTGCCATTCCAATCTAATTACCTGCTTGCTTATATGATTGTTTTTGGTGTACTTAATGTATCCCTCTTTATTGCATTGGGTCTGAGCTTGGGTTGATCTGAGTTTGTAATCTTCTACCACCCACTCCATCATTCTACCTGGAATGTCAACTGAGTTCAAGGAAGGTATGTGGAATTGGACTTAATGGAATGGATGGGGGAGACCTGGGTTAGAAGGGGCCTGGAGCTTCCTTAGGGATGATATGGAATGGATTTTCTGGCTGAGGGGGTATAGCAGACACTGTCAGCATCCTGTCCCCTTGGGACACCAGGGATATCCTCTGCAGCCTTCAGGGACAGTTCCTATATATAACACACCCCCACCCCCGCTACCAGTCCCTCCATCTCTGCCTGAGAGATTTTTATGGCTTCAGGAGCGTGCTTGGTCTATGGCTAGGTAGGTAGGTTTAAAATGCCAGAAAGTTAATATACTCAGGATCAGCTCCCCACCAGTATGGACAGGAGTTGGTAGCTAAAGAGCCCTCATTCTTTTCCCTTGCTGGGACTGTTCCGAGGATAGGCTCTACCTGGCCTCTAGGAGACTCTCAAGCAGAGTGAATCCTGTGACCCAAATCAGTAACCTGCTCATTACTGTAAACTTTATCTTCATCTTCCTGTTTCACCTGCCCACTCCCTACCAGCACTTCTTGAATCATCTCCTAGATAAAACACATCCTTGTCTCAGCATCTGCCTTTGGGAGGCCCCAACTAAGACAGGGGCTTTGGGAAGCCCTTCTCCACCCGGCCCCTTACCTATGGTGGTGACGACCGTGCCTGCAAAGAAGAAACTGCTGCCAAAGTCCCAGTTGCTGGGGTTGGTGGAGTTGCCTTTGGGGTTCACGCCTTTCACCCAGGCTTCCATGATGACCTGTAGTGGGTGGTACAGCGGCAGGGAAAGAGGGAGCTGATGGTTACTGAGCACCAGCTGTCACCATGCTCTTAGCAGGGTGCTTTTGTGTCATCTCATTTAAGGATACTCTTACATAGTATTGTTCCCATTTGGAGGAGAAGGAAAGGAAGGCCCAGACTAGCTAAGTGACTTGCCCAAGGTCTTTGGATTCCAAGCCAGTGCCTGTTCTACTGGCCAGAGCTGGCTGGGGTGTGAGCAGCAAGCATGGGGTGCTGGCGGGAAATGGTTCCAAGCAGGTGAGATGGAAAGGTGGGAGATGCTGCCAGGAGCATGACACATTGTTGGGATAATGGGGGGATTTCAGGCTGGATGTTCCCAGAAGGGTTTTCTGGGGAACATGGGCTTTGGGGTCCACAAGGAAGCCGTGGGGCTGCCTGCCACCCGGGCTGATGGTAGGGGACAGAGAACCCTGTTTCTCTGGTGAGCGGCCTTGCTCATTGCTGCCCTCTAGTGAGCCCCAGCCCATGCCTGCAGGAGAAATTCTGTCCGAGGCCAGGGAAAAGGTGGTGTGCGTGTGTACTGGTTAGAGTATACACGTAGTGTATGTTTTGTGTGTGGCTACTGAATGTTGCATGAGTGTGCATGTTTGTACCTATATGTGTGTTGCATGTGTGTTTACAGAATCTGAAGGTTTGCACGCTCAAACCTAACATGCTCCACCCCCAATCCCTTTTGGAGATGGGCAGGGCTCCCTCCTTCCCTGCCCCCCTGCCCTCTCCCCTTCAGCTGTGAATTGTCCCAGGGCAGCAGAGCAGCTTTGCCATCTGGTAGAGTCCCAGAGGCAAGGGGCAGTGGGAGTGGGGTGGGTATGGCAGCTCTGGCTTCCGGTTCCTGTGGGAACCATCTCCCACTGGCTGGCTGAGTGAGCTCTGGCCAGGGTGGGGGTGGGCCTGGTGGGCTGGGCCAGTCCAGGCGTCTTCAGTCACAGGCTGTCTGCTTCTCATCACTTTGGCAGGAACTGGCCTCCTAAGATGTGGACTTTGGCCTTCCTCTCTTTCCCACATACCCAGAGAGGCTGGGGCCAAACATTCCCTAACATGCTTGCTCCCTGGAGACCTTCAGCCTTGTAGGCAGCACCCTAGTCCTGGGCTACCCACCATGGCCAGCCTGAGGCTCTCTATCCTGCTGAGAAAGGCCTTGACGTCAGTGAGCAGAGGGCGGGTGGGTGGATGCAGGTGGCAGCACCATTTCTTAAGAATCATGTTTAGTGAAGAGATAGACTTTCTAGTTTTGTGAACCGGGGCAAGCTATGTTTCCCCATGGAACCAATTTTTTTTTTTTTTTTTAAGAGACAGAGTCTTACCTCGTCACCCTTGGTAGAATGCCATGACATCACAGCTCACAGCAACCTCCAGCTCTTGGGCTTAGGCGATTCTCCTGAGCAGCTGGGACCACAGGCTCCCACCACAACACCCGGCTATTTTTTTGTTGCAGTTTGGACAGGGCTGGGTTTGACCCCTCCACCCTCAGTATATGGGGCCATCGCCCCACCCAGTGAACCACAGGCGCCGCCCAGCCATGGAACCAATTTTTCAGACTGCTTTTATGGTTGTGTGTGTGTCTGTGTGTGGTATGTGGGTGATTTAAATGATAACGTGTGTTCTCCCAGAATCTGATCCCAGCTTGCTTCTGTTGTCAACTGGACTTTCCCTGACAAGTAAGGGTCTCTCCTGAGGCTGAGTACTCTCAGGGAGAGAGATGTCCTGTGTTCCTGGGGGAGGCCCCCTCAGGCTGCAGGCAAACACGGACCTGGTTAGATCCCAGCCAGCTCGCTTAATATTTTTCCACACCCTCTGGCTCCTGCTTTTGCCTCTAACCCAGGGCTGGGGAAGGAGGAGTTTCAGGGTCTCTAGGGCCTCTGCCTCAGCCCTAGGATTTGAGGAAGCGCCTGAACTTTTCTCAACCCAATATGGCCCCCTGGCCCCAACCTCTACTAACTCTGTCCACTAAGGAGTGAGGAAGTGAAACCTGAAGCCAGAGGCCTATTTCCTGGAAGAAAGAGCCAGACTGGTCTCTTACAGTTCCCGAAGTTCTGATCACGTAGCTCACACATCATGTTCTAGACCAGGTGGAGGGGCGGGGTGGCGTCAGCATCACCTGGAGGGTGTGTTAACACACCACCTGTGGGCCCCAGCCCTGGAGCTCCTGGGGTGGAGTGGGGCCCAAACATTTGCATTTCTAACAAGCTCCCGGAGATGCTGCTGCTGCAGAGGGTGGTGATTACAGTTTGTGCAGCAAGCCCTGCTCTAGGCTGTATCCTGATCCCGGCCCTTATGCGGATGGATGTGGTGAAGAACAAGGACAGCCAGAGGCCTGGGTGCCAGCTGTGTTTCCACTGGTAACTGCAGCGTTGGCCAACATACTCTACCACTCTGTGACTCGGGTCCCATCTACAAACTGGAGATAGTGATAGTGAGGTAATTATGAGAAAATGCCTGTACAACACTGTGTCAGGTAATGGTCATGATTGGATTAAGCCAGTCATGAAGGTCCTATTTCCCACTGGTTTAGGGACATCATAAATGGTCAGTAAATGCCAGTTATCATGATGATTCTGTACTTGGTCTGGTCCTTTGTAGAGGGTATTGTCACTTGCTCAACTCCAACTCAAATGCATCCACCTTTCCCCATGATACCTGGTTTTGCCTTGTTTTTGGGAGAGAGGGAAGCAGAAGGGGCCCAGGAAGGGGGTGACCTGCTCTGCCACCAAGAGAGAGCCCTCCATCAGTGCAGTGCTGACAGGGCTCAATCACCCTGGCCATGTCCCATCCAGCCCAGCTCCAGGTGGAACGAGGCAGAGGAAAGCCAGCTTGGTGGCTGTTCCACACATTTTTATTTATTTATTTGAGACA
>NW_003852426.1:10044043-10054736 GCF_000181295.1 Otolemur garnettii
GGGTTCAAATCCGTCTTCCTCAGTGTATGTGGCTGGTGTCCTAAGCACTGAGCTACAGGCACTGACCCTGCTCCAGATGTTTCCCTGAGTCTCCCACCTATAGCCCCCAGCCCAGGGACGTGAACTGGGGAGAAGGCGGGGGGGGGGTGCAGCCCTGGAGTTGGTGGGGGAAGGAAATGTAGACAGCATGGATAACACTGACACACGGTTCCCGTTTACATAGCAAGTGACGGCTTAGCATGTGCTTTAACTCTGCTGTCAGGTGTCTGCAGCACAGATAGGATTATTCTCTTCACCTTGTAGGTAAGGACATTTAGGTCCAGAGATTAAGTGACTTGTACAAGGCAACAGAGCAATCTGGTTGTACACCTGGAGCCAGATCCAGGACTAGCCTTGCTCCCCATGCTGCTTCCACCACACTTGGCTTCCAAACAAAGTGCATCAGCCCCTAGCTGGTGGATCTGGACTTGCCACAAGAACCCCTACTCCTCCCACCTTCCCAGGCCTCGGCTTCCCATCCCCACACCGCTCCCCTTCATCACCTGCACGAACTGCTCCAGGGCCCGCTGGTCCAGGCAGGTGTAGTTCTCCAGGAAGCGCAGCTTTTCAAATTGAAATTCGTGCCTGGACTGGGCCTCCGCCTGCTTCTCCAGCAGCTGGAAGACAGTGGCCCCGAGCAGCAGGTAGCTGATGTAGGCCAGCAGGAGGGGCAGTGCCCGGCCACCCCAGCAGCCACAGAGCCCAGTCCTGGGCATGGCACAGCCAGGACACTTCCAGGGCCTCGGGACTAGCTGTGGGGGCAAGGTAGGAAGCAGGCGAGGAGTGAGCACCGGAGGACCTGTACCTAGGCTGCTGCCCGCCCTGTCCTCCTCGGCACAGGTGTCTGAGCGGGGAGTCTGTTTGAACAGTGCAGCTCAGTGCGGCTGCACTAAGTGCCCCGAGTGCAAACAGGGCTGCCACCCCCCGCCTGGCCTTTTTGCATGGACAGCAGCAAGTCAGAATCATGGACCCCTGAAAGAGACCTACCGGGTTCTCCTGAGCTCATCTTGTCTCACCCTCTGCCTTCCTTCAAGCAGGATGGTTGTTTCTCAGCTAAATCAGATGCATTTGGACCCCAAATCGGGGCATTTGGACCTGAATGGGCTCTTCTCAGCAGCCCCTAACTCTGCTGCCCGTGAAGGTCGCGGGCCCCCAAGCTTGGGAGCTGGGAAGAGATCAGAATGGGTGTGAGTAAACCTTCCACTCAGTTGCCTTGGCTACAAAACGAGGCTGGAGAATTGACCTGCCTACTGGGGGAACCCCGGGATGAGTAATCTGGGTGGCAAAGTAAACAAACGATAAGTACTGTTACTGTTACGCTCAGTAACAGTACCAGGTTTGAAGCTGCCAATAAATCAGACCTGTGGCTTTGTAAGTTTGTATGATTCTTTATCTTGCTTGAAATCCTTTAGGTTACCTGCAGAGGGTAATACATTTATTGGTGAAATGTATGTCAGTTAAAAAGGAACTCAGAGTATATCCCTGTCCTGGGGCTGAGCAGTGGGCCTCTGTGAGTGGGCCGGAGGGAGGCGCTCCCTCCTCCGCTCAGCTTCTGTGTGTAACAACCATAGGAGATAAAACTGACATCCCGTGTTGTTCACACATTTACAGCGCACAATTCAATGGTTGCTTTTTAGTATATTTACAAAGTTGTGCAACCATGGCCACAGTCTTTTTTAGAACATTTTTATCAATTCAAAGGGAAACCCCACACCCTTTAGCCATCAACCGGCTACCCCCGGGCCCACACCGCTGGGCCCCTGGCAACCCCTCCCCTGCTTTCTGTCTCAGTGGATCTCCCCATGCTGGGCATTTCGTATCAGTGAAATTACACAATATGAGACCTTTTCTGTCTAGCTTCTTTGCTTGGTGTGGCATTGTCAAGGGTCCTCCGTGTCGTGGCGTGTGTAACTGCCTCAGTCCCCTCTGTGGCTAGGGATCCTTCGTTGTCCGGCTTGCTGCATTTTGTTTGTCCATCTGATACCCAGCTGATGGGCATTTGGGTTGTTTCCATTTTTCCTGTTAGGAATCACGCTGCTAGGGACATTTGTGTTTGAGTTTTTGTGTGCGCCTGTTTTCATTTCGCCCGAGTATGTATCTGAGACCAGCATTGTGGGGCTGTATGATCACTCTTCATTGAACTTTTTGAGGAGCTGCCAGAATGGTTTTCAAGGTGGCTATTTTATATGCCTTTAATGAACTGTGGCTGCAGACACTGTGCGTCCCCAGCCAGCAGAACCCCAGTCTTGTACGTGTTGACCCCAGGCCATGGTGTGTGATTGGTCCACCCATCGTGATAATCCTGCTTCCCTCTGTCTCAGGCTGAGTTCTCCAGGAGCAGACCCTGAGAGCTGACTTGTGTACAAGCAGTAGCGTAAGTGAAGACTGTGAGGGCTGGGCAAGCAGGGCCAGGCCGAGGAGATGGCCGGACAAGGCACCTCAGCCCCAGCTCCGGCCTGGGTCCTGCGGCGCTCTGCTGGGTGCAACACATCCCGGTGAGCCCCAAGTGGAGGACGGGGGCCCACACCGGGCAGGCATTCGGCCATTCTGGCTCTGCACAGGGGAAGACAAAACGGGAGTCCGCTGAAGAGGAGGCACCAGGTGCAGGCCAGGCCACAGAGGAAAACCACAGTAAAGCCTGGGGAGATGAGAGGGTTGACATGATGCCTGCACCCACTTTCTCAAGCCCTCTTGCAGCTAGGTGTGGCCACAGGACCTAAATCTGGCTATAGGTGGGCAGAGTCAGCTGTGGAGGTTTGAGGCAAAGTTGATCTTTCTTGACGAAAGATTTGGCTGCAGCTGGCCTCACTTTTCTTCTTCTTTCTGTCCAGAAGACACAGATGACTGGACCTGCAGAGCCATCTTGTGTCCATGACAGAAAGGTCAAGGGAATGCTAAGATGCTTGGCCAGTGCTTAAATGCATCTGTCTCTAGATTTCTTTTTATGCCAGAAACAGAAACCCTGTTAGTTTTAGCCATGGTTAGGCATTCTGTTACTTCCCGATGGTTCTTTCTGAAGGAATTGTTCAAGGCTCATTTGAATTGGAAGGATAGCAACATGCTCCAGTTACCCAAGTAACGGAGACGTTTGCTGTGGGAACCCAGGCGTGGCCCACGTTCTGGGACTCGCTCTCTGCTGCCAGAGTGGCCTGACCATGCTCCTAGCTGTGACCCTCACCTGTTCTGGTCTCTGATCTGCCCTCCATTTCTCTGTCCAGGGCTCTGCTCTGGGTTGACCTCCTGGCCTCTGGCCAGCTTCTGATTCTTCCTCTGAGTATTTTTTGGTTTAAATCTCTTATGGAGGGGCTGAGTGTCCACAGTAACTTGTCATGGCCATCTGGCTTTGGGTCAAGTGCCACCCTCAGCTGCATGCCCCCAGCCAACGCAGCAGGGGTATCACAGGTGTAGGCATCATGTGGAAGGTGCTGTGGGAGGCAGATACTGTGGCTGGCCCATCCAGGATGAGTGACCATTGTTTCTGTAAGGAGGAGAAAACGAGACAGCAAGGGAGCGTACAGAAAGTGAAAATAAAAGCAAAGGGGAGAATTTTACTAGTGTGTGGAAGACCAAGAGGGTGGGAGGCTGGCAGTAGCCTATGGTTCTTCACCTGCTCTAAGGCTGAAGACCAGACCATGTGGAAACACCACGTCCAGTGAGTGGAGACGGAGGCGGCGCTGTGCATCAGGCCTGCCCCGATGCTGTGCCAAGTGCCAAGAAAGGCTTTGCATCCCTCCTTGGGGGCAGCTGTGGCCCTGCCCGGGGTGGTGCAATGGGAGCCCATCTTCTCTGGAATTCTGTGGCTTCTGGGTCACTATGAAGCCAGCTGGGATCTGTGAAGTGATTCTGTACAAGTCTCATCTTACACGGTCCTGGAGTTTTCCCAGACGGCACCTTGTTGGCACATGGGCTCGTCCTGAAGGGGGAAAAAAGCATTTGGAGCCACAAAACTCACCCTTGCTTGGTTTTCCCCTGTGTTTTTGGAGAGATGGGGCAACAAAGTGCTGGCGGTCATCCCTGCTACCGACTCGCTGGTTCTTGGCTTTAAGCAAGGGCTGGAGCAGCATCTGCGCGGCCGTGTGGTGATCAGATCCCGTTTGGCAGCCTCAGAGAAGCTCAGTATGTGAAGCGGTCTGTGTCTCCTGTGTCATTTGGAGGCTCATCAGCGGCGTCTGGAAGGCCTCAGGAAGGACCGAGCGACTCCTTAGTGCTGGACAGTTGCTCTAAGACGGGAGGAAGTGAAGGAGAAGGGAATGGACGGTCTGCCCGGGGGAAGGGTGAACGCAGTGGGCCAGAGGGACAGCTGTGACAGGCTGCCGTAGAGGGGAGGCTGGATCAGGTCCTGGGAGGGGAGAAGTCCCAGGTTTTCTGGGACTGCAAACCATTCATGCTGGCAAAGTTGACCAGGACAGCGGCTTCTGCCTTCCCTGGCTGCTCCTCCCCTCCCCTCTGGTGCTCCTGCCTCTCCACTTCCTTCTGGCTGTAGCCTTCACATTTTGCTCTTGCACTTGGGTTTGCCCAAAGCCCAGCAAAGCTTAATCTGACCGGGGCTTAGGACAGAGTTCTACTCAAGACCACATCCAGTTTAATGCGGGACTTCTGAAACCCTCAGGTCCCAAATGCCAATGAAGTAGTAACATAATGGTAGACTTTGGGGGAGACCTCAGCTCGGGAGGCCCCAAAGCTCATTGCATCAGAGAAGAAGACCTCTTTCTTCCTCCCCTGCTTCCTTCCCAGGCTTGTTCTTTTTTCTTTTCTTTTTTTGGTGACAGAGTCTCACTATGTCACCCTTGGTAGAGTGCTGTGGCATCACAGCTCACAGCAACCTCCAACTCTTGAGCTTACGTGATTCTCTTGCCTCAGCCTTCCAAGTAACTGGGACTACAGGCACCCGCCCCAATGCCAAGCTAGTTTTTTTTGTTGTTGCACTTGTTTTAGCTGGCCTGGGCTGGCCAGGTTTGAACCCGCCAGCCTCTGTGTATGTGGCTGGCGCCGTAACCACTGTGCTATGGGTGCCGAGCCTCCAGGCTCACTCTTCACGTGCTAATTGAAAGCACTTTCTGTGCTGGGACTGTTTTAGCGGCTCTTCCTCACCTGCTGTGGCTGTATGAGATCAGCACTTGGTCATTTAGGAGAGAAGCTGCAGGGACCTCCCTGCTCGACATCTTCCCTCTGGACACCACTCCACTGTGAGCTATGGATGGACACAAGGAATGATTTATAATCCCTTTCAGGGAATTATTGCTGCTAATGGGCAGAGCCAATTTGTGCTTCCCAAGGGGGAAGGGCAAAATCAATTAATGGACAGTCTGACATGACCAGGCCTGATGGCAGAGCATGGCCTGACATCCGGAGGTGATAAGGGACTTTCTGAGGCTGAACTAATAAGGAGATTGGGGAAAAAGAGGAAAAACATCCCTCCCCCAGATCAATTCCATGTACAATGGGCAGAGAGTACAGAGCAAACAGAACAGTTGAGCATGGCCTCTTTCCATCTGAATGAGCCCGAGATAAGGACGTGACAGGACGGGACAGGACAGGACAGGCCGCCCACCCACCATCCAACATAGGCATTCACTTATGGAGTCACCCAATAGACACGTATCCGCACAGGTGAAAAAGGACACCTTCCTATCTGGAACCGAGGGAGAAGATAAGGTCCGCCTGGCCCAGGTGTGTCCCCTGTAGCAGAAAGGGCAAGTGGCAAGGAAGAGCACTGGTTTCAGATCTTGCCCCAACTGAGCCCCCTGATAAGATGGCACCAAGTGCTGGAGTGGCAAGTTCTGGATGTGGGTGCTTGGGCCCCTGGAGGTCCCTCCACAGTGAGGCTGTAGGAAAGCGTCCTGGGTGGAGGCGGGGTGCTGCAGTCTGTGTGGGTCTGTATCTGTGCTCATGACCACAGAGTATGAGCTCAGAGGAGCTCCAGGTGTCTGTGACCAGCAGGGAGAGCTGAGAGGTGATTCAAAGCAAAGTCTCAAAACACACACACACACACACACACACAGAGCTGTTAGTGATCTTGTTCAGAAACTGGTTTGGGTTTTTTGGTGTTCTTGTTAAGGAGCAGGATTCCTTTGTCATGTGGAATCTATTGCTGACCCCACAGTTAATAGTGGGCTCTGGCTGAAGTGGGGGCAGGGGCTTCTGTTTTCACCAGTCCAGAGAGCTCGATCATAAGAGCCCCAAACCAGAATTCTGAAATGGATGTCCTGGTCTAAGTTGGACTGCCCTCAGAGCAGACACTGAGGCACAGGTGGTACCAGCAGTTCACCTGGGAAGTCAGCCCTGGACGCACAAGCAGGGGAGTGGGAAAGAGGGACCAGGAAGGGCAGCAGCCAACGCAGGGTGCGTTATGGAGCAGGTGACCTTTGTGGGCAACTGGGGCTGCATCATTGGACCACTGGGACACCATGAAGAACCCGTTTTCAAGGTGTTCAACAGACTGCCTAGGAAGCTGAGGTGTTTACCCACCTACTCCTGGTCCTCATTAGTTGGAGATTTTCCAGGAGTAGTTAACTCCAGCACTGTGAGTTTGCCCTGTACGTGGGCTGAGAGTGCTCCCGGGGACAAAGAACACCTTCAGGTCGTGAGAGGCACGCTCAGGGCCGAAAGATATAGGTATAGACAGGGATGTCATGTGACTCAGGTGGGGTGTGTCCAGGGTGCTGACAGGGTCTGTCATAAACTCCTGGTTCTCTACTCCTTTTTCTGGGTCACTGTGACTTGTAATTCTAGCAGGGAAACTACTCACCTGTGAACCTTAGTGGAGGGGTAGGAGACTTGCCCTGGCACATTAGGCACATGTCCTTGGAAGCATGACAAGAGAGAGAGGACCATACCCCCCTCTCCTGATGGCCACTAAAATTGAAAAAGGTGAGATGATTTTCCAAGGATGTACTGGCCACCCCATGTTAATGAATCCCCCTCACCTCTTCAAACTGTGAGAAAAACTGGAGTTCCAAGAGGCATTGGAGCTAACACAGTGAGAAGCCCAGGATGCCCTGGGGCACCATGTGGGTGAGGAGTGTGGGCCAAGATGTGGGTGGGGGGAGCAGAGCCTCTTCAGGGCCTGGGGCAGAGATGGAGCCAGAGTTGTGCTAGGGTGTGTGGGGATCTTAGCAAATAATTTTTGTGGACCTCTCTGTATATGCATTTGATGAAAAATACATAGTACCAAATTCATGAGCCCACATGAGGTATAATTTAGATTTAGAATGATGATTAAAAAAGAGGTACTTATGGATTTGTTTATTATCTAATTAGTTCATGTGAAGATACTTTGTCCTACAGTGGACTGTGACAGTCACTTAAATCAGCATGTCAGCACCAGTCAGATGGCCCAGTCTTAAGCAGTACCATGAAAGAAATGTCACACTAGCTGGCAGCAGGGATCTGCCCCTGTGGGAACCAGAGATTGACCAAAAAGCCCCAGAGCAGCTGCACAGGCATGAGGCCTGGTGCACCTGGGGACACGGGTTGACCTCATGCACAAGTGGGAGTGAAAGAAAAATATAGAACTGAGACCCACACGGGGCCTGGTCTAGGGTAGGGGTGGCCTGCAGGGATGACATTGTTGGTTGTGGCTGGTCCCAGCCCCAGAGAGGAGGCTTAGAAAGTCCTAGCAAAGCCCTTCAATGTTCAGGGTCCCCTGAGGCATGGGGCTGAGGACAAGGGAACTACTGCTTGCCTCTGTCTAAGGACAGTGATGGAAAAAACAAACCCAGAAGCTATTTCAGAGAAACGATAACAGCAGTATCACACACAGGACAGGCCTGGGGAAGGGCTGTGCTTCTGAGAGGAGGAGCTGAGTGAACTGAGAGGGAGGAACACCCAGCCAGCTTACTGCTCCCTCTTTGCTCCAAGTTCCCTCTTAGTGTGGGGGAAACTGGCACAGCCCCCTGGCTGGCGTTGCGCTGTGGAAACCCAAATTAAAGCAGTTACCTCCTTCCATTTCTTTAGAGGAGCAACCAGGGCCACATCCAGAGGCCACTTTCCACACAGTGAGGCAGAGCTGGTGTTAAAGGAAACGCCACTTCCCCTCCCTCAGTTTACACACACGCATTTTCAACTTCCACGTTCACTCCTGGCCTTTCTATACCTGCTTTGCCCTGAAGCCCTGGCAGGCCCTGGACACGTGTCATGGGAGGAACACTGTCTTCCCCCACGTGCTCACAAGCTCAAATCCCCACAGGTCTCCTTTCAGCCACCCTCCATGTCTTACCCCTGCTCCAGTCACTCACCATTGAGTCAAACATGTGACTCACCATTGTCCTAAGCCTGCCTCCTCTCCCTTCCTCTCTGTACCCTAACCTGCTCTCACACTCAACCTTAACACGAGCTTAGGCCCACCCTGCCCAGCCTCAGCTCCTTCTTAACTCAGATTCTCATGTTTCCTGTATTGTCTGTCTCCTAATTCGAAGGTGAGTCCCAGAGGGCTGGCACTTCCTCTCTTGGACACATCCAGTTCCTCAGAACTTAGCACCACACATGGCACATCCTTGTTAAAAGAATGACCAGATGAATGAGCCATGTTTATGTTTAAATAATCACATGGGGCATTTTCTCCCTGGATTTGAAACACACATGTATTGTATTTTTAAAGCTGTTGCTGTCTACTTATTGCATCATCTGTGTCATTCCTGAGCTCTGTTTCCATTTCTATTGGTTGGTTTGACTGCTCATCATGGGCCATGTTTCACTGCTTCTTTGCATGCCTGGCAATTGTAGGATGCCAGCCATTGTGCGCTTGGCATTGCTAGATGCTAGTTTTGCTTTTTTGGGTGATTTTTCTTTTTGCTATTTCTTCAAATATTTTTTGAGCCTTGTTTTGGGACTGAGGGAAGTAACCTGGAAACATCCTGGAGAAAACTGACTCTTTTGAGGCTTACTGTTAAAGTTTTGTTAGGTGGAACCAGAGCAATTTTTCCTCTAGAGCTAATCTGGCCCCACTCCTGAGGCAATACCCTTCTGTGTTCAATGACCTTTTGGGGAGGGGTTTCTTTAGTCTGCCTGTTGGGAACATGAACTATTCCCAGCTCTGTGTTATCTCTGGGAATTACTCTAGCTATTCCTTGGGTGATTTCCCCACATGTATTAACTGGCAGTTAGCTGAAGACCTAAGAGTAATCCTCTGAAGATCTCCAAAGCATATTCTCTCTCTCTGTTACTCTGCTTTACATACACAAGTCCCTCTGGCCTCCCTGGGCTCCCAGATCCATTTCCTCAATTCAGAGAAACCACTAGACTCCATCTGGTTCCCTCTTCTGAGCTGCAGCCTGCGATGTGTCTGCAGGCAGTCGGTTGGAGCTATCACGGGGCTCACTGCATTTGTTTCCCTTCTCTTGGGGGTCAAAGCCCTGTTCGACCCAATGTCTGAAAACCATTGTCTTATATATGGTATTTTGCCTGGTTTTTAGCCATTTAAAACTGGAGGGTAAATCAGGTCCTTCTTGCCTCCTCATGGCTGTAAGTGGCCGTCCCACCTGCTCTCTAGTGTCTTTCAACAGGTGGTGTGCAGAGACAGAATGGACTCTGGACTCAGAAGTTTTTATCTGGTCATGTGCCCTCTTTGGGTTTCAATTTCTGTATCAGTTAGCTATTGCTATACTTAATGCTATACATAAACTACCCTGAATCTCAGTGGTTTATGACAAGAAGCATTCATTCTCATGATAATAGGGTCCTGGGTCAGCCACAGTGCAGTCATGGTTCAGCTGTTCCTTGTAGACTGGAGTCAGGTCTGCTTTCTGAATTCCAGAATAGAGCTGAAGGGCAGCAGCTACCCAGGGCATGATCATCTCAAGACACAGCTCTGGAGTGCTAGAGGTGAGCCCAACCACACAAGCACATCTCATCACCTATGCCAACATCCTGTTAGTCAACGAAGACCACAGGGCCAAGGCCAAATTTAAGGCATACAGAAGTATACTCTGGCTCCACGAGGCCATGACAAAGTTTTGCATGTACAATTCTATTAGAAGTGGTGAAGAATTAAGACTAGTTATTCAGTGTACCACAGATTCTATACCTGCTTTCTAAAAATACCTTTTTGTAAGATTTGAGCAAATCATAGTCCAACTTTTTCCCTTCAACTTCCCTCCACCTCACTTCTTGCCAAAGGACTGGTAGAGCCAGTTGAATTCTCATAGGGACTCTGTTGAGTCACTGGCCAGGCTGCTTTCCAGAAAACGTTTTAGAAAATGCCGCATTTCGGCCTGGAATGAACTCAGATATTTCTCATCATCCAGGTCTCCACTGAGCCCAGATGCATTGCCAGAGGGGCCTTAAGAGCATTCCATCCATTTCTTCCATTTGCAGAGGCCAACGAACTTTGGGGAAGGTGCCCTGTAGTCAAGCCTGTGTTCACACCAAAGGCCCAGTTTCCGCAGGGAGGGGACATTGGGAGCAGGAGGCTCCCTGGCCAGTTGCTGCATACATTTTGCATATGACATACTTAGCAGGACATTAGTGGCCCCACATGCCCTGGCGGTTCTCTGTTTTCATTTCCTTTCCTGCGTTAGAGGCTGCTTTGGGAGGCTGGTTCACACCCTGTGTGGGGCTACACTACACATCTGTCAATAAGGCCTTTGGATCCAGGAGATAAGGTCTCAGGGGAAGACCTAAAGTCAATAGACTATAACTAGCTCCAGAGGGCTGA
>NW_003852426.1:10054829-10068635 GCF_000181295.1 Otolemur garnettii
GTGTGTGTGTGTGTGTGTGTTTAAATGTATGTCTTGTGGACTCTTGAAGAGGCTTCTAGAATCAGAATTTGGCCTTCCCCTTATTTTATAGACTTTACTGAGGGATTACTGTAGTTATGTTCCTTAGAACTGAGAGGGCCAGAGAGACGCACCCTGCCCCCGTGGGATTCAGTCACGGAGCCAGCGGAAGCCCCGAGAAGCACATCTGGGTTCTGGCTCCGCCTCTGATGAATTGAAGGACTGTTGATTGATCACAGACTCCATGCTTGGGACACAGCAATGAACAAGACAAACTTTTAGTAGTGCGGGGGTTGCAGGCCATTAAAGAAATAACCAAGAAAGATGATTTGTCAGGTGGTGATGAAGAAGAGAATGGTAATGAGATAGGGAGTGACTTGGGGGTTCCTGTAGATGGGGTGCTCAGGGAGAGGCCCCCTGGGGAGGAGACATCTGCCACTAAGTAGCTGTGGAACAGCTAGCCAATCTCCCCTTTGCTTCAGTCTTTTAATTATGAAAGTCAGGGTGTGGATTAGAGAAGTCCTTTGGGCCTGCCCAGCTGTGAGATGTAATGATTTTATCTTCAGCGTGATCCCTTTACCCAGTACTAGAAAAGGAAAAAAAAAAAAAAACCACCAAGCCAATTATACTACATTATCTCTCCATTCCTCCTCCAGGGTCACGAGGTCTTATATTTATAGGACAGAGATGGCAGGAGCAAGGGACAAGCACTTTTATTCAGTTAGCTTCGTTCCCGGGGGCCATCCCTCCTGCCTTCCACTGTCCCTCCAGACTGCAGCTGGGTTCGGCAGATCCCTAAGGGCTTCTTCCTTGAGGGAAGGCCCACCTTCCCCTGGATCTGTGACACTGAGCCAGTGCCTGGAGTGTGAGAGGGCCCACTGAGACAAGGCCCCCCTGTGGGATTTGGCCCAAATCCTGCAAGGCCCCAAGGGGCTGGGTGAAGGTTGGAAGCCTCGAGGGGCCCATGCTGCCCTCTCTCAAACTCTCTGCAGAGCTCCTGGGAGATGTCCACTGTTCTGTGGATGCTGTGTGAAGCTTGTTTCTGCAGAGTGGATGGCTCCCTGGAGACAGGGACATTCACGTAGCACCTATAGGTCATCTAGGCCATGAGGGTGATGGGGGAGGATATGGCCTGGGAGATTGGGTATAGCCTTCAAGATGCCCCTCAGTCCACTGCATTGCCTATAGCTGGAACATCCTGCTTGGCCTTTCCTGGGCTTCTAAACCAGGGGATGGGCCAAAGGAGTGGGCGGTAAATAGCTAAGGATAACCGATGGTTATTTCTCCCACACGTCACCAGCATGAGCTTCCCCTGACACTACACGAAGCTGGTACTATCTCCTAATCTCCAGAGTTTATAATTATCTATGCAAACATCACCACAATAGTGAGCTGAAGCCCTCATCTTTCCCCCAGCCCCTGGCATAAGAAAAATGTCACTGTCAGCCCTGGCCTCAGCCTCTCTGGTGGCCTCCAGGCACCATTCATAAGGGCACACAGCCCCTCCAGAGGAATCAGTCACTAGCTGCTCCCAGCAGCCCAGAGATCACTTGGGCATCCAGAGTGAGCGAGAGGCGGTGCCTTCATCTGTACTTCATTCTTGCTGGCACAAGACATTGCAGGACCCTTACTGGAAATTCAGTTGTTTCCCAAACCTGAAAGGAGACAGATGCTCTTGGTCAGCCTGTGCACGTGGACCCTGACTTTTCCCAGGATTAAAGGAGGTGAGGAGGCTTCTGGCCATCACTGGGTCTTGGGCAGTGCATCCTTCTGTCCTGCCTCCCAGGGCCTGCACCCACTCCCCACGCTCTCAAGGCAGAAGCTTCTTTTGTCTTTCGCAAAAATTTCATCTTCCTGAGCCAGGACCAACATTCATTTTCTAACCCTGAGGTGTTCACTGCCATTCTTACTTAATCCTTGGAGAGAGTCTTTCCTTGCTTTTTGCTCCACATATTAATTATATTTCAGGATGGTTCCTCATGACCACGTGGCCCCCATCCTGTCACCTCCCATGGCTCTGAGTTCTAGCCAGGATAGCCCCAATCCATATTGTAACTGGCTTTTTAGTTCTCTGGGCCTCACATTTCTCATTTACAAATTGCTAGAGCAGGCAGGGTATTTGGAAAAATCAAGGAAGCTAGTATAACTCCTTACTTCCCAAAGTGTGGTTCATGGACCAGCATCATGGGCATTTCCTGGGAGCCTCTTAAGAAATATAGTCTTGGGGGCGGTGCCTGTGGCTCAAGGAGTAGGGCACCAGCCCCATATACTAGAGGTAGTGGGCTCAAACCTGGCCCCAGCCAAAAACTGAAAAAAGAAAATACATGGTTTTGGGCTCTATCCCCGACTTACTGGATCAGAGTCTTTATTTTAACAAAGCCCTGAGATTCACTGGCATTCCATAGTGTGAGAGGAACTGGTACAAGTGATAAGTAGTTACTTTGCTTAAAGTTTGGCCAATATAATAAGAGCAAAAAGGAAATTCTGAGATTCTTGGGTGAAGTAATGAACACAATACTTAAGAAAAATTGCAAGGGGCAGAGAGACTGAGAGGTGAGGCTGGTCAGGGACAGGTGAGCAGGTGAGGCCATGGGTCCTGGCAGTGGATGAAGAGTGTGGGCTTGGTCTGTCTGAAACTGCTGAGGAAGAACCTATAATCCTTGGTGACACGCTGAATGTGACAGGTGGTGGGGAGGAAGAGTTTGAAAATAACTCAAGGCTATGAGCCCTTTGTCCTTCAAGTCTAATTCTGTGTGCAGGACCCCTGGGATGGCCTTACTGTTTAATTAAACAGAGATGGTCCTCATTTTAAGACATTCTGACCTATCCTAATTAAACTGCAAGTCAGGGCAGAGACTCCCTGCTTTCTTCTCTCTAGTGCGAGACCTCTGGGTGCAGGGCCGCTGGTCAGACCTGGAGTCTGATGTTTCCTCTACACTGCTGACAAGCCACTCAGGGCAGGATTAGTCAACAGTGCTGCTGGTAATGAGCATGGAATCTGAGCCAGCCTGCAGTGCTGGCTGGGGTGGGGACGCACACGGTACTCCAAGGCACAGCTGCTCACATGCTCAGCCTCCACACAAAATAAAAGGCACTATTTCCAGTTTACCCACTTTATGAGCCCTGGTTAAGTGATGAAGCTCTGTCTATACTGGGATTTTTTATTACTGTAGGCTCCCAGAATGAAGGATACCGCTATAGATAAACCATCAAACCCCCCAAATATCACACCTCATGGTGTTGGGCCAGTTCTCACAGCAGAGCCCGACCTCCCTGGCACTTGGCAGTTTCTGAGCGACACTTATGGCCATTACCTCAGGAAGGCTCACAGCCTGGGCAGGGGTGGCATCTATACATGGCGGACACTGAGAAGGAGGCTCAAGGAGGTGACCTGCCCACGGTCACACAGGGCAGAGACAGCCCTTGAATTTGGTCTCTTTCCTCCCAGTTCTGTGCTATTTCTCTTTCCCTAGGGGGGTTTCTCCAAGTGGGGCAAGGGCTGGGTTGGGGGCTGGGAGAGGCGGAGCCTCTTCCCACCACCTCCTGGACAAGACAGATTCATGGTTGTGGGGGTCACATCAAGTTTCCTTTCCAGATGGAAATAAGTCCAAATTTAGGGATTAAGGGAGACTAAAAACAATAAGGCCCTCTAGAAAGGGGTTTAGTTCATTTTCTTAGAGGTAAAGACTGTCCTTGGCAGTTGGAAAAGGCAGATTTGACTCTGTGGATGACTAACACCCCTTAGGGGGGATATATACCTGTCCACATGTGCCCCTGGCAGGGATTTAAATGTTCCACAGCTTTTCCACGAATCCTAAATCACATAGATTCATCCCAGCCCTTGGTGAAGTCTAAGAGCCGGTGAGGCTTATGTTAAATCACCCTCTCTGGGCCCCTGCTCCCGAGCTGATAGTCACAAATTCCCCTTAATGAGCACTCCTGCAGAAGCCAAGACAGCTGCCTGCTGAATTAGGAGTGGAGAGCGTGGGGGGCGGGGAGAGGGAACTGTTTGCTTTGGCTGGGCAGGGGCCCGGGCCCCAGCTTGTGTGTTTGCCTGACAGGGTGGCCTGATAAGTGGGCTGCGTATAAAGTGCTGTGTAGTGGGACCGGGGCCATCTGCTGTGTGTCCAGAGAGGTCACATCTGCTGGCCTAAGGGAGCTGGCAGGAGAGGGACCCCTTGTCGACCTATCTTTGGCTTCCTTTGCAGCCCCATGGTCACTAAGAAACCAGGATTGTTTTTCTTCCTTTAGAAATAAAAATGGAACCCTGGAACTTCAGCTTGCGTTGATGAATTACTTCCAGGCTGCTGTTTGTTTGGAGAACAAAGCTCCCTAGCGGCAGGGTGGGCAGAGCTGCGGTCACCACCACCTCCATGCTGCCTCTTTGCTGAGGCCGAGAGGCAAACTCCTGATAGCAAGATAAGCACAGCTGGTGGCTGGAGCTTTTCCAGACAGCGTGGCCCAGTGGAGAGGAGCAGAAAATTTGGGTTATTCTGGCTCTGCTGTTTGTCAGCTGTGTAACCTTGGGCAAGTTATTCAACCTCTGGGTGCCTCAGTTTCCTCACTTGTCAACATGGGGCTTATAATCCTGGCTTTCTATGTCTTACAAGAGTATTGAGAGCATCAAATGAAATAAGTGAAAAACTGTATAAATGTTAAGGTGCCATACATATTTTAATGAACATGCCCCATGCTCAGTTCAGTCCTCCGTACTGTCTGGGACAGTGTTAGTGGGAGGAGGACCCATTTAGACGTAGACTGTGGGTTTGGGCCTCTTCTCTTCTGAGACAGTGGATAATACTACGTCTTACGTTTATAGAAGCTTGAACATAACTTAAAAAATATTGCTTGCTTGCAGGCTTCTTGTGGGGGGATGGTAGTTAGTTTCTATGGGTGTGTTACAGGGAGAGGGTCTCCCAGCGGGAAAGGCCATCCCCCATTTTGCCCTGGACACTCTCCCCTCCCACTTTCTGAAGGAAGCTTCTCCTACAGCTCTGCACCCCTCTTCCACCTCTGTGTCAGTTTCTCTTTCCACAAGTTTCAGGAGCTAAACTCATCTTAATTAGGATTCGTTTACAATAAACACAGGCTACCCACCAACCCCCATCTGCTTCCCTGCAGCTCCAGCCCCAGCTAAATTCTCTGGAGGGGCTGTGTCTGCTCCCAGCCTCAGCTCCTCCCTCCCCTCTCTCCCAGGCCCCTGCTTAAATGGGCTAGTCCTAGTTGGCTGCCACCCTGACCTGCAGAACGGCCAGGGGTCAGCACTCCATCCTTGCTCACCCTCTCAGCAGGCCTAGGCTCCCCTAAGAACTTGTTCTGCAGATCTGCCTGAGGCTTCGCTCAGCATCTCAGCTTCCTCTGGGCTCCAGCTGTTGGAGTGGCCCAGGGGCTGTCTCAGAGGAGACAATACCCAGTCCCAGCTTTAAACAGCAGCTGGCACTGCCACTACGGTCTCTTTCTAGCCCAGAGTTTCTCTCTGAGCTCCAGACTCACGCCCAGCTGTTTATCCCGTGCCTCCTCTTGGACGTCCTCTGGAACTCTGAACAGGTCCCCAGGGCTCTCCATTCCTCTGGCTCCGTCCCTCTGACATCCCCCCCTCCCTGCTTTCTCAGGTCAGTAAGTGACACCACCATCCTCACAGCTTCACTGTTCTCCTCCTTCCCTCTCATCTCACGTCCAACCGGCTGGTGAGTCCAGGCCACTCTCACCTTCACGGTAGCCCGATGACTGGTCTACACTGGGTCCCTCCCATCTACACCACATGTGACCGCCAGATGAGCTTTCCAAAGCAGCAATCAGATCCTATCACTCTCACGGTTAAAATTCTTCTCTGTTTCCGCTATACGGAGGATAAAATCCAACCCCCTTCCCTTGGCTCAAGTTCTCCGGCTCCCTGCCCTCCAGTCACTCTGGCCTCCTTCCCCCTCAGGGCTTTTCACTTTCTGCTCTTTCTTCCTGGACTTCCTGCTCCCAGAACACTGTGTGGCTGCTCCGCTCTCCTTATTCAGCTCCTAGTTTCAAGTTCTCTTCTCCAGAGAGGCCGCCCTGCTACCCAGCTAGAGTGGCCTTCCCAGTGCTGTACAGCACGGCATGTGCTAGCTACTGCACAGCCCCTAGCAGCCCTCAGATGATCTTCTTTACTTGTCAGTGTGGTCACCATCCATCTCCTTCCTACCCCGCTTTCTCCAGGGCTGACTCTGTGGCACCTGCTGGTGTAGCCCAGCACTGGGAGTGGTGCCAGGCACACAGAGGGGCCTATACAGTGCTCATGCACTGCCTGGCTTTTCGTGGCTGTTCAGTGTCTGTACATATCAACAAAGTATTTGGGGGCATAGATGGGGGCCTTGGAGAGAATAAACCCAATTTTCCTTTCTTTTTTAGACCCGGAAACTAAGGATGAGAGAAGGTCAAGATATCACAGCACGCCGGTGACAGAGCTGTGCTGTCTCAGGCTTCAGAGGCGCCCTGCCAGTGGTGCTGATGCTGCTGGTCTCGGTGCAGGAGCGAGAGCAGTAAGCAGCCTGGTGGGCCATCCCTCAGCTGCACCACACATGCACAAAACTCCTACTGTCTGAACTGCAGACACTAGTTGAGAGGAAGAGTGTAGGCCCCTTGGGGCAGGTGTCAGTCATAGAATCCAAGCCTGCTGTGTCACACCATCAAGGAAAAGCACTCTGTAACATGGGAAGGCGAACTTACGGCCTTTGGATTCTTAGGAGGAGGCTAAGACTGAACACAGGCTGGGGTGAGGGGCCCCAGGTCTTGTCCTGGTGGGTGTTGGGAGACGGAAGGCAGAAGAAAAGGCCCATCCACAGTAGATGGGAGATGGGGCAGGCCCAGGAGGAAGGGGGACAGGCCAGTGCTGAAGGCTGGAGGGGCCTTCTTTTCTTCTTGACATGCCAGACTCATTTCCTCTGTGATTGTTACAGCATCCTCAGGCCTGGGTCTCTGACTGGTGTTTATATTCACAGCTCATTAGCGAGAACCACACTCCAATAGGAGGGTGAGATTTCTAGCCAGAGATTCACCAAGTTACCAAACCATCACTCAGCCCCTTCCTGTTTGGAGAAGGCTGGGCAAGGAGAGAGCTGGCTTTGGGGACAGAGAACAAAAGGAGCTGAAGATCGAGGGGAGAGAGATCTGCCAAGAGGGTGGGAGTGTGGGGCTGCACTGGGGCCTGTCTTGGTGCCCCCATACTGTCCCAGGAGCCCTTCCCCAGGAGGAAGCAGGGTCCCGCACATGTGAGTGATGGGAAGACCAGACCTGTGGCTTCAGGCACCTACGGGAAGCTCCCTACTTGCTTCTCCCCTGCTGCTAGCTCCAGCCCCACCCCCGCCCCCCAGTGTAGGTGACTTGGGGCCCTGGAGGAGCCACGAGGGAGGGGCACTCACATTTCTTCTGCAGGACATTCTGCCTGGCCTTGATGAACGCCAGAATGTCGGAGTCCGTCTGGCTGTCACCAGTGAGAGGGATGGAGGACATGGGCCTCTCGGGGATGCTGGCAACAATCACATGCGACGCTTTACTACACCTTGTGATGGGACTCAGCACTCACCTTCCCAAGGTGCTTTTCCATTTTTGGTGGCTTATCTCACCCAAGATGCTGTGTGACACAGCTGGCCTCTTTCTCCCTCCTCCCCACCTCTGTGCATCGGCCACACCAAGCCTTTTATCATGCACACTGGGTCATGTCACCCTCTGCCTTAAATCCTTTGGTGGCTTCTCATAATTCTTGTAACACAATTCCTCCTCTGACCATGACCTAGCAGGTGCTGTGTGATCTGAGCCCCATTCAGTAGGCTCCAGCCACCCTGACTTTCTGTCAGCTGAATGCATCAAGCTCCTTCCAGCCTCAGCGCTGTGCTTCAGCTGTTCCTTCTCCAGGGACTGCTCTCCCTCTCCCCCTAGACCTTCACACAGCTGATGTGCTTGGGGTCACCACTGTCTCAGTGTTTCACGATATCCCTCCTGTCCTCCAGCCCACCTCACCCAAACCAGCCCGTTACTTCTGGTCTGTCTCCTGTCCCAACTGATGTCCTGCCCTTAGGACATCTCCCCAGTGCATCCCCGCCCCCACCGTGGTTTAGCTACTTGCTTTCAAGGCAGGGATTACTATTCTCCTAAAAGCAGAACAATACTTAGCTTTGTTGCCACAACTAAAAAAAGTTACTTGTCTTGACTTTCTCTGCAGCTGTTAGTGTAGTCAGGTGACCAAGTTGTGGCCAATGAGGTTTACAAGCAGGAGTGCTGTGGTCGTGTGTGAGATTTCTAGGAAACCCCATAGAAAGGGAGAAGGTATGTGCCTTTCTCCTTCCTCTTTCTCCAGCCAACTCCTACCTACGGCATTCCCCGTGGGGAACCTCAGAGCAACATACTCACCTGGCTTCGCTAATCTTCACCCCCACACCTACCACTTTGCACAGCAGCAGGCGGTATCCACTTCTTTTTTTTTCTTTTTTTGAGACAAAGTCTCACTCTGTTGTCCAGGTGACTGCCTTGGTGTCATAGCTCACAGCAACCTCAGACTCCTGGGCTCAAATAATCCTCCTGCCTCAGCCTCCCAAGTAGCTATGACTACAGGTGCCTACCACAATGCCTGGCTAATTTTTCTATTTTTAGTAGAGATGGGGTCTCACTCTTGCTCAGGCTTGTCTCAAACTCCTGAGCTCAAGGGATCCTCTCTCCTTGACCAGTGCTGGGATCACAGATATGAGCCACCATACCCAGTCAGTGTCCACTTCTTTAGAGCAATGAGGACTGTATATAACAAAGGGTTGTGCATTGTCACAAGTAACTTTTAGTGTCCACGTTCCAGCTGCAGCTCAGCCAGGGCATGAAGGCAGAGCTGTGGCAGGGAGAGCTGTGGCAGGGAGAGCTGCTGGATCCTGTCAGTCTGCCTGGGGTGTGGGGGATTCAGTCCTGGGAAACTCTGGAAGGAGAGTCTACCAGGGGTCCTCAAACTTTTTAAATAGGAGGCCAGTTCACTGTCCCTCAGACCATTGGAGGGCTGGACTGCGGGCCCCGGGATGAGTTGGCTGCTAAGCAGGACAGGTAGCGGTGTCAAAAACTCCCGGCGGGCCGGATAAATGTCCTAGGCAGGCTGCATGTGGCCTGTGGGCCGTAGTTTGAGGATGCCTGGTCTATAGCCAGGTGAAGGCTGAGCAGGCATTGTGGACAGAGGACACAGACAGCATAGCTGGGGAAAGGCCTCATCCACTTTACTCAGCCCCTATGAAGATGCTCCTAGATCTTGAAGATAGGCTTGTCAGCTCTGTGTGGGGCTAGTGGGCTATAACTGTGCCTAGGCTGGCTCTTTCTTCTCATGGCCCCAGAAACATTTATGAACAAGGAGATGTGTGCTGTACAGGGCCCCGTGACCCTGGGAGAATTTCCTCACCTCTGAGAGTAGGCATGTATGAGAGACTCCAGAGATTCACAGGGGACCAGGGCAATAGCCAGCCTTGGACTCTGTGCAGCTGCTGGACAAGGGGAGCTGATGGGTGGTTCTGGCCCACTATGCCCACTGCAGAGAACGCAGGGGAAGAGAAGACCACAGACCTGTTTTCCAGGGAGGTGCTGGTGCTACTCCATTCCTGGCTGCGTGGGCTGGGGCAAGGTGAGGGCAGGATTTTCCTGGTATACACGTCACTACAGCAAAACACAAACCAGATGAAACAGACAATAAGGGGATGAGTTTGTAGAAGATAAACAGAGACTTTATATCTAGGGGCTGCTATGGACTGAATGTGTCTGCCCAAAATTCATAGGTTGAATCCCTAATCCCCAATGTGATGGTATTTGGAGGTGGTTAGGTTGAGATGAGGTCCTGAGAGTGGGGCCCCCACATTAGGCTTAGTGTCCTTGTAGGAAAAGAAAAACCAGAGCTTGCTCGTGCACCCTCTCTCTGCCATGTGAGGTCACAGGAGAAGGAGGCATCTGAGAGGGAGGAAGGAAGCCCTCACGGGCCCTGGATCTGCTGGGTTACAGACTGAGTGTGTCCCCCGACATTCACAGGCTGTGAGGGTGTTGCAGGGTATGGGGTAGAACTCTCATGGATGGGATTATTCTTCCACCATGCGAACAACAGCAGAAAGACAGCACTCACCAGACACTGGGTGTGCCAGCACCTTGATCTTGGACGTCCCAGCCTCCAGAGCTGTGAAAAGTAAATGTGTGTTGTTCAAGTCACCCAGTCTATGCTATGTTGTTATAGCAGGGCACGCAGAGGAAGAGCCACGACTCCTCTGCTCGGGTGGTTCCTGTGTTCATTCTCCTGATGGAGCACGGCATGTGTCAGCTCAGGAAGGTGAGCAGACAGCAACCACCACGTTGTCACTCATGGGGATCGTCACAGGCCAGGCCATGTGACAGTGCACTGCAAACCTCCCGCCATTTGGTCCTCTTTGTGGCCTAAGAGGGAGATGTCATTGCCCCCATTTTATAGATGAGAAAACCAGGCTTAGAGAGGTTAAGGAAATGCCAAAAGTACCCGGATGGTCAGTGGCAGAATCTGGATCTTGTCAGGACTCTGTGAGGTTTCGGGACCTGTGCTGTCAGCGACATGCTTTATCATCTCTGTCGTGTGCCAGGAGGCACACACTGGCTTACCCCTGACCACACCAACTGCCCCTGCTGGCCCAGCTGAGCAGCTCATGCTCTCTGAGTTGGGGGTGGGGCAGATCCTACAGCTCACCAGATGCAGCTGTGCCCATTTACCTAGGCTGCCGGATGCAAGCCCCTTGCCTGGGATTCCTGGTGCATGCAGTGAGCCTAGAAGCTCCTCTTGAGAGGTGAAGAGGTACATGGACACAGCTGGCGGGTTGCTGGTTTATTTACAATGATAAGGTCTCTACTCTGCATTATGTTGTAAGGACTCAGTGGCAGGATCCTCTTCCTTGCTTTGATGGTCCTCCCTGGGGACAATGTCAGAGCCGGAAGAGGACCAAGACGTCACCTGGCAGGAACCCTCCTCTCGCAGTTGGGAACACTCAGCTGCGAGGCAAGCTAGGGTTAGAGACAGGTGAGCTGGCTTTGCCCAGTTTGCATCCTCAGTCCAACACACTCCACAGACCTGACAAATTGCTTGTCCCACCCTCGGGGACGGCCCCTTCCCCAGCTGCAGCCTTCTGTCCTCTCCCATCTCAGCCAGTGGTAGGGCCTTTTACTTGGGGCCTCCACTTGGGATCATGACTGTGGGTCAAACAACAGGAAAGGAAATTAAAGCCCAGGACTCCCCACCCCAGCCAGTGGCAGTGCTCACTTCCTAGCAGCCCAGAGTCTCCACCGTGCCCTTGGGAAGCTGGAGGCTCTTTGTGCTGTGGGGCCAGCGGCTGCCACAAGGTGGCAGGCTGTGCATGATTTTCTTTACAGAACAGTGGCCAACTCTCAGGGCTCCTGCTGAGGTTCCTGGTGCAGGAGGGAGAAGGGAAGGAGAAAGGGCTTTCCCTTCTGCAGGTGCTTCCACTGCAGTGGATGGAGGTTAGTTTGGAAGCTGTGGCTAGTTTGCAAGACCAAGTCCTTTGCACACAAATCACTCATTAACTTTCCAGTGAAGCTTTGCTCAGATCCTACAAAGAGTTCAGAAGTGCCAAACCGTTGAGGGTTGGAAGAGGGTGGAAGAAGAGGAGAGATGGACTGGGGCGGGGCAGAAGGGTGATCATATGGTGGCAGACGGGGCATCCAGCACCGTCTGTGGCAGCCCGGCTGCCCAGACTGTGTAAGACACCAGTTCATGTGGTGGGACAGCACAATGCAAAGGCTTGACGTTCCTGAGAGAACTGACTCCCCCAACCCCGAAGCTGCTCAAGGGTCCCTGGATGCCACAGCTTTGTTTCTGTAACCACTGAAATTGTGCCACAGATGACCTTTGCCCTCTCTCTTTGATCAACCAGCTTTGACACTAAATTCCTTTCTCACGTTGAAATCCCTTCTGGAGAGAGAGCACACCAGCTATCAGAATGAATTACCTCTTTCTTAATAAGAATGAATAAGCAATATTAATACAAATTAGGCCTCCTGGGTTGCCAACCAGAGTGCTTAGTGCGATCAGCCTTCAGGACCTGAGCACCCCTAGGGAAGCAATGAATCAGATTTCTTCCAGAACCTGGTGAGCTGAGGACCAGCCTGGCCTGCAGTGATTCAATCAAGCACAGCTCCCTGGAGCTCAGGCAGAAACAGCCAGCTGGGTCTTGCTCTGTCACTTCAGCAGCTCTGAAATGGCACTGGAACATTTATCTGGTCATACAATGACCCTGTCAGAGGGACCCGGCTGCACCTTACTAATGAGGGGAGGAACCCCAGGGGGAGAGCTGGCTGGCCCAAGAGCACACTGCTTTAGAGAGCTACAACCGGGACTCAGGGGAGACCCTCTGGGAAGGTCTACACTGAGGGACTCCATGGAGCTGGCCAGTGATGATCTGATGTATGCCTTTGAAATCCAAAGTCCTGCACTGCAGGGTTAAGGATCTCTTGGCAAGCACATCCAGGGATCATCCTCAGTTGGAAAACCCAGGGAATGTCCAAGGCCAGAATAACATAATGTATATGTGTCCCCAGGGGCAGTCCTTGATGCTAAATAAAATTCCTGTGAGGACAGAGAGTAGTGGCAAGTCTGTGATGGGCTTGGGTTCAGATCTCACCATTGATTAGCTGGGTGACACTGAGCAAGCTCCTTAATCTATGTGAGCCTGAGGTTTTCGTCTGTAGAGCAGGGGACAATGATAGCATGCACACTGCACATTTGTTCAGTGCCTGGTCCACAGGGCCCTGGATAAATGACAGGGGCTATTATAGCTGTAAGAGACAAAGCCAATGCTGTCTCCTTGGAGAATTTAAGAACACCAATAGCTAATGCTCCACTGTGGGCTGTTCGCAGCGAATGTTTGAGAGGCCGTGATGACCTGTGACAGCCCTCCCATCCCGTTTCATCCCAGCAGAGCTTTGTGAGCTCTTTACCACCAGGTTTCTAAAACAAATGGTGGTGATTTCTTTGTCAGAGGCAGCAGCTCTCTTTCCAATTTCTAGCAGGGAAACTTCTTCCCAGCAACCTAGAGTGACCTTCTTACCCACAAATCTTGGCACTCAGACTACTGTGGGCGAGGCAACTCGGGGGACCTCGCTACTCACAATTGACATGTCTTAACAAGCACTGTGCAAGACACTCAGAGGTTGCAAATTCAAACTCACATGCCTCCAGACCAGAGGCTGGCAGTAACCCAGTGTGCAGCGTGGGCCAGTGCAGAACATGCTGCCTGTCTGTACTGCCACACAGCTATGCAGCTATGTTGCCTTGCTAAGCTGCCTTTATTGCCACACACAGCAATGAGGCTGCCTTGCTACACTGCTTTGTTATTATTATTTTTAGTGAATAGATTGTGTTGGGGGAAAATTTTCAGAGTTACAGGAAATTGAGAACATAGTACAGTTCCCATATATTCTTTCCCCCCCACCCTTGCAGTGTTTCCTATTATTAACACCTTGCGCTAGTGTGGTTACTTTGTTACAAGATACACTATTACGAACTGAAGTCCATATCTAACTTTTTGTGCTGTTATTCTGAGGATTTTGACAAATGCATAATATCCTATATCCACCATTATAATAGCACAGAGAAGCTTCATTGCCCGTGTCCCACCTATTCATCTATCCCGCCCCACAAGTCCATGGCAACCACTGATCTTTATACTGTGTTCATAGTTTTTCCTTTTCCGGAATGTCATATAGTTGCATAGCCTTTTCCTATTGGCTTCTTTCACTAAACAATATGCATGTAAGGTTCCTTGGTGCCTT
>NW_003852426.1:10068815-10119266 GCF_000181295.1 Otolemur garnettii
TCGGCTGGGCAAATCCCTAGTAGGGCAATTGCTGAGTTACGTGTATTTTTATAAAAAGACGTCAAACTGTCTTCCAAAGTGGCCGAGCCATTTTGCTCATCTACCAGCAATGAACAACAGTTCCTGTTGCCCCACCATTATTTGGTGCCGGCAGTGGTTTGGATTCTAGCCATTCAGAGGTGAGCAGTGGCGTCTCATTGCTGTTTGAATTTGCAATGCCCTGGTGATGTGCACTTATTTGCTGTCTGTATTTCTTCTTTGGTAAAGTGGCTGTTCAGGTCTTTTGCCCATTTTTTAATTAGATCATTTTCTTACTCTTGAATTTTAAGTGTTCTTTTTATACTTTTGATGCAAAACCTTTATCAGATAGATACATATTTTGCAAACATTTCCTCCCAGTCTGTGGCTTGTCTTTTCATCTTTTAACACTGTCTTTTATAGAATAGTGTTTTAAATTTTAACAAAATCCAACTTAACCATTTTTTTCTTTTATGAATCTACACTGATTATTAAAATGCCAAGCTAGCCAAACAAAGCAAACCAGGCTAGCTGTTGACCCTGGGCGTTAGGAGCTCACGTAGGAGATGTTTCCTAAAGTTAGAATACAGGCTGAAGCACTGGCACTGAGGGACAGATTGGGGGATGTGAGAAAGTCCTAGCTGGTGTGGAGGACTCACTGGCTTCCCCCAAATCTTTTTTAAAGATTTTTTGAGATAGAGACTGTGTCACCATTGGTAGAGTGCTATGGCATCACAGCTCACAGCAACCTCAAACTCTTGGGCTTAAGAGACTCTCTTGCCTCAGCCTCCCAAGTATCTGGGACTACAGGTACCTGCCACAACACCCAGCTATTTTTTGGTTGCAGTTGTCATTGTTATTTAGCTGGCCCCGGGCCGGCTTGAACCCGCCAGCCTCAGTGTATGTGGCCAGCACTCTACTCACTGAGCTACAGGTGCCTAGCCAAGACTTTTTATTAAAGAATATTATTATTATTTATTGTTTGGGATTCATTGAGGGTACAAAGAATTAGATTATACTGATTGCATTTATTAGGTAGAGTCCCTCCTATAATTGTGTTATGCTCCCAAGAGGTGTGCCATATACCATGACCCCCAAACCCCTTCCCTCCTCCCAAGAATACTTTTGGATTTACAGAAAAGTTGCAAATACAGTACAGAGAGTTCCCCTGCAACCCATACCTGGTTTCCACTATTGTGTATGTTTATGTTAGTGTAAGGTGACCAGATGTCCTGCTTTTGGTGGGACAGTCCTGATTTTTAACAATTTGTCCTGCATCCCCTGTGTTTTAAAAATGTCCTGATTTTTGGAAAGAATGCACAAGAAGCTAGGGAACAGCAGGACAACAGGAAGGAAATATACTGGCTGCTGAAAATGTGAATATAACTCCATTTGGGAATGAAGAGGTTAATGTAGCTTCATTTGGAAATGAAAAGGTGGACCTGAGCCCTACTCCTTTGAGCCCCAGGCACCGCCCTAGACATAATTTCTTTTTAATGTATTATATTTGTAAATTGTACTTATGTTGAAATTAAAAAATATATATTACAATACCATTTTTGCATTCTATGAAAATTTTTGTTGCTCCATATAGACCAAATTTTTAATTAAGAACCCCCCCCCCCCCCAGTCAATGGTGTCCCGCTTTACCAATGTTAAAATCTGGTCACCTTATGTTAGTGTGGTGTTTGAACTTTGGTAGTTTTTACCTAACATCTTTCTCTGGTCTAGGATCCCACCCAGGATGCTGAGTCACATTTTATCTGCTTTATATTTAGTCCTCACACTCCTCTTGGCGTGACAGAGTCTCTGACTTGCCTTGTTTTTGGTGACCTTTGCAGTCTGAGGAGTACTGGCCAGGCATTTTGTAGAATGTCCCTCAGTTGGGATCTGTCTGATGTTTTCCTCATGCTTTGACGGGCATTATGGGTCTTTGAAAGGAAGACCCCAGAGGTAAAGTGCCATTCTCATCACATCATATTCAAGATACTATCTGGTACCTTTTTTCTAAAGCTCTGCCTTACATCTCCAAGATGTCTGTCTTACAGCTGCACATCGAGCCCAAAGGACTGCTCTTGGTAGAGGAGGCAGAGGCCCCAGGGATGCTGCCCTGGCTTCTGGCCTGAGAGGACTGAGTCTGAGGGATGAAGGATGGCAGGAGGCACATGTCATTGGCTCTACCACCTGGGGTATGTGGTTGGAATGAGACAATAACATGGTCTGTGGAGAGGCAGAGTTCCTTCTGAATCAGCCCATCATTTAGGGAAGCTGGCTCTGGCTGTCCTCATGTGGTCCTGTGGGAGGCTGCCCACGTCTCTACTGAATCCTTGCTAGGACAAAGGGCTCCCTTGCATCTCAGCCAGCTGGCTAGCCCCTGTCCTGCCACCAACATCCCCCTCCTTCTCCCATGCTATGCCCCCTCCCATCCCACCAACCCTTTCTTCCCCCTGAGGGGGCAGGACCAGGGCTTGATATTGAACTTCTCGCCTCTTGTTTAAAGGTAGTAGGTTAACTGGCTGTCACGTGAGGGACTGAAGGGCTCAGTGCTCAAAGAAGCTTGAAAGCCATTGGCCTGAGTGGCTAATTAAATAGCAAAAGTAATTCATCCTCCTGGCTAAGGAAGGGGCTGTGGAAAGAGGTAGAGAGGCTTTTCTCGGTACCCTCACACTGCGGGCACTTTCTCTTCTTACCTTTTGTTAGAGAGAAGCTGGGACTGATCCTGCTGGGATTCAGGTGTCTGGGAAAATGGTTTCATGTGATCCAATGAATTCATTGCTGGAGATTTTACCTGTTGGGCCAAGGAGGAGTTAGCTTGACTCTAATGATATGGGAAGATGTCCCTGATGTAATTCTTAAGCAGGACAAGTCAGCTATAAAAGTTTAGGCAAAAACCCGACCTGACAGCTAATGACCATAATGATGGGCAACAAATATGACCCTTGGAGGGAAGATTGTGGGGGACGTTTGATTTATTCTCTGTGCTTTTCTGCACTTTCTCAGTTTTCTGAATTGAGCATGTATTACTTTTTATAGCTAGAAAAAAAATGTTTAAAATGTTATCTGACAAGTCTCCAGAAATCCTTTTTAGTTTTGCTACTCCTTGTCCCAAAGACTCCCCTCTAGAGTTGGGGAAATCCACGGAGCATTTCACGCAGGGGCACAGCTCTGCCGTGGGACCCTGGAAAGCTTGAGTGTGGCCACCCAGGCCTCCCAAGCAGGGCTCCCATCATAGAAAGCAAGCCCTGTCATCCTTCCCAAACGTGAGAGCACAGGAAGCTTGTGAGTTGTTGCCACAAGGCTGTTTCCTGCCTGTCTCCCTCCCTCCCCGGGAGGCTGTCCCAGCCAGTTCCATTGCCTCCTTTGTTCTGATGAGGTTAGAGGCCTCCTGCCTCGGCCCACACAGGGAACAGACCCAGGCTTTGCAATTGCTTAGGGCAGCATGGAACTGGCTCCCTGTGACAGGGTGTGCCACCATCCCTGTTGCTGTCATCTGGTCCCTTTTGTTTCAGTGTCATCCTGTGGGACAGGGGACACATGGAGTTGACACTGTTAGCTACTGTGGCTTTCACTGTCCATGTCAGTAATATGCTGTCTGAATCTATCAGCCCTGCCGGGACACTTCCTGAGTCACACTGGATGACCTTTGTCTACTGTTCAGCAGCCACACTCCATCGGGTGCCAGCTGCGGCTGATGGCCTCGCCCCCTGAGAGCTTGGGACGGGCTCTCAAGCTGGTGTCCGCAGACAGAATGCAGGGGTGCTGTGAATGTGGACAGGAACCTGTTACATCTTTATTTCTCCTAGATTCTACCTGAAATTTCGTATTTCTTTCCATAATAAATGTAGGCAACAAACCTCAGTAACATTAGTGATACTTGTGGCTTTGTCACCAATAGAAACCATGCACATTATCTTATCACATTATGGTTGGTGCAGGTATATTGTGTTCATCGTTACTTTGAAATTATGGTATATACTGGGTCCACCCTTACAGCTTATACATTCATTTTATAAGTGGTATACATATTACTGTGCCATAACTTTGCTTTTAAAATATTTTGGTAACTACTTTAATCTAATTTGTTCTCTTTGTAATCTTGTGTATTTAATTTGTCCAAATGTTCTGCGTTGTCCTGTCACATGGCCTTGGCCACACACTGGTTATTGCTTGGCTTTGTCTTTGGGCAAATATCTTTTCTGGATCTCAGTATCCTTGTCCTTAAAAATGAAGGGATCAGCCTGCTAGATCATCACTAAGGGTTCTGCCAGCCACACAAGTGGTATGATTACACGTATTTCATCACTTCCATTGTGCCACCGTTAGGAGTTACTTGAGGACAACTGGATTTGGGATTTTATACTGACACTTTTTAAGAGGTTATTTTAACTTTTACAACATTACAGAGAAGTTCTAAGAATTTGTCTCAGAAATACACAAAAATTTATCTACAAATACATTTTGAAGAAAATACTAGAAACAACCCAAACATTCAACAATAGGAAATTGGTCAAATCAATTCAAATATATCCATACAATGAAATAGTAACAGCCTTTAGCACAGTAGCTGTAGAATAATAACATGAAAAAATATAGTAAAATAACATTATTTTACTATACAATTAAGTAAAAAAGCCATTTTGTAATACTTGAACAAAAATGTAATTCTATTTTTTATAAAAATATATGGATGGATGTGCATAGAAATAAATATAGTATGATCCAACATGTTAATATTGATTGCATTTAAGTAGAGGGGTTATGATGATTTCTTTGTTTTTCCGTGTAATAAAAATTTCTATAACTAATATGCACCTATATATGACTTTGCAATAAGAAAAACAGTAAGCGGTGTGAATGTGCTATCACTGGAGGTTATCACACTGAGCACTGGTGGCTCATTAGTTTGGGGGAGCTACACCTTCCATCCCTCACCTTTCCAGGCATCAGTTGGTTATTTTAGGCATGAGAGCAAGGAAACAATTATTCCCCAGATTTTTATAGTCCTTGTCACTACAAGAAGCATGTGAGAACACGTGGGCCTATGGGTCAAGCCCCCCTCTGTCTCCTGATGCCCCACAGGGGCTGTGTGACCCCTCCCAGCTGCCCCGATGCTGTCCAGACCATACCTGCAGGCTTCTGGCCTCCTCTGCCCACCAGGCTTCAAACTCTTTCTGGAGCTTCATCTTGGCTTTGTCCATGAGCAGCTGCAAGTGCTCAATCTCCACCTTCAGGGCTTTCAGGTGCGTGAACATTGTTTTATACCTATGGAGGAACCGGCGAGTCAGGGTATTGCTGAAAGCCCTGGCCAGGGCATGGGGCTGGGGGTCTGTGAGTGGACAGGGCCTTTGCCTCAGAAGCCTGGTAGTGCTGTGCTGGTGTCAGGGACTGGGACCCTATGGGAGCCTGCCAAGGCCAGGATACAGCACCAGGGTTTGAGTCCATCATGGAGCAGCAGAATGAGGCATTTTGTCCAGTAGGCCCATGGCGGCGTGAATGTCAGATGAACAGGCCCTCCTCCAAGAATGAGAACTGCCATCTACTGAG
This sequence comes from Otolemur garnettii, assembly GCF_000181295.1. Lineage (NCBI taxonomy): Eukaryota > Metazoa > Chordata > Mammalia > Primates > Galagidae > Otolemur > Otolemur garnettii. Next base: position 10,074,378 of record NW_003852426.1, read on the forward strand.
CATTTACTAAGGGGCAGGCATTGCTCTAGGCATTGACATGGATAAACTCATGTAATCCTCTTTTCAACCCTATGAAGAAGCTTTGATCATCATCTCTGTTTTATAGGTTTAGAAACTGAGGTCTGGTGAAACACAGAGCTAGCAAGCAAGAAGTCAAAATTTGAACCCAGGCAGTCTGGCAGGAGAACCGCAGCCCTAACTGTCTCACTGTCGCGCTGGTTCACCTTCACGCTGAGGATCCAAAGCCACAACCTTAATGGGTTCAGTATGCACAGACTACATTGGTTTGGGGGATGCTGAAATAAGCCAGATGCTGTCAAACAGCAAACAGTCCACCAGCCAAGCTGAGGAGACAATTTGCCTTCTGAGGTGCTACTGAGATTTAAAATGTGGACCAAGGGGACAAGATGAAGGTAGAATAAGGGACACAAGAAGAATGGGTTGGAAAGAGACTGAGGAAAGCAAATGGAGCGAGGGAGAAGGTGGGCAACCGAGGAGCCCTAACCTTTAGGGCACAGAGCAACAGTGGCATGCGTGCCGGGGCAGCGGGGCATTCTGGAAGGAGCCCCCACGGTGCACAGCTGTCAGAGTGACCTGGAGACCAGTGCCATGAGCTTGGTTCTTCTGGGTGTGTGCTTGAGCAGGGGCAGGCGCATGCCAAGCCAGTGGGAGGAGAGTGTTGCAATGACGCCTTCAGCTCCTGAGGCAAGGCGACTTGCTTAGTGTCTCCACAACCTGCCCCCAGCAGGAGGAGAAGGCATACATTTGTTGAATGCATAATGAATGAAGGCACCCAGCAGCTTGACCCGGGTGTTGGCGAGATTCTGTGACCCTGCTGTGTGTCAGTAATGGCAATGTGTCTGTTTATGCTTGAGGCTCCTCACTCTGCAAGTAAAATCTTTTGGGGACGCTAAATGGCTGCATGAGGGTGTAATGTTCTTAGCACTTAGGAGGAAAGTGGGCTAATGCTGAGGGCCTGAGGAAGCCCACCGTAGTCATACTTCTTGACTCCCCTAGGTGGCAGCAGTAGACAAGCAGCCACTTTCCCCGCCAGGGTTGGCCTGGCTGCATCCTCACCTCACACCGACGGATCAGGCCTGGAGTCTGAGCTATAAGCCCCCACCTTACTCCAACCTGGGCATCAGAGTGAGACTCCATCTCTCAAAATAACAATAATAAAATAACTTAACATTGCCTGGGGTCCTGCTTTTCATATCTGCCTGCCCAAAGGCAGGCCCTCCTCCTACTCAATTAGAACACGCTGCTCTCTAGTATCAGGCCTGGGGCTTGGTCGCTCTATCCTGCCCTGCCCTAGGCAGGTGCAGGTCATCCTTGAGGCCCTGAGAGGCTGGGGTCAGACTGTGTGGCAAAAAGGAAGGGCACCTTTTCTTTTCTTCCTCCAGTTGTGATCGCAGCTTTTCTTCCTGTGAGTCTGGCATCGAGCGCACGGCCATATTTTCTGAGATCCCTGGAGAAAGAAAGGAAAAGGAACAGTGTGACAGGGCAGATGACAGGGTGCCAGTGCATCCCAAGACAAAGGGGACCCTGTGAGTTCCTTGTGGGGCCTCTGCTGGCTGAAAGCCCTGCGGGGAGAGGATCTAGGGTTACCCTCCCTCCGCTGGACACCTGCAGCGGGAAGGGCATCCTTCCCTCCATCGCTGCTAATCCTTTCACTACTGAGCTCACTCATTTCCTCTCCGGTCCCTGGGGAAGATGCAAAGTAACATTTCCCCACCCTCTGATAGGGCCCTTCACAAACCGAACACCCTCTCTAAGCCCTCTTACATCTTTCTCTGCATGAGTGGAGATGCTGAATTTTCCAGTCTCAGGGAATCATGCCCCCTGCTTTTTGCTCCCCTGTACAGCACAGGTTCTCTGAGCCCGATCTCCCCAGCTGACCACAGTATACAACAGGCCCCGGCGGGTGCTGAGCATGTCAGCAGTGATTGGCAGGTGCCGCATCCTGTGTCTTCACTTCTGGGATCTCCATCTGGCCCCAATGGCTGCCTTAGTAGCCGGTTGCCTGCTCTGCCCAGTGTGCTCTGAAGCGGGTCCTTTCTTAGCCTGGTGTGCGGGGTCTGCTTTTCCTCCTAGGAGTCTCCTTGTGGGGACACGGCATTTCTTAGCCCCACAGAAGATATCTTAGAAGTCACAGGGCCTTGCTTTTTGCCCCAGGTCAGGGAATAAATCCACTATGGTTGAATCCACTGTGGTCCAAGTGCTTTTGGACAAGCTCAAACTTAATCCTTACAGTACTTATTTGAGACAGGTATTTTTATTCCTATTTTACAGATAAGGATATTGAGGTACAAGGAAGTTAATCTGCTTAAGTTAGGTGGTTAACTTTAAAAACCTAATTTGTTTTGTTGCAAGTGTCTTGGATTAAGAAATTCCTTCTAGAACATATCTGACAGATGGTCATCCGCTTTCTACTTAAACACATCCAGTGATGGGGAGCCCACTGCTTCTCTGGATAGCACATTTCATTGTGGACACTGTGCTTCCTCTTACTCTGAGCTGAGACCTTCACCACTGACTTCTTTTCATCACTACTTTGGCTCTTTGGAGCAGCACACAACACTCGTCCCTCCAGAGAGAAACAGTGTGCCCTTCTTAATCTGCTGGTCCCTTGAACCTCTGAACAATAAGAACAACATCAAAACATGTTATGTGCTTAGACCTTTTTTCTGAGGCTGCCTCTGTCCAATTCCCTCATCTGGGGACTAGGGACCTGGTTACTTTCTAATTTAAGTATATAGCCCAGATCTGGACATGATACTTCAGATAGGTCTGGAAAGTCCAGGGTAGAGAAGGATTCCTCTTAGCTTTTGAAAATAAATTAATGTTTACATTTCTATAGCAGGTGAGTTACTAACAATGATGGCTTATCAAGTGTCTTCTATATGCAGGCTCGGCCAAGTTCTCAGAATTAATTCTCCAACTAACCCTTCAGAGGAGGCATTGCCATGCCATTTCAGTTAGAGTCTTGGTCTCAGAGAGGGCCATGCGTAACCCAAGGTCACACAGCTAGTAAGCTGCAGAGCTGGGATTTGAACCCACTGTTTTTTCTGGTTCCAAAGAGCTAAATGTTTACACAGCCAGTCTCCCATTACTGTGGTGTTTTTCAGCAGCTCTGCCACGGTTGGCCCCTGTTAAGCTTGTAGTCAGCTTGTTTTTGCTTTCTAAGTGATATCAAAATGCATCCTCTCCCAGCGTGGTTGTCCTTTTCATCACAAAGGCAACACGAAACATTTGCTGGCCACGCAGCCTGCAGAGGCCCCCCGTCATGCCTTGTTCTTTCCCTTTGGCTTCCTCACCCATTTGTTACCTGCGTCTTTTATGTCATTAACATGTTGGTAAATATGCTAACTAGATCAAGATTTTGTCCTTTGTCTTCTAGGCACCAGTACCCCCTTCCTTGTGTCAACTGGCAAGTGCCATCTGACTGAGCAAGTGACTCAGCCTGTCATCTAACCAGGAAATGCAGACACCACAGAGTTCCCACAACAGGCATCCCTGTGGGTCATCATGTTGACCCCAAGTGGCATACTGCCTGCCACATTACCCCCATCCCCCAGTCACAGGCACAGGGAGCCCTCGAGGACAGAGATTGGGTCCCGCCCTCTGTGTCTTCCCCCGGGCTTTGCTTGGCCTCCTCCCATAGAGCATGCTTGGTGCCATATATATTTGCTGGCTCTGTCTTTGAAAAATGCCAGGCGTGCTAGGCTGAAGGAAGTATTTTCACATTAGAATGGAAACAGTTGGACTTTAAATGGATGGAATATTTCCTTCCCTAACAGTTTCAGAAATGGGCCCCTGTATCTTACAACCTGCCATCAAAGAAATGCTGTGATCTTCTTCCTCCTTTTAGCACTTTTGGGGCCGCCCCAGGGGCACCCTGAGAAGCCTAGTGAAGCCCTGCTCTGGCGAGTGCACAGTGCAGGAGGCTGCTGGAGGCGGGTGAAGGAAGGGCGCAGATGCGGGAGCTCGCGGTGGCGAGGCAGACTCAGGGGCCTCACCAGTGGGTAGAGGGAAGGCCAGGTTGGGCCAGTGTGAATGTGGAGGCTTTCTTTAGGAGAGAGGCTGTCTCTCCCCACAGCTCCTTGACTTTTCCTTGGGTGTCTTGCCGGTTTCCTGGCCCATCACAGATGCCCTGGAAGTGTGTGGGGTGTTCAGGAGCACCGAGGCAAGGAGACACTCGGATGGGCTGATCTGCATGGAAAGATGACACTGGCTACCATTTCTGGAGTCTGCTGGACCCAGGCACCATGTCCCACCTCCTTCATTCTCACCTGTTTTACAGTCAAGTAGACCAAGGCTTTGGGTGACCAGGTGGCTTGTGCAAATACCACAATGGCAGGGCCAGGCTTTGAGTCTAGGTCTAAGTCATTCATTTGCTTATCTTACATCTTATTGAGTGTCAACTCCGTGCCTGCCCCTCTTCCAGGAGGATTCTGGTGGGGAGGGTAGACACTCAACCAACAAAACGCTGAGTCTGTATAGTGCCAAAGATTGACAGGTGCTGGAAGGAAAGGTGGTACTGGGTGGAAAGGCAGAGAATGACAGAGTAGAGGGCTGCCACGTTCGGGAGGGTGGTGGGTGCCTGTCCGAGGAGAGAAGGGGGTGTCAGAGCAGAGAGTGAATGAGGGGAGGGAGCAAGCGTGCAGGAATCAGGGCCCAGAGTGCCACAGGACAGAGTGTGCAGAGGGCCTGAGCTGGGAGCCTGCTCAGGGAGTGTGAGCACAGCCAGAAGGCCAGGTGCTGGCTGGAGGTGAGGGAGCGCGTGTAGGGTCAGTGAGGACACAGGGGGGACCATGTAGGACCTTGTGGGCCCTCATGAGGATTTTGGCCTTGAGGGACAAGGGAGGTTGGAGGGTTTTGAGGAGAGAATTGGCTTGATCTATTCCTTTGATAGCTAAGCCAAGTTGGTTTTTGCTGACTGAGACAAAGCTGCTCAATGTGAAGACTGGTTAATGGAGGGTGGCGCCAGGATGCCGTGAGCCTGTTGAAAGGGTCTGGGAAAGAAAGCTGGGTAGGGGAACTCAGGCAGCCAGAATGAGGGCACAGCTTAACCCCAAGACAAAAGCTACCCACCCATGTTGTCCTGACAATCAAATGGGCCTGTTGCCCAAGGTGCTGTCTGCTTAGTGAATGCTGCAGCCCCGCCAGGATTCAGCCACAGGCTGTTCTGATGTGCTCTGTGCCTGCCCTGGTGCCCTCCAGAGAGAACCAGGGGCTGAGAACTCAAAGGGACCCAACAAAAGTGACTGAACAAGCACAGAGAGAGGGAGTAAGCAAAGGGCGTTTGAGTTTGTAGGTCTCCATCCCCACTGGGACTCTGGCCAGGTACAGAACCTCAGTCGCCTGACAGGAGGCACAGGGAGCCCTCCTTTCAAGGACGAGATTCTGGCTGGGCCAGCAGCCCAGAAGGTCAAACCCTGAGTAGCCAGTGAAGTCCCACTGTTAAGCTGTGGGGGCAGCTGGCTCTCAAGCAATACAAAAGCAAGAGAAAAGGGTTTCATTTCAGAGACTGTAGAGCTGAATGTCACACAAAGAGGAAGCCCTGAGCACTCAAATAGTAACTAAAGCTTCAGTGGGGAGCTGTGCATAGTTCCTGGCTGACCTTATCCCTGAAGTTGCAGGTGCTTGGGAATTAGCAGCGCAGGGACAAGCCTGGCTCTCACTGAGAAGGACAGCAGAGGTACGAGCCACTCCTACCTGACGCGATTTCATGATTCTAACTGGGAAGATGTCTGGCACTTGTCTTCCCACTTCCCCATACCCTCTTCTCAACCCACCTCCCCCTTTCCTGATGTCCAAAACGGGCAGAATCATTTCTTTGCTTCAATGGTTTTCAACTAGAGGTACCCCTCAGAGTCATTTAAGGAGCTTGTAAAAGCAGAGATGGCTGGGCCTGTTATGCCTGAAATCCCCCCAAACAGTTTCCAGCAGAACAGTCCAAGACACACTCTGATGTAAAAACAGAAAGGTGAGCTTTATTGGCAAGCACGGGCCCAGACACTCTCTCCTGGTAAACACCAAGGTAGAAAGAGAGAGAGAGAGCCCCGAACCCAGGGGGTTGGAAACTTTTATGGGGTACAGAAAGCAAGAGGGGTGGGATACATTTTTGATTGGAGGTCGGCGCATGGGAAAGTGTGGGTGATTGGTGGTCAGGTTTGGGGAAGTACGAGGAGGCTCAGGATTGGCACAGGTTGAGGGGTAGGGGATTTCCCTATTTCTAACTGAAGGAGGGGGCTTGGGGTAATATGAAGCAAGACTGGGGTTAGGAAGGGGGTCTGGGGTGGTATGGAGCAAGAGGGGTGAGGTGACCTTCTGATGGGCTGGCTGGGAGGTTTGATTTCGGGGAAAAGCCTGGGTTTTGGGGAATGGGGAACTTAGTATCTAAGACGGTGGCCGGGGCTTAAAATGGCATTAGTCAGGTTCTCTCAGGCCCTCCTCCAGCCTCACAGAGTTGAAGTTTGCCCAGTAAGGCCCCATGGTGATTCAGATGTGCCCCTTGTTAAGGAACACTGCTTATGGCTTGGAGCTCAGTTTCAGGGCAAGTGCCCTGTGCAGGAGTTACTGGGGAGACAGCACCTCTGAACGTTTAGATAGGATAGTGTGTGAGAACTACCACGGCTCCTACTGCCCTGTCCACCTGTGAAAAGGGGCCCAAGGGGTGGTACCTGTAGCTCAGTGGGTAGGGCACCGGCCACATACAGCGAAGCTGGAGGGTTTGACCCCATCCTGGGCCAGCTAAAACAACAATGACAACTGCAACAAAAAAGTAGCCGGGCATTGTGGCAGACACCTATAGTCCCAGCTACTTGAGAGGCTGAGGCAAGAGAATTGCTTAAGCCCAAGAGTTTGAGGTTGCTGTGAGCTGTGATACCATGACACTTTACCGAGGGCTACATAGTGAGACTCTGTTAAAAAAAAAAAAGACAAAAAATGGGCCCGGGGTTTTCCACAACGAGAAACAATCTCTGCAAGGCTGGAGCTGCCTGCACTTGGTCCTGTGGGTGCTCACTAAAATCTGAACAATGATATCCACTGCAGGGCTGCTCCGTGCACCAGGTATGTGCATTGTCTTATACAATCTCCACGACCCCCACTCCAGATGGGGTTGCTCTGATAGGAGAAGTAATCTGTCCAGAGCACACTGCCAGGGTGAAAACCTAGCTCTGTCTGACTTCAAAGCTGGTGCTTTTTCTTCTGTGAGTGATTCTAATAACGAAGAAAGCCACAGGGAAGAACACTGACGTCTGTATTGACTTGTCCAGGGTATCTGAAGGGGATGCCCTTTTCCATGAATGCATTTCAGATCTGGGGTGGAAGAAAGGCTCAGCCTCTTCTCTGGGGGCTGGCCTGTGAAGACTGCCCTTTACTAACCCGAATCCATGACTGGTGCCCCAATTCCACTTGGTATTTGCAGCTCATATGCTGATGGTGAGAAATTGTCTACGTACTGGAGTCTGCCACTCTCCAAGGTCAGCCCCGGGAATGCCCAGAGCCAGTCAGGTCCATCTCCTTGACCATACCAGGAAATCCAAGGAAGGCAGTACTGAAATTTCCAACCATGCAGCAAAGCCAGAGGGGCCCTGTGGGCTTCTGCAGAGCGAAGGCTGTGGAACCCAACATGGCTGTCACTCAGCCTGTGCCCCTCGTGGGAGGAGGCAGTGAGTTATGTGGCTCCACCACAGCTGATAAGACATCAGAGCCAGGGAGGCATTCCAGCTGGTGTTGCTGCCATCCAACTAATGATTCATCTGTTGAACACCCACTCTGGGCCTCCTTGGGGCTAAACCGTCTCACAGAGCTGTACATCACTCAGCCTCACCTTGTTTGAGAAGTCAAAGCATCCATTCTTATGGAGATTGATGGTGTCAGTAACTCAATTATCACAATGGTCAGCAGCTCAGAGGCAAAGATTCTGGCTTCCCAATCAGACCATTTCCTGTTTAATGGCTCAAATTTATCGTCACCTGGAGTAATGGCTGGCTTATGGGTGCTCAGTGCCACCATCCATCTTGGTGTTGATGCCATGTGACACCTTAGCTGCCTGTGGCATGCCAGACATAAGGGTGTGCTGAATGATTCTGTGGACACATGGCGGGGCCTGATAATTTCACAGGCACGCTCATCCCCACCACCTCAGGCCCTGAGTTCACGTCAGGAAGGACAGGGCACCCTCTGACAGGATAAATGGCCACACTTCAGTACAACTGGAGATGTGCCACGTGCCCATCTGGAGCAAAGCCAGGCCCTGACAGCTCCCTCACAGAAGGCTGTTCACAGACTCCTCCTGTGTGAATCATCTTTCCTGCTACTCTGGGCCTCTCTGTCCAACACAATGCCCCTGGGATTGGTGGCCTCTCCTTTAGATGTTTTCCCTCTCCCCCACCATGTTCTCTGCAGAAGATGCAGGAGGCCATATAGTCGGGGCCGCACACCCTAGGCCCAGTCAGTAATATAAGGGAGGCCTTAGGGGCATAGGCCATACACAGGAAGAACATTTTTAGTCTCATTACTCATCTGGGCTCAGCATTCATTCCCTTTGTGGTCACCTCTGATCAAATGGGACTTCTCTTTCTTTCCTATCATCTGCCATCCCTTCTGCTAGAACCCCAGATCTATGTTTGGGTTCTAGTCTATGATTCTTTTATCACTGCTACAGGGCACCTGGCATGACGATGTCTGGACTTGACCTCTTTCCCAACTTAGGGCTTCTATCCCTCCCATGCTATACAAAGTGATTCCCTCAGGTTAGGGGACCTGCTGGTGAGGGACCTCCAGCGACTTATGACAGTGCCCCAAATAAGAAAGAGGCAGCTTTGAATATCTATGAGGCCCAGAGAGTCCAAAGCCCTGTTACAACAGTACCATGAAGTGAGATCTTTGCTAGCGGCCCTTCTTGGGGAAACTGAGCCTTAGCTGGCTGAGGGAAGAGGTAAAAGAGAGAAGTTGGTGACTATATCCCTTTCCTCAAGACAGGTGGCCTTAGCTGGGATAAGTTTTATCTTTGAGTGACATTTGCATTATGAAGACTGCAGTTTGGATATGAAATGACCACTTTTTACTTGCTTGTTTTGTTTGTAATTAACAATGAATGAACAGTTATGGGGTGGCTCAGGTTCCATCCCGGGGAGAGGAAGGACCGTTCCTCCTGTGAGGATTTAAAGACGCAGTGGGGGAACAACCAAGAGGTGCCTCGCGGGCACCTCCCTGTGGGGTTCCACACGTCAGACACACTGTCCGCAGCTATTAAGCCCCTACCAGAAATTACAACGTGCCTGGAGAGGAAAATGAGAAGTAGTAAATTTCCTGGTTTCACCTTTGAGTAAAATGATTCTAACATAAACGGTAGTGAAGAGAATTAAGATTCATCAGAGTTGAATTGGGATTCACTTTTTACTGCCACTTCTACTGTCACAATGATTCCACTAAAACAGTAATTTTTGTTTGATCTATGAACCCTTGGAATCTAATCTTTCCTAGAGTTCTGGGGCTTATTATAAACGCTTTCAAACACAAAAAGTTCAGAGAATGATATTAATGACACCCGTCTTGCCTCTCTCTATATTGAAAAACCTAAATAGTTTGGTACAGTAGTTTCTAGTTATTAAAAATAGAACATTCTAGAATTAGTGGAAGCCTCCTTCACAGTCCATTATCCTTCCTCTCCAGAGATAACGCTGTGCTGACCGGGTGTAGCCTTCTCTCTGTGTTTTTATATTCTCACTCTATGTTTATGCCCCTTAAACACAACAAAGTTATTTTTTGACCTGGGACCCAAGGGAGGCTGTTTTTATATTCTCACTCTATGTTTATGCCCCTTAAACGTAACAAAGTTATTTTTTGACCCGGAGGAGGCTCCAGAAGTATTCTGTTTGCCAGCACTTGTGGGACTCTACACCTGTACACATGCGCTTTAAGCATCTTTCTGTCTTCTTGTTCGCTTTCACAATAAAAGGTAAAAAGCTCCCATTCTCCTCTAATAAATAGCATTAAAATTTTTGAAATTTACATAAATGGTATCATGCCATATATATCTTTCAACACTTTTCTTTCTTTCAGTCACCATGGTTCTTGAGATTTATTTGTCTTGCTACATGGAGATCTAGTTCCCTCATTTCAGGTTCTCTATGGTGTTCCATTGTACAACGTACATGGCTCAGTGCTGGTAGGGGAGCTCATTGGCTAGGGCGCCAGCCACATACCGCAGAGCTGGCAGGTTCGAGTCCATTGTACAATGTATCATCACTTTTATCCACCTTCTCACGGGGGATCTTGGCTTGTCTCCTGGTTTTATTTTTATTTATTTTTGTTTATTTGACTACTAGGAATAGCAGCAAATAAGCAGAAAGATAAGTAAAGCACATATACAGGGCGCAGAATTGCTGGGGCACAGGGTTTACAATCTTTGGCTTTACCACATATTGCCAGAATTATCCCCAAATGGCTGTTCACAGATTTTAACAATATGATCTACTCCTCCCTGCTTCTCTTTTTTTTAGGGGAGGGGGTAGAATGTGCTCTGTGCCTGGGTATCACCTGCCTGCAGCTTTGCCCTGAAGTACTTCTACATTGTACAACTTGGGTGGGCCCCCGCCTTTATACAATGGTTCCCTCATGGCTTCCTGAATATACATCAGTATTTTCGAAATATCATTTAAAGCTTTTTGTTGGTTATTTAGAACACATAGCATCATTGGTATTCCAGCATAGCCATCCCTGGTTTCCTGTCAGTTGGTCTTTCCTAAATTCATCATCAACTTTTGGGGAGATGGGAAAGACTAACCCAGTGCCATTAAACAGGCAACAGAATGGTTCCCGTGTGCGAATCACTGTGCTCAGTGCTGGGGAAAGAAAGGAGCCCGTCAAGTGGGGGTGAGGGACAAGAGAATGAACAACTGGTGTCCATGTGATAACCCCCCATCATGAGGGTGTATGTGGAGTTCTGTGTGAGCCCCGAGGGAGTGGAGGGCATTTGGGGGGAGGGAAGTCTGTACTATTTGCCTTTGGAAATGTTTTAAGCAGATCCGCAAGGTCTGAAGGGAGGAAGATGTGTTAAAGGTTGCAGAACTCTTTCATATACAAGCGACAGCAAAAAGAAAATCAAAAATTGTTCCAGTTGAAATGGAGTGGGTGAAAATCCTGAGGCCCCCCTGTTTACCCACTGGCTCCTCTCATCTTCACCTCCTGGTCCCAAAGGGACCGTGCAGACCACCTAGGTCCCACAGGGCCCATTTTGCAGACCACAGGCCCAAATGATGCTGGAAGGTCCCCGTCAGCTCTGCCTGGGTCAGTGCTTCCTCTGCACATCCTGAACTTCCTGGTTCACACCCTGGCTCCCGCTAGGTGCTTGGGGAAGTCTGGGGAATGAAAGGTTGACAGCAGTTGGGCCTTTTGCTTTCTCTGACATTTATTGTGCCCAGGTGCAGAATTCCAAAAAGCATTTCAACACTCGGGCTTAATTTTACATCGAATGGGAGAAAAGTGGCATCAACCAAGGCCTGTCTTTGAAAAACAACAGGGATGCCACAAGAGGTCACTGCAGGAATGTGGTTTGGGGGAAAGAGGCTCTGAAAGGACTCAACTGGAACAATGCAGTGAGACAGGGAGCCTCTCTTCAGCCCCTCAGGCCCCTGCGGGAGATGAAGGCCCTGGTGCTGTCTCAGCCTGATTTCCAGGGCTGCGCGGCTCACACCAGCCAGGGGTGATCCAAGGGCCCCAGCAGCCAAATGGCCTGTTCTTGGGTGTGCTGGGGCAGCGAGGTGGGTAGGAGCAAGACTGGAGCGGGACCAGTGTCTGAGAGGTAGGATTTGCAGGGGAACCTCAGATGCTGCTTCAAACCTGCCAGTCTTATGCTTGTGGATATTTCCTTTTTATTTATGAATCACTACTAGTATTGCTATTTTCCATAATCGTATAGGAAACATGCCCACAAGTAGAGGAAATGGAATATTCTGGTAAGTCATATTTTCACACAAGTTGGGTCAGGGGATAAATGCAGAGAAAGGCATGCTGCTTTCCAACACGCTTTGCTTGTGTTGGGCGCATCTATGGGCTTCTCAAAGGCAGTAACCCCCCACCCCCAGAACAAAATAATGGACTGACTGCTTACCCTCAGTGGCCAGGCCAGGCCTGTGTGGCATGTGATCAGTGTGGGGCTCCCTGTGGCGGTCTCAGATCTAGCTGGACAATGTCCACAGCAGGTTTACTCAGAGCCGGCCAGGAGAACTCAAGGGTCGTCCCGGGCTGAGGCTGGAAGTGTGCACACCTGGAAGGGGCCGGTGCAGGTGTGGAGGAAAGGTGCAGGTGGAGGGGCGGGGATGAGTCATTCCCTCATCTGTCAGCCAGTGTGGGAGCCGGAGTTAGTGCCAGGGGCTTTCGATTTCCTAAACGGCCTCTTTGACCAAGACTTCCTCGCTAAAGTAAGTTCAGTGGCTTAACTGCCAGTAAGATAGAAGCTCAGATTTGGGGCTCTTAATGTGTTGGCCCAACTTACCATTTTAGTCTTTCCTTTAACTATTTCAGATCAACTCCCCCAAGGGGGTTACTCTCTCCTCCCCCGACCATATGCACTACACACACCCCCTATATACATCACACCCCATACATAGCAGATGCCACATGTACATACCACACACACCAACATGCAGCATACACACACACATATAAACACATACAACATGCCACATGCACCTATCATGCACACACACATGCACCCCATACACCACACATACACCTGTCACAGATGCACGGCTACACCCCAAATAGCCCAAACTAGTCCCTACTCTCCTCTGTGGTTCTGAATCCTGCCCACTCTTCAAGGCTCAGAAAAGGCTTGGGATCTTGGTGACAACCTCAAGAGGCCACAGGGGACATTTCTTCTGATGGCCTGTCCCCCTCACCTGACTGCTTGGTTGATTGTATGATGTATTTTATAAATCTTAACCACAGGTACTTGTCAGAGTTTTGATTGTGAAATGAACAAGATCTAACCCTGTCAAATATTGCGTGGAAGAGATATTTGAGAGAAAGGTCACAGCCCATGCTCCTGGAGCTGGATTCTCCGAGTTTTATTCCTGCTCTGTGCGACCATCAGAGAGCAGGTACCTGGATCCTATTATCTTGGCTGTTCACATAAACGCTTGCAGTGAGTTATGCTTTAACGCCAGGCCTCTAGCTTTTATAGAGGGTCGATATAAGAATCATCTGGCTGAACAACATTTTGGTATCTTTTGTAAAACTGCAGTTGAAGACATCGTTCACGGTGTCACTCAGTGTCCTTTTTACAAGGAACCACATGATAAATCCTGGCTCGTATTTAGTTCCAGGAAGAAATTCTATTTCTACAGATAAATTAGTTAGTATGCTTCCTACTGTCAGCCAATGAAAACTGTGTAACTCTGGGTACTTCTCTTTTTGCTTAGCAGCTGGACAAGAAAGAGCCGAATTTATTGCTTACGTGTTGTAATTTGCTCAGCTGTGGGGTCCAAAAGCACTTATGCCTTCTACTCCTTTAAATGGACTTATTTTATTTTATGTTCAAATGTCTCATTGTACTTTTGCAAGATGTGTGAGTCTGGAAGTCATCTGGGGAAGCATTCATTTGGCCATTGATTTGGCCTATTTATTGCACACACGGCTGCGAGGGATACAAAAATGAATTCTAGGAGCTCACAGTTTAGCATGGAGAACAGCTATGGAAATAATTACAAAACAAGATTGCCCACTAACTGAAGTGCATGAGTCCGGAGGAAAAGCAGACTGGGGAGGAGGCATCAGTGAAGGCTTCGAGGAGGAGGTCAGGGTTGATTTGGTTTTGTAGATAGGGCCGGAAAAGGATAGTGAATGGAAGAATACATGTATCTGAATCTGAAATTAATTATAAAAACGAGTTATCTTTTATATATGTGTCTCCTCATCCTGGTGAGATTGGAAGCTCTTTGAAGGTCAGCACTGGATCTATGCCCCTCTGTGGACTCCATGGTGTCAAAGTGCTATGGGCAGTGCAGTGTGGGGGCAGGAGCAAGGGTCTGGAGCCAGGGCATCTGGCTTTGTATCCTCAGCCGAGCAAGTTGGCCAGGCTTGCTTAACCCCTTTGGACAGCGGTGGCACTATGTATCCACCTCATGGGGAGGCTGAGCGCATTAAAGAAGAGAATATTCTTGGCACGTTGTGAAGTACTCAAGACCCACCCGCTGATAGTCTTACCTGCAGTAGTAGCCACACTCTGCCTGTTAGAGCCCAGAGTATGAAGAGTGGTAACACACACACAACTGAACTCAGCAAAGCGCTCTCAGTTCAGCTCGCTGAATCTGGTTGAGTACCATTTCCACATGGTGTTTAATTCGAAAAAAGCATTGTTTTATTGTTTCCTGAAACTTGTGTGTGAGAGTCAGCCCTCTTCTAAGTCCCTCAGTAACTTCTGTGTGTATATGATGTTCTCAGACTGGTTACTGATGTTTCTCCTGAAGGACATCCCTGCCCTCAGCCCCGTCCCATCTAGCAGCTCATGGGCCACCACGCTTCTCCAGCCTCACTTGGTCTTCATCAGTCTCCCTGCCCACTGATTTTCAAAAGGACCAGAGTCTGGAAAGTGTTTATGTTTCCTAATGTACACTGGGTGGGTGCTACATGAAGAGAGAACCATAATCTGGATTTCCAGTCAGGAAAGGGGGTACAAGTCCTCATAAGGGTGCCCTTATATGCACGCTTGTGTAAACACATACCTGGCCAGGAAAGGACCATCCATGTGCCAGTGGTATGGTAGCAAATGTTTAACAGCCAATTTCTTTAAAAAAAAAAAAAAAGCCCTTATTTATAACATCTGCCAGTTTGCTTGGTAGTGAATCCTCCTCCATAGCTGATTTTAAGGTACCAGTGTGTTGTCACTAAATGTGGGCTTGGGAAGGGTCACCCAACAGCACACACACCGTCACACAGGAGTTCCACTGCAGATACAGCAGATGCAAAGAGCTTCAAGAGTACAGAGAATAGTAAAATGTAGCAAGTTAACTCAAAAGTGATAAATTTTGAGTATCTCTTACCTTTCTAAATATAATTTTTTTAATTGTAAGCTTATGTGATTTAATTTTAATAACAGTTTTATTTAACAATGGCTTCTATTCCCAAAATGTTACAATTGGCTCTTATGATAAGGAATGAGGTGGCTCCATGTACCCTTGGAATGGCTTCTCTCTGTCAATCAGTGATTCCTTCCAAGTGGCACCTCTTACATTGTCACTGAATCTTTGACAGTGTTTTTCAACCTGTTTTATCTCACGGCACACTTGAATCTATAGTGAAACTTCTGTAGAACACTTATGTTGATAAAGAAAAAAGAGTAAAAAAAGAATATACTTATGCTTTGAATGTCTTTCAAAAATAATTTGATTAATGATCTTTAAAAGTTTCCATGGCACGCCTAAGATCCTCTCATGGCACCCCAGTGTGCCACAGCACCCCGGTTGAACTTTACTGCTTCAGGATATGGGATTGCCTTCATACAAATGTCCCTGGGCACACGTCTACTGGCATAGACAGACACAGTCTTATGCAGAGTATATGAGGAAAGCTCTCCTGCTCAGACTTGCTCGTCATCATCCCCTCAGATAAGTCCCCCAACCAACCACACCTACACTTACATGGAAACTTAAGGACGTGTAGGCAAAAGAAAGGAAGGATAGCAGAGGAAACAACATTGAAAATGGAGAGTGAGAGGAAGTAGAAAAAGGTAGACAAATGGGAACAGAAGAAAAAGAGGGGAAGGGGGGACTGACACTCAGAAAGATAAGGGGCTGGAAACGGGCGCATCACTGAGTCACTGCTTTATTCTGTCCCTGAAACCCAAACTGTAGGACATCAGGGAACCCAAACTCACCACATGAGGTGCTTTGGGTCTCGCCAGACCCCTCGTCCTAGCCTTCCGCCCACACACTCGCCCGAGGGGTCAGGGTTAAGGCCCTCCAAACACTCTGTTGCACTGAGCGTTTTCCCTCAATGAGAATGATTCCCATCTGCAGTGTGGTCACCTGGGACGCATAAGCACTGGCAGCTCCTAATCTCCCTCAGACAACCTCCTAAAGAGTTTGGACGACAACATGACAGTTAATCTCAGAATGGCAGCTGGGAGATGTTAACACTTCTTCTCTAATTGGGATAGTATGCTTTTAAAATAAATAGGTATTTCAAATGGTCTTAATTAGACTTCCAGCCAAAGTGCTTTCTGTTTGAAGTTTGCTGATTACTTCAGGCAGAGCTGGGCCCTGCTGAACCTGACACCTGCTGTAATTCAGAAGAAGGCTCCCAGAGAGACGAGCAGAGGAATTAAGGCTCAAAGCTGCAATGACAAACATGGAACTGAAGGCCCAGGGAGTGTTTGTCTCCGCCGGACGGACCAGCCCTGGGAGGACGGGGAGACTGGACAGCAGAGAAGATAGAATGGAAATGGCTTTCCGGGCCCAAGATTAAAATTGTCCCTGGAGTTGAATGGTATTTTTCACATATTGTTTCTATTGAACCAGTATCATGAAGTCTAAAGAAGACGCCAGATGTTTCAGGGCCAGGTGGCAGCCCTCAGGGATGACTCCACATGCAGGGACCTGCGTGGGTGGGCATGGAGCAGGACACAGATGCCCAGAAGGCCCCTGGGCACAGCTTCCTGATAGAGGTATTCTGCCTTCCCCAACTGGCCCAAGGAGTGAGGGCCCTGGGCAGCCCCAGCTCCTTCCTGGAGAAGGCACTTGGCAGAGTCTCAACTCCAAGTGCGAGCCCAACTGTCTAGCTGTGGGAGGGCAGGGTTACCTGACCCCTACATCCTGGGGCCAGCAGAGGGAGCGCAGAGCTCAAGTCAATGTGGCTTGGGCTTCCTCGTTCTGTTTCAGATGAGATCAGAAGTCATTTTACATGGTCATTACTACATTCTATTACTGAAACACAAAAGCCAACCTTTTACTAATCCAAATTCCTAGGGTCTAATGGGTCATCCTCACGGCGGTAGGGGCTCTCCTGTATTTCTCCAGCAGGCTCTGGATTTCAGTTCACCCTCACCCTGTGGGCCAGGGCAGGGCCCAGGCCATCCTAAGGGGAACCCCTTTGTACGGTTTCTTATTTACTCAAGCCTCTGTGGAAGGCCGGTGCCAGGCTAGTGAAGAGAAAGCCAGGTCTCTGCCCTGCCTGTCTACCTGGGAGCTACGCTCTCCTCCCACGTGACTTCATGGGGTTACATATCTGCAGCTGCCCCCTGCTTAAAGAGGCCTCTTAGAATGTGACTATATGGGTTTAGTGTGTGCACATTATCAATGTGTTGGGGGTGGACTGATATTGACGTGGGCCACAAACAGCACGAGGACCAAGAACGCCAAGTCTGGACTCGGAGAGCACTGGGTCCACAGCGGTTTCTACTCTGCATGACCTTGGGGAGGCCACTGAAGCTGCTTCATCTGGCAAATTCACTCACATTTTCAGACTGTGCAAGGATGAAAGGAGACAGTGCACAAAGTTGTGAGCAGAGATGGTAAATGGTCACTGTTTCATCACTGTTAGGGTTTGCTAGCAATGGTTAGGATTAGTTAGGAGGACCCTGAGGAGCTGAGACGCAGGGAGTGAACTTCCGTGGACCTGTGGGGTGGGAGAGGGCAGGGGCCTTTGGCATAGATGGAAGGGTAGGGCTCCAGGTGCTGAAAGCCAGGTGCAGGCACAGGCTGGGGAAGCTGCTCCCATGGGTGGGTGGGGGGCATCCAGATGAGTCCAGATGCCCTGGACTTCCTTTTCTCCCTGAGAATTTAGCTGGACTAGCTTTTAGTTCAAAAAGGCTTACGTCTTTAAGACAACACCTGCTTACATTACCTTCACCTTCTTCCTGCAGACTCCACGTTGTACCTACCTAGCGCTACTTGCTGTATGTGCCGCTGGGTGATCTCCTCCTTCAGGTGGCCTGTGGAAGACACAAAGGCAAACCACTAGTGAGTTTCCAGTGGGCTGGAGGAAGGCCTGGCCTCAGAGGCATGTGGCAAGCTAAAAGGTAATAAAGGTAGATTAAGGGAGATTAAAACAGGCATAGCTTCCACGAAGAGCCCTCCTACTCCCTAGACTGTGTGGAAGAAGAGGTGGCCAAGGCCCAGATGCTGGCCCGTGCGTCAATGCACGTGCACGTTTCACCCTTGGAATCAATCAGCTTAGAGTTCAATGATCTCATTCTGCCACGCATAATCTCTTCTAGGCCCTGGTCTCTTAAATAGTTAGGTTTTTTATTAATGAAGGGGAGGTAGGATTTGGTCTGTTAATATGTTTTAGGGCCACTTTTAAATCCACTTCTTTCTTTAAACTTTGTGAAGCAGGGCAGTGCCTGTGGCTCAGTGAGTAGGGCGCCGGCCCCATGTCCTGAGGGTGGCAGGTTTGAACCCAGCTCCAGCCAAACTACAACAGAAAAATAGCCAGGCATTGTGGTGGGTACCTGTAGTTCCAGCTACTCAGGGTGACTGAGTAAGAGAATCAGCTAATCCTAAGAGCTGGAGGTTGCTCTGCGCTGTGATGCCACAGCACTCTACCAAGGGTGACAAAGTGAGACTCTTATCTCTAAAAAAAAAAAAAAGAAATAAACTTTGTGAAACTGTGTCAGATAAAAAATATGGTGGTTTTAGTTGACAATAACCTTAACACTTTGACATTTGGTATGCAACTTATATAATTATAGGTCGCATTAATAAAGGTATTGTGTGTAGATCAAGGGAGGGACAGTTTGAGTATACTCTGCAGTGATGACGCCACAAGTTGTATTCTGAGATCTACTCTTCAAAAGAAACATTAGCAAGGTAGAAAATAGTCAGACGATAGTGAGTGGGGTTGAGAAACCATGCCATGTAAGAAATATTTGAGGTGACCTGAGATGTTAGACAAGACAAGCCTTGGAGGCTGAGATGTTTATTTATTTATCTTATTAAATCATAGCTGTGTACATTAATGCAGTCAGGGGGTACAGAGTGCTGTTTCTATATGCAATTTGAAATACTTTCATCCAACTGGTTAACACAGCCTTCATGTTATTTTCTTAGTTATTGTGTTAAGACATTTATATTCTACATTTAGAAAGATTCATATTTACTCTTGTAAGATGAACCATAGGCATGGTCCCACCAATCACCCTCCCTCCACCCATCCCCCCTCCCCTTTCCCCATATTCTTGGGCTAAAATTGGGTTATAGTTTTCCTATGAAAGCTATAAATTAGTTTCATAGTAGAGCTGACTACATTGGATACTTTTTCTTCCATTCTTGAGATACTTTGCTAAGAAGAATATTTTCCAGCTCCATCCATGTAAACATGAAGGAGGTAAAGTCTCCATCTTTCTTTATGGCTGCAGAGTATTCCATGGTATACATACACCACAATTTATTGATCCATTTATGGGTCAATGGGCACTTGGGCTTTTTCCATGACCTAGTGATTATGAATTGGGCTGTAATGAACATTCTGATACAAATATCTTTATTGTAGTGTGTTTTTTGGTATTCTGCATATATACCTAGTAGAGGAGTTATAGGATCAAATGGCAGGTCTATTTTTAGTTCTCTAAATGTTCTCCAGATATCTTTCCAAAAGGAACGTATTAGTTTGCAATCTCACCAGCAGGGTAGAAGTGTTCCCTTTTCACCACAACCACACCAGCATCTATGATTTTGTGATTTTGTGATATAGGCTAATCTTACTGGAGTTAGGTGATATCTCAAAGTAGTTTTGATTTGCGTTTCTCTGATGATTAAGGATGGTGAGTATTTTTTCATATATCTGTAGGTCATGCTCCGGTCTTCTTTAGAGAAGTTTTTCTTCAAGTCCCTTGCCCATCCTGAGATGGGATCACTTGTTTTCTTCTTGCTAATATGTTTGAGTTCTCTGTGGATTCTGGTTATTAAACCTTTGTCGGAGACATAACTAGCAAATATCTTCTCCCATTCTGAGGGCTGTCTGCTTGCTTTACTTACTGTGTTCTTGGCTGTGCAGAAGCTTTTCAGTGTGATTAGGTCCCAGAAGTGTATTTTTGATGTTACTTCAATTGCCTGGGGGTCCTCATAAAATTTTCACCCAGGCTGATTTCTTCAAGTGTTTTCCCTACACTTCTAGTATTTTTATAGTTTCATGTCTTAAGTTTAAATCTTTAATCCAGTGAGAGTCTATCTTAGTTAGTGGTGAAAGGTGTGGATCCAGTTTCAGTCTTCTACAGGTCACCAGTCAGTTAGCCCAGCACCATTTGTTAAATAGGGAATCTTTTCCCCACTCAATATTTTTAATTGGCTTCTCAAAGATCATATAACAGTAAGTAGTTGGGTTATCTCTTGGTTCTCTATTCTGTTCCATACATCTACCTCTCTGCTTCTGTGCCAATACCATGCTGTTTTGATCACTGTGGATTTATAGTATAGTCTGATGTCTGGTAGCATGATTCCTCCTGCTTTGTTTTTATTTCTGAGTAATGTCTTGGCTATTCGAGGTTTTTTCTGACTCCATATAAAATGAAGTATTATTTTTTCAAGATCTTTAAAGTCTGACAATGGAACTTTAATAGGGATTGCCTTAAAATTATATATTGCTTTGGGTGGTATGGACATTTTAACAATGTTAATTCTTCCTAGCCATGAGCATGGTATGTTTTTCCATTTGTTAACATTTTCAGCTATTTCTTTTCTTAGAGTTTCATAGTTCTCTTTACAGAGATCTTTCACATCCTTTGTTAAGTAAACTCCCAAATATTTCATCTTCTTTGGCACTACTGTAAATGGAATAGAGTTCTTGACTATTTTTTCAGCTTGGCTATTGTTGGTATATATAAAGGCTACTGATTTGTGAGTATTGATTTTATAACCTGAGACGCTACTGTATTCCTTGATCACTTCTAAGAATTTTGTAGTCAAATCCCTGGTGTTTTCCAGATATACA
Organism: Otolemur garnettii; assembly: GCF_000181295.1. NCBI lineage: Eukaryota > Metazoa > Chordata > Mammalia > Primates > Galagidae > Otolemur > Otolemur garnettii. Next base: position 10,095,321 of record NW_003852426.1, read on the forward strand.
ATCATATCATCTGGGAAGAGTGAAAGTTTAATCTCTTCTGACCCTATATGGATACCCTTGATTGCCTTTTCTTCCCTAATTATGATGGCTAAAACTTCCATTACAATGTTAAAGAGCAATGGAGACAATGGGCAACCTTGCTTGGCTCCTGATCTGACTGGAAATGATTTCAATTTAACTGTATTCAGTACAATATTGGCTGTGTGTTTGCTGTAGATGGCCTCTATCAATTTGAGGAATGTCCCTTCTATGCCAATTTTCTTAAGTATTCTGATCATGAAGGGATGCTGGATATTATCAAAAGCTTTTTCTGCATCAATTGTGCTAATCATATGGTCTTTGTTTTTTAATTTGTTTATGTGATGAATTACATTTATAGATTTATGTATGTTGAACCAGCCTTGAGATCCTGGGATAAAACCCACTTGGTCATGGTGTATAATTTGTTTGATGTGTTGCTGGATTCTGTTTTTGCATCAATATTCATTAGTGATATTGGTCTGTAGTTTTCTTTCCTTGTTGGGTCTTTTTCTGGTTTGGGGATCAAAGTGATGTTTGCTTCATAGAATGTGTTGGGTAGTATACCTACTTTTTCTGTATTTTGGAAAAGGTTAAGTAGTATAGGTACTAGTTCCTCTTTAAAGGTTTGGTAGAATTCTGACGTGAAGCCATCTGGTCCCGGACTTTTCTTTTTAGGGAGATTTTGTATAGTTGATGCCATTTCAGAACTTGATATAGGCCTGTTCAACATTTCCACTCAGGCTGAGATGTTTAGATGGAGAAGATATAACTTAGAGGGAGAGGAGATGTGGAGATAATGGCTGTCTTTGCATATCTGAATGTTGTCACATGGATGAGAGAAAAGATTTGTTTTATTTCTGAGGGTAGAAATCAAGTCAAATTGTTGCAGATTTTGGGCTCAATATGAGGAAGAAAGTGCTCACAATGAAGACTGCCTCAGAATGGATTAAGTTGTCTCAAAGTGGATTAAATGTCCTGGCAAAGCAGTGTGACCTTCTGAATGTGCTTAAGCAGAAGCTGGGTGACCATCTGGTGGGTCATTCCAGTGAGAGTTCCTGCCCTGGGTAGGATTTGGGAGGCAATGACCTCTAGGCTTCCCCATCTCTAACAGTCCATGGTTTCATGCTGGAGGGATCGTGAAGCAGCAGCCCCAGAGTTTGTTTATGTCAGTGCTGTTTGGATCTCATGTCCCACTGGGGGATTCTGAGAAAGCCTGGGAACTCCACTGCTCCCGTGGCTAATGGATTTCCTTCCTCACGTAAAGAACATTCTACACCTCCAAGGCCACAGCCGAACTGAGTATTCAAAAGATGAACAGGTAACAAAGCAGTCACAAGAGACCTTGTCAGTTGCAGAACGTTCTAGAAGGGTTTTTCTGGTCACAATGTTCTCACTGGGAGGGCCGGCAGAGGTCAGTCAGTTTAACTTTGCTCTCAATTTAGGAATCCCATCTACAGAAGGAAATGGATGTTTCCGCCCTGATTTGTGTCTCTTCAGGCTCTCGTACATAAGGAATTACTTAGGTGGAGCTGACACCTGCTTCCCTGTAACTTTCAGTTGTTGGGCCTGGTCTCCTCTTTGGATCAGCACAGAGAAGGATCCCCTTTTGCTGGTAGCTAGAGTCTTTCACATATTTGAGGATGCCACGATTTCTTCACGAAGACTTGCTCTGTTTGAATTAATACCCAAGTCCTTCCGTGAACCTGTGGAGGCCACTGTCCCCAGGAACATCGTCATCTTGGATGAGGGCCCGGGGCTCTGGCTATCTGTGCCTTGTCTCCCCTGTGCCCCCACTGGAGAGGATTATGCATAGAGAGGAGGACTAGAATTGGGTCTGGGCAATAAATAATTCCACATGGGGAAGGGTGGGGACTTCAGGAGTTGTTGAGGGGGGTCAGGGGAAGTAGAGGCTTGGCCCAGTGAGGGGTGCTGGTGGGCCTGGACTCAACAGGAAGATGACCTGACAGCTGGGCCAGCCACAGGTGGGATCTCTTCCCCGTTCTGTGTGATATGAGCTTATTTTACAGGTCAGCAGAGTAAAGACGATGAAGGCATTAAGTTGGTGTTGGACCAACTGTAGTCTGTATCAAACATTGCTGTATTGAATCTAAAAAAGCACAGCACACTCACATTCCAAATGAAAGGAGTTAAATGTTGTGACAAATACAATACTCCCTTTGGAAACATCTCTGCTCTCCAGTGGGTCACTGAGGGCCTTGTCATCCCAATAGCATGAAGAACCACTGAGGCCTTGGCGCCTGCCTTTTTCCTGGGTATCTGATGCAGCGCCTTATACCATGAGCCTTTCCCAGGCCTGGCTCGGGCCAGATGGTGACTGGCTCTGTCAAAGCACATTCTGGGCTGCATTCTTCCCTGGAAAACTACGTTCTCCCAGTGAGCCCTCCTGACCACGCTGTGCCTGCAGTAGGGGCCAACTTGGTATATGTCCTGACTTCCCCCTGTAGGAATGACCAGCTGCCCTTTCCTTAAACTCTAGGAAGGTTTGGTTTTTTTTGAATGACGGGTTAAGGATTCTCTGCAGGTGCTGGGTTGGAAAGAGTTGCTCATGTAAATGAAGAGGGAGGTTTTGCTACCAGGACTGAGAGTTCTATAAACTCCACAAACATAAATACTTTCAGAACAATGAGGCATCCTGGGGAGACGAAAGGTAACTTTATAATGTTACGTACGTACACTTTTCGTGATAGTCAGTTTTGGTGAACTGACTAACACCACTCACCATATGGCAGTTTTTTTTTCTTTAGATTTTTCTAAACAAACTTCATGGCTGAAATAGCCTCATGGCTGATTCCTAATTGTATTTTCTAACAGAGCCATTCTTCTTGTGCAGATAACAGTCTGTGTAACCTGCTGGATCTTGCAGCTCCACAGGCTTTGGCACCAGAAGGAGTTGAGGGGGATTGCAGAATTCACTCAGCATGCAGCTTGCTGTCATTACCACGGTGATAAATTTGCTGGTTTTGGCCTGGGTTCCTGGACACATCCTCATCCAGAGGTATGGAAAAGAGATGAAACGGAAACAGAGAACTCCCCGCCTGAGGCAGGAGACAGTCTAGGAGGGAAGCAGGGAGCCCAGATTGGGGTTGAAAACCAAAAGGGCAGGGGAGGGAAGGGAAGCCTTGCTTGTAGGAGGGTGTTGGCAATTAGCAATTTTTTAATCCATTAATTTACTACAGTACATGCTAGAAAAACCTTCTACACCTTTCTCACTCCTTAATTGATAGAATAGAGATGGCAACAGGGGGCACAGCCTGCAATAACTCACGGGAAAGCTCTAGAGATGTGAGCGACCTCGCACACATCCATGCGCAGGTGCGTGGAGATGCTGTCCTGCTGGGCAGGTGCCTGGAGGTGCCGTCCAGCAGGGCAGGTGCGTGGAGGCGCCGTCCAGCAGGGCAGGTGTGTGGAGGCGCCGTCCTGCAGGGCGTGTGTTTTTTCTGTTTTCAAGTAGTTCATAGGAAAAGTGTCATCATCATGCGGAAGGAAAACTGAGTTTTTACATTTACATTCAGTCTTACGGATACAATCATTTTCCTTAAGCTTTGTTTGGTATACGTGCTAGTTGGAGCTTGTCCTGGGCCAGCCAGCCAGTTTTCACTGATGACTCCCCAGTATGCAGGCTGTGCCTGCAGTTTCCGTGATGCCGTGCCTCACTGAGGGTGTTTATGTTGTTATCAAGCCAATAAATATTTATTGCTCTTCCACTGTGTATGCATTTTTCCCTCCATGCCTCATGCCCTATTCTCATTTTGCTCTTCTTCCAGCAGGCACACATTCTGATCGGCTCCATGTACCCTTTTATCGTATATGCTCTTACAGTTTGCATTAGTTTTCTGTGTAGTTTTTAAGCTGCGGAAGTACTGTTGTGCTACAGAGCTCATTCTGTCCCTTACTTACTTACTGTGTTTGTGACGTCTACCCAGTTTGCTACACGTGCATCTAGTTCTCAATTTCTTACTGCTACATTCCTTCCATAGCAGGTACCCCAACATTGTACTTCCATTTCCTATGGCTGAATAACAGGATTGTGCCCCACCACTGCCGACACAAATGGTGCTGTGATGACCACAAAGTCTTATAAGTCTGTGAGAAAAGTCCTCTGCCGGGCTCTCAGTAGATCTGAACACGTAACTTGAGTGCTGCTGTTCATAATAATCATGCTAGTCTATACGCCCAGGGCAAAGATCTTAAAGTATGTTGGAGATACTCAAAGAAGTGTGAAAGTGTATGTTTTCTTTAAAAAAAAAAAAAAAGAAATCATGCACCAAATAGTTGTAAATGAAGTAAGAATAGGTGGGCAGGAAAGTAATTTTGAAATGAAAAATCGTCATTGAATCAAAAAGAATACAACAGAGGGACTAAGGAATCAAAACCTAGATTGGGCAAATTTCAAAAGTGAATTTAATGGGAAGATGGTGTGGACAAACTCACCCGAAACATAGCACTGAAAGCCAAAGAAACAACAACGGGCAATCTCAGAGAAGAAATTGATAAGAGTTTATCATGTTGAATAAAAATTCTAGAAGGGAACAGGCAAATGGTCAAGAAGCAATATTTGGGGAGATAGCAATTGGGATTTTCCAGAAGAAAACCATAAACGTTTGGGTTGAAAGTGCACTTTGACTATTGAGCAGGATAAATAAAAATAAATCCACCCACAGACATCCAGACATATCATAGTAAAACTATAGAACTTCAGGGAAAAAGAACCGCTATTCACAGCTTCCAGGAAACCTGCAAAGGGCAGACTTAGATGACAGCCTACTCCTTAATGACAACGAGAGGGACCAGGAGACAATGGGGAGAAATACCTGACTTGAACGTTATTCCTAGTCAAACTATCATTCAGAGGTGAGGGCACAGTAAAGACGCCATCAGTTGTTAAAAAACAAACACAAAGCACAAACCACCCATAGGCCCGCCCTCTAACTGAGAAGCAGCCAAGCTTGGAGGACAGGTGGCGGACTGTGGAGCTAGGCTCCCTGGTCTGCACACCAGCTGGGCTGCTTACTGTGCAACTTCGAGCAAGGTACTGAATGTCACTGTGCTTCAGTTTCTGCTTCTGCAAAATGGGGATGATAATAGTATCTGTTGAGAGACTTGAATCAGGTCACATGTGTAAAGTGCTTAGAGGAAAGCCTGGCATAGAATGAGCACTATGGAAGTGTAAGAGTTGTGGGTATGATCAGCAAGAAGAAAAACACCCAGAGAGATGTGCAGTAAAAGAAATGATAAGCATAAAATGTGAATTAAACATTTGAGTAAAAACATTTAACACTGGCCATAAAAAACCTCAGTGGATGTGTGTGTCTGAAAACTAAAATTTTAAGCAATAATGATGATTGGAAATAAAGTGGTGGGATGTTCCATGGGGCATTAGAGTAAGCTATGACCCTGGATGTGGTTGTGAGGAGGATATAGTGGGAGTAACTACAGACATTGTTATAATTACTTTTTAACGTTAGAAGAACAAGAACATATGCTATAGTAGCCAAATCAATAGAAGACCAGAAAAAAGGTGGGGGAGGTACCTAGTGGAGAAAGAATACCAAAATCTTAACAGTTCCACAGAAGGCAGCAAAGGAGAAAAAAAGGAAGTGAAGAAAAGAAGGGTGGCATAAACAATCCTGTGTTTGGCCTAACAAACAATGGCAAGAGGCTTACACGTACACGTGTGCATACAGAACTGTATGTGTGAGCAAGTGCGTGTTTTTGTGCACACAACAGAGGGTGCCGACAAATATGTGTACATTCCCAGGAAGAAAACAGCAACTGCATTAAATCTGTAATACTCAAATCACAGTTGACTTCTCCAGTTACTCCTTTTTGGTTGTCACTAGAGATTGAATATTACAGTTTTAATACAGTTTTTCCCTTCCTTAAGATCAGTAGGCACTTTCTGGCACCCTCTGTGTCTATGTGGCCACGTGGTCATGGCAGTTATACGAGTGGACATCTAACAGCTGTTATGATAGGCTACCGAGGGTGGAAGTGGGTGGAGGATGAATTGGGTGGGAGAAGTGTGGCCAAGCAAGATTTTAAAAAGAAGAAACTGTGCTTTAATAAGAGTCTATGATTTTTGGTTTATAGAAAAGTATAATTTGTGTGTATTTATGAGTATAAAACACAAAAATTAAAAACCCACTACCCTTTCTTGAGAGGGAAACGAGATGTTACCATAAGCTTACTATAAGCATGCTGAAAATTGGGCTGTGGCACCTGCCACGCATGTAACGTCATCTGTCACGTGTGCTGACTGGAATACTTACAGCCCTAGTCTCAGCGACAGAGAGGTGGAAAGGAGGAGTGTTTCAGTGTCAGATTGTCTGGCAGAGCTCTGTTACTCACCCGTAGCCTCTTGAGAAAGGGCAAAGGTGGAGAGTAGGGAACGAGGGGAAGCCCAGGGCAGCAGCAGCAACCCAAGGGACTGCCACTGGCCTGGGGGCCAGGGGTGCGGAGGCCTGTGAGCAGCCTTCTGCCCTTCTCGGGATCAGGAAGATAGGCCCATTTCGGGGTTCTCAAAAGAAAAAGGTCCAGTGATGGAACACAGAGTGGGAGACCAGGAATGGTTCAAATGCTGCGCAAATATTTTCAAGACTTCCTATTCCAAAATGACATTTCGATTCTTCAGAATTCAAGATTCTTCTCCCATTTAGTATGCTAAACATCATATTTGACAATAGAAGTTACAGAGAGAGAGCACAAGGCAGCTCATTCTAAAAAACGTCAATAATTTCAAGAAAAACATTGGAACTTGCCTTGATTTCTCCCATGGGAATTTTTTCAGCGCTCCCCATCACCTTGGCCCTGTCTCGTGGAGGGGGATGTGACCAGTAATTTATGAGCATTTCAGCATAGGATGAAAACACCAGACAGTAGTCTTGGCATTCAAGACAGCTCCTTTCTTATTATCAGGATAGTACATGATGATCACATTTTGGGGAATGCTCTCACTTATAAAAAATGAGCAAATTATACCATATCTGAGAGACCCAATTTCTTTTGCTGTGGAATATTCATTCAGGCTACCCAAGTAATCAAAATAGTACAAGACTAGAATATTCTGTCTGAAGCGTCGGCATTTGGCTATTGTATATGCTTAATTAAGCTAAGAAGCTTACTGATATCACTATTCCAGTATGTGATAATATTACACAAACATATTCAGAGAATTAAGTAAATAAGCACATTTGTAAAAAGCTCAAACTAATGTGGAGATGCAAGTAGGTGAGCATAAGGAAAATTTTCAGCTCAGCAAGCAGCATGAATTGTTAAATACTAAACATCTCAGGGAGCTTAAGGCTCATGATGATGTTGGCATCTATTCAAAAGATGTTACTTTAGATGCTTCAAAGTCCTTATCTCAGCAAGGAAGGGATATAACAGCTTCCAAGGCCTGCCCTGGAGGAGTAGCTGCAGTTCACAGTCATCCTTTCTGTTTGAAGATGTGGTTCTGGTTGCCAGAAATGCTGTCTGGGGCAAGGGCAGGGCCTGTGTAGCTGTGGCCTCTGACTTCCATCCGTGCATCCTCAGAGGTAGCACAGGGGACACTCTCAGGGGCGCCTGGGAGCATGCAAGGCTCCTCTGCTCCAGTGTGCTTGAAAAAGGTATATTCTATTTGTTCCTATGTCCCTCTATTCATGATGGACGCTGCTTTGTCCTCTCACTAACTGTGGAGGTAGAGAGCAGAGCCCACTAAGGATTATGAAATCAACCCCAAAGTTCTGTGAGGTTTGATTTTGCAATATATATAGTTTTTAATATTTGGATAACAACATCAAAACAGTGAGTATTCTATGCCTTTTTGATATAAACAATAAACTCACTTTGAAATAAAACATGATTCTATTCACCTAATTTTAAATCAGCTACTGCTTACAAGAAAGTCAGTAGGAAGAAACATGCCCCAACTAAGGTTCACTGCTGGTCAAACTTCCAGCTTGCCTGTAAAATAATTGTCTAACACAGAGTTGGTGGTTTGTGATGTGGGAATTATTATTATCCAACTCAGGGTTTCACAAACCTGAAGAGGCTGAAGATTAGGAGAAACATGTCAGTGAGTTTGTGAATGAATACTACAATCGAATGGGAATGTTTTCAAAAGTCACTGAAGGTTCAAAGTCATGTTTTCTATGGTGCATATGCATGTTGCTTCTTTCTGGTGCAATGGGCCAGGCTCTCTGTGAGGTTCCTGCACTCTGTCTCTGCAGTCACTCACATGGGTGGAGGTGGGGAGCAGGGTTGGGATGTGTTAGTGCAACTCAGGGGAGCCGTTCAAGAAAGCCAAAGGAGCCTGAGCCCAGAGGAGGAGCCAGCAGGAACACTGGGATCATGGTGGAGGTGGGGAGCGGGAGAAGGGTGGCTGGCCCGCAGGGACAACTACACAGCACTGAGGGCTGAGCTGCAGGTGGGGAAGTGGAAAATGTCACAAAAAATCACATAGGGAACTCTGGGCCTGGAGTGATGGAAAGAATATGGGCTTGGGCAGCAGGAGGGTTGGCACTGTCACTTACTACCTGTGACCCTGGGCACCGAATCTCTTTGAGCCTCAGTTTCTTCATTAAAATCGCCTGCTAATACAAACCTGGTAAGGTTGGTGCAAGAATTAGACCAAATGGTCCTAAAGTACCCAGTACAGTGCCTGGCACGTTGTTGGTGCACAATAACTGGTGGCAGTAACAAGGGGGGTTAATAAGAGTAATGATTGTGAGGGGTGTCTGGGTTATAAAGAATGCAGCACGGAGGACTGAGAAAAGTCAACTCATTTCAATTGTTGCTAAGGCCCTGATTATACTGAAGTGTGGTGTGACATCTGCATTTATCCCTGTTCTCTTTTAGGAAAGCAACTTTCAGGCCTAAATTAACACGCTATCACGGGCCAGTAGATGTCACTGAAGTTCCCCTATCCCCTCCCTGAGAGGGGGTGGGGAGGCAATCCTGTGTCCTTGCAATAGTCCAACTCAGGGTTTCACAAAACAGAACCGTGACCTTTTGGCTCTCCCTGACCCCAACTACAACTTTTCACAAATTCAGTTTATATTTACTAAACCTTCTGCCTTCTGATCAGTTATTCACCCTCAACTTCACCATTACTTTCAGTAGTAATGGAGGCTTTCATATTCTGTGATCGTCAAATATGATTGATTTCTGTAATTAGAAGTAAATGGCTTTTTAATAAGCTTGCTTGAAATGCTGGTGGTAATGGTCCTGTTTTCAGAGCCCGGGACAATTTCCATCTTTATCCTGTTATTTATTTATTTATTTTTCTTCCAGAAAACAACACTGGAGTACTTGCTCCTTTTGTTTCCTTAGTGGCTAAATATTTTCAAAATTCAAAGAGGAAGGCCAGAGGCAGAGACAGACTTGCCCATCACTTTGCAGATGGTATTTTTAAGAAATGACATATTTCAGGAAGAAGAGTTTTCCCTCCCTGAAACGGAGTTTTGCCTGCATGAAATTCAAGCACATGTGGCTCTATTTCTTACAGATTTCAATCACAGTGGATTTAAGCTGGCCATTTTGGAGATAAGTGGAGAATAAGGGAACATGAGGAAGTAAGATTAAAAAAAAAAAAAAACAACAAAGCAGGCAGCAGAACCAGAAAGGAGGTTTGCACAAGGAACCTTTGGGAGAGATGAAGGGAGCTGTGGTACACACAGTCTGAGCACGACACTTCTTCATCCATGCAAATGGGTGAGCAGGAGTGGGGACAGAACACGTGCCCAGAGCGCTGACGGCAGAGTTTATGGCGCTGTGTCTCTGAGGGATAATATCAGGAAGGCAGTGAACACTCAGAGAGAAGAAAAACAGACACAAGAAAGGAACTGCCACAATATGCAAAGATAAAAATAATTTACAAGCTTCATGTTGAAACTTCAGGGGAAATCCTGAAAAACTTTTTGTGTGCAAGGGATGGTAAATGCAAGCTAAACATACAGAATCCATTATGACAAACCGAAGATGAACGAAATGTTATTATAGCTCTTTAGTATATTGGCCTCACTTTTGTTTTGGTGACTATAAAAACATTTGTAGGGACTTTCATAAGTTTACTTGCAAACTCAGTCTTGTTTTTCACATAAAGGCTTAAACCCTAATTATGGCTTTTCCTATCGCAGACATGTTCTGTTCCTTCACGGGACAGAAGGATGACTGTACCCTATAAATTAGAAGACTCAACAGTATACGTCCCAGCACAGCAATTGTTTACAACCCTCATTGCAGCAGAAGCTGGGTTCCTTCCAGCTTGAGGAATATATTGGTCACCAGCTGCTCCAGTGGTCTAACAAGTGACAGGAAGAGACCAGGCCTTCACATCCTTTGAACTTGGGAATATAAAATTTTCAGAATTAGGAGCAGCTTCTGCCTTCTATGGGAGAGTCTTGATACTATCTTTGAGGCAAACACAGCTCTGTTTGAGATAATCTAATCACTTTAATGGCCCATTTGAAGTCTGCACATGTAAGGTAAAGATCTACCATTATTTTTCAGGAAGCTCTAAAAATGAAATAACCCAAAGACAGGTAGGTGCTTCAAAGTAAGAGTTACATGCTCAGTTCAGTATTCTGTGTTCAGAAACACAGATTGGGTGTTTCTTTAGAAGAACTATGTATCTACAGACCTAGAGAATTTTTTCTTTTTAATTTGCTCATACATTTTCCTATGTCCAGACAGTAGTGTTTGTGCTGGGATGGTAAATTTTATATGTCAACTTGTCTGGGCTATGGTGCTCAGATGTTTTGTCAAACACCAAACTAGATGTTGCTTTTTAGATGTAGTTAACATTTATTTGATTTTATTTTTTTGAGACTGAGTCTCACTATGTTGCCCTCAGTAGAGTGCTATGGCATCACAGCTCACAGCAACCTCCAACTCTTGGGCTTAAGCGATTCTCTTGCCTTAGCCTCCCAAGTAGCTGGGACTATAGGCACCCACCACAATGCCTGGCTCTTTTCTTGTTGTAGTTGTCACTGTTATTTGGCAGGCCTGGCCCATGTTTGACCCTGCCAGCCCCTGTGTATATGGCCAGTGTCTAGCTGCTGAGCTAAAGATGCTGAGCCTGTGGTTAACATTTAAATGAGGAGACTCTGAGAAAAGCAGATTACCTTCCATAATGTGGGTGGAACCTATGCAATTAGTCGAATTCCTTAAGAGAGAAAAGATGAAGCCCTCCAGAGGAGATGGAATCCTGCCTCCAGACTGCCTGTGGACTTGACTCGCAGCATCAACTATTTCCTGGGTATCCAGCTGTAGGCTGCCCTGTAGCATTTGCCCTGTAGAATTCGAACTTGCCAACCCCTACAATCTTGTGAGCTGATTCTTTAAAATAAACCTGTCTCTGTGTATTTATGCACAAATCATTGGTTCTGTTTTCTGGAGAACTCTAATATATGCGGTGCGGGTATGCGTAGTCCAAGCATCTGCTCTGGCACTTTGGGAAGGGAAGGCCAACTAGGGTGGGAGGGACGTGGAGGCCCAGTCTTGTCCTCCCGTTGTGTATGAATGGAGGTTCTTATCCAGGCATCGAAGGGTGCTCACAACAAGAAGGGGCACTACTGGTGTTTAGTGAGCTGGGCCTGGGTCTGTGAGAACTGTCTGTCTCAGTAGGCCAATGGCAACTCCGTTGAGAGAAATACCGCTTTTGAGGAAAGACGGGACAAGTTGCTGGTCACTAGGGGCTGTCCTGCCTGGACTAGCAGTGTGCTCGTCATTTAAGACTGAATAGCCCAGAGTTCTGGCAAACAAACTGCTATAAACCATCTGGTCAGGGCTGTGAGTCTGCAGAGCATGAACATGTAAACAGGCAGGTGGGCCCCGAGTCCAGAGCAGGTGGCTGCTGGGAGCATAGCATGCCTGGCCGAGGGGCTGTGGAGGCTTCCAAGAGTAAGGACCTGGAGCCACTGGGTCCAAGCTCTGCAAGAATTCACTTCCAGAAGTAGCTTATAGTTACTCTCCAAGGAGCATTTCACTTAGCCTCAACCCTCTATCAATGTTTTAAGTCTGCCTTGCCTGGTTAGATGTGGTAACAGGGACACAGGGTCCTTGAGGCCTGTGGTGGCCAGCAGCAACTGTATCATCTGAGGACCGCTTGCCCAGCAGATGGCAGCCCCCTGCAGCATGGAGGAAGATGAGGAAGCCAGAGGGTGGGGTGGGGTAGAGGAGCCCAGGGATGTATTCCAAAGCATTTAAGAGGCAGTGCTTGGAGATCCGTTCAGGAATAGTCTAGGGACTTGTTTTGAGACAAGTGGATTAATGTCCAGCAGTAAACCAAGTAGAGACTTTAGCCATAATAATTTGGGAACAAAAAGGAGGCAACAGCCCTGTTTGGCTGTCACTGGCTGATGAGGCCTGGGACATATGGGACTCATTGGGAGAAGCCTCCTTTAACGCTGTCACCCCTCCAGGAACAAGAACGGGTGGCTTATAAGGGCAAGTGAGAGGCTAGAAGGCCGTGCAAACTGGAAAGGGACAGCATTCTTTCAGACACAGGCCGGGCGATTATATTCCTAACTGATGCCAATCCTAACTCACAAACTGCTGAAGAAATGAAATCTGGCTAAATTTGTTCTTTTTTTGCCCTTCTCAAAAATATCAAAAGCTAATATTTTGCAGACAGCTTTATACTGGCCACGCTGGCCAGGCCCCATGAGGTCCAAAACAAACACACCTGATCTAGATTTGGTCAGCATTAGGAGGCCAAAGAAGAGGCCAAGGAATTACTAAAGGAATCTGAGGATTGTTCTTTATTCCAAAAGGCCTCAACTCGAAATAGCTCTTGCTTTGGAGCAGTCATGTGAGTATGTGGCAGGGAGAGGAAGGGCTTATGGGGAGAAGATGAAGAATTCATTCAGCTTCACAGGAAAGCTTCACAGATTCTGACCTGTCACTGGCAACAGACCTGCCTCCTTCTTCACGGAGGCCAATACTTGTAACCTTTTCTCTCCGCAGTCAAGGGTATCAGCGTGTGTGCATGTGTGGCATGCAGTATCTGGTGAGAATCTCCCTCTAGGCCTCAGGATTTTGTCTGCTGGAGACAATGTACGTGATGTAATGATTTTCTGTACCACAGAAATCATCACAGGAATCTCTTTTCCACAGATTGACTACATGTCAGCCAAATAATGTCAATGATCCTTTATGAGTTGTTATTTTAACAACAGGAGAGCATTTAGTGGAATTGGTGGTTTTTACCTAGATCTTAGGAATCATCAGTTATGCTAATATGATGGGTGAGCGATGGGAGAGCTAAGATTTTCACATGCAGCAAGGAAAGAACTAAGTGTCTGGATGGCAGACAGGTACTCCTAATTCCTAATGACGTGGCGTTATCCATGAGGACAGTGGCTTCTAGGAGGCTGTCAGGAGGGCCTCTTCTCAACTCAGTTCCCTCAGGCCCAGCCTGCAGAATCCAGCTCCCACTCTCCTCCGTCTCTCCCTCACCGTCTGAGTTATTTCAGAGGGAAGCATCTGGTTACCCTCTATCTTAGTGTGGTTTCTCCTGGAATCAGACCATAGTGCAAACAGTTTATTTGGGAAAAGTTCCCTGGAAACACTGGGAAGAGTTGAGCGGTGAGATGGGGAGAAGGCAGCCAATAAAGGGGGTGACAGCGAGCCAGTCACCACCGGGGGCAGCTGGAGCTCAGTTCCCGGGCGTGGGGGGAGCCTCTGGGAGTCCATGGAGGACACACCTCAGAGTTGTCCCTCCTGTGGGGACCGGGAGCTGGGGGCCGTCCAACCTTCAACAATCGTGGGTTGAGGCCTCCTGGTGGGGGTGTTAATTCCCCAGCACCAGCCTGCTCCACTCGCATCTCTTGGATAGCCGGAAAATGCTCTGGGGTGGGGTGGGGGGGAGCGTGGGAGGTGCTAGCAGCGGAAGTCACCACGCGCAAGTTACGCAGAAGGATGCGGGCGGGGCTCTGACCGCATCTGCTCTGCCCCTTATTTCGTCTTCATTCTTCTGAAATACAGCACTACTGCCTACAGTTAATAGTCTCTTATAAGCAGAGCTAATTCTTTGGCGACTAAGTTAGCAAAGAGAGAGGCAAAGGAAATTAAACATTCTAGCTAGTGAACTGCCTGATTTCTTATAGGCCTGGCTGGTATTTGGGGGATTAGGTTTGTTTTTTGGCCTGGCAAATAGGAGTTACTGTAGCAGCCCATGGTTTTCTACTGACCGTATTTTAACAAAAACCACATTGCCTAGACCTCAGCTCACGTCCTTCATGCCTTGGGGAGCTATTCTCACTTACTGCCTCAATTTTCCTTTTTGGAGTGACACCTTGGAAATGCAGCTCTGACATCGAAGCTCTTTAACTCTTTTTCATTGAGATTAGCAATGATAGTAAGCAATGTTTTAACCAGCCTGGGCAGAAGTGGACACCATGGGCAGAGCATGAGGAACTCGGGCCATTGCAAGGACTCCTCCTGGAACAATGCAAATGATGCATCTTCCTCAGGCCTGGGTCCCTGGCCTGTTTTACTGACTTAATTCTGTGCTCAGTAGAAGCTTGCAATGATTTAGGAAGTCAGGGAAAGGCGTTTCTGGCTGCAGTAGCCTGATGAAATACTGTTATGTGGGGAGAGACTAAAAAATAATCAAACTGTCTTAAGTGGGATAGGGATCAGAAAATCTCCTGAGGCACATTTAAGAAACCCATAGATTTTTCTAGGTTGACCACAGAAGAGAAAATTGTACCATAGATGATTATCTCAGGGAAAATGTCTCCAAATCTTTTATAGGACATTTATTTGTAGTGACCTATTATTCCACCAAAAGGCCTGGCTGAGAAGCCCTACTGCCTGGCTTATGAGGGGACTCTGCAGAGTAATTACAGGCTCAGTCCTGGAGTCTTCTTTGTTCTACCTTTTTTTTTTTTTTAAAGAAAATTCAGATTACATTGTTTGCATTTGCAAGGTAACATCCAAGTTGTAGTTGAGTCCTTCACCCAGGAAGCTTGCTATATAACTCGACATTGTACCTGTTAGGTGGGAGCTTACAGAGTCCCTTTCCTCCCTCCTCCCTTCTTGAATCTAATTGTGACTTTCTCTTTGTGGGCCTGTAGTTGTTCATCTACTAGTTTCAAATTATTGAGTACATGGGATGCTTGCTTTTCCATGCTTGAGATATTTTACTAAGGAGAATGTTCTTCCACTCCTCTAGGTAAATGCAAAAGATGTAAAGTCTCCACCTTTGTTATGTCTGAATAGTATCCCATGGTATATACTACAGTTTATTAATCTGGGTTTATGGGCACTTGGGTAGTTTCCACAACTTTGTGATTGCGATTGAGCTGCTATAAACATTTGAGTACAAATGCTGAAGAAAAGGATATCTATTTAATAAATGGGAGAATGGTTTAGCTGCATGTAAAAACACTGAAACTGAACCTGCACCTTTCACCTCTTATAAAAATAAACTTACACTGGATAAAAGATTTGAAATGATAAAAACCCTAGAAGGAAGTGTGGGAAAACTCCTAACAATATTGGCCTGGGGAAAGATTTTATGAAGAAGACACTATGGGCAATTGCAGCAACAATAAAAATAAATAAATGGGACCTGATCAAGCTAAAAAGCTTCTGCACAGCTATGGAAACAAACAATAAACACAGCAAAGAGATGACCTTCAGAGTGGGAGAAGATACCCACATGTTACAAATCTGACAAAGGGCTAATTACCAAAATCTACAGAGAACTAAAGCAAATCAATAAGAAAAGTGTCCTATCTTCTTAATATGACAGCTTATAAGTATCCTGAGGTGGGAGACTCTCCTTAGCAGAGTGGGTCTGTGCATTTCCCACCAGGCCTCAAACTTAATGTATGCACACAAAGGGCTGAATGACTAACCTGTCACCTGAATGACCTGTCACCTTAATGCCGCATGTAGTCTTCTGGGTCCTTGAGTATGGCCCTTTGACTGGATTCACATTTTACAGAACAAATCCTTTTATTTTTATTAATACACTTTTGTTTGTCGCTTATATTTTTATTTTTTAAATGAACATATTTAAAATACCAAAGAATAACATTAGTTTCAATGAAATATTCCTCCCAGATTGATTGGCATAATTAGAACATTAGTAAGCCATAAGGGCTAAACTGACAGCTGCTACACTCATGATTTACTTCTAACCTCCCCCGCCTGACTGATGCTACTATCACGTGAGGCTGGTTGGTGAGAGTTTATGGGGGTGAAGCATGCAGTCTGATAGTAGCTTTTGACAGTGATGCACTGTGTTTCCATTGGAAATATAATTTGTAAATAGTTGCACAGCTCAACAGTATTTTTTAATTCTGTCTGCTTAGCAGCCCATCATGTCAAAGAGGACCAAGAGAATGTGGAAGGAAGAAAACAGATTTTTAAAATAAGGATTGGAAATTACAATATTATCTTGTATCTGATAAAGATAAGATGGTTTGCTAGCTTTGCAATACAACAATATCAACATTAAAGAAATTCAATGCTTATCACCACTTTAACACTTGTAAAGACCACAAATCTTTTAAATTAGAGTGAGAGGTGTGAAAGATAGCATTGCAGGAATTAAGAGATGAAAAGGAAAAAAAGCAAAGGCAATTCTTTAAAGCATCAATAAGACCTGGAAATAATGCCACTGAAGCAACTTATAAAGTAGCTTATATACTACTTGGAAAAAAAATGGATGTAGAAATTGTGAAAGAATGCATTGTCAAAGAATGCTTAGATCCTGATAACATTTCAAAGTACAAACAGCTGTCTCTTTCAAGGAGAACCATAACTGATCAGCAGCATGAATTAGCCTTCAACAGAACAATTTCATGCAATACTTCAAAAGGAAAATATGTACAAGGTTGGACAATTAATTTGATGAACTCATCTTTGGAAAAGTACTATCTACCTCATTGCTGAATATCACTATGGTCCCTTTTTAGGTACTCCCCTTGGGAAGCTATGCACCAATACTTCTAGTCTACCTTTCAAAGCAATTTTGGAACTCTTTTTTTTTTCCGGAAGGGCCACCAGAGCTGTCATCATATTACCTTTGATGTCCTGAAGGTCATCAAAATGTCTTCCTTTAAATATTTCCTTTATCTTTGGGTAAAGAAAAAAGTAATTGAGGCCTAGATCAGGTGAGTGGGGAGGATGTTCCAAAAGCTTTCTCACAGATAGTGCTGTGCGAGCTGGTGCAGTGCCATGATACAAGAGCTGTGAGTTGTTGGTGAAAAGTTCAGGTCATTTTCATCTAACTTTTTCACATAGCCTTTTCAGCACGTCCAAATAGTAAACTGGGTTAACTGTTTGTCCAGTTGGTACAAATTCATAATGAATAAAACAGTTTATTCTGATACTAAAACAGTTTAGCAACATCATTTTGACTCTTGATTTGGCCTGATGGAACTTTTTTGGTCTTGGAGAATTGGCTGACTTCCATTGTGCACTCTGATGCTTTGTTTTAGACTCATATCGTACGCTCATGTTTCATCACCAGAGATAACACAACCCAAAATATCGAATTGCCGCTCTAAAAGGTCTTGGCAAACTTTGACTCTCCTTTGTTTTTGTTCATTGGTGAGCTCCTCTGGGACAATTTTTGTACACACCTTTCTCATGCCAAGATTTTCACTTAAGATTTTCCTGTTTATTAATGTTTACTTGGTCTGCTATGCTTCTCACAGTTAATTCACAATTTTGACACACAATTTGAATTTTTGCAGATATTTTCATCAGTTCTGCTTCTTTCTGGCTTCCCTGACCTCTCTTCATCAATGATTCTTTTTCTCCCCTCAGAAAACCGTTACACATTTAATCCATTTGTACACTGGTGTTTTCTTCATGGCATTATCCCCATAAACTTGGACTAACATGTCTTTGATTATGTGTCCACTCTAGTCTTGTCTAATAACAACAACAAAAAATCCATGTTTGTTTGTTGCTCTAACTCAAGCTCCAACATTCTCACAATGGCACATAAAAATACACAAAAACAATAATGAATGCCATTCAGCAAGACACTGTCACACAGCGACATGAACACAACTGTGAGACACTCATATACCAAGGTTATGAAACTTTACTGAGCTATTAAGTGCGTGGTGGCAAGTTTGCAGACTTAATTGTCTGACCTTTGGTGTGTGTATATAAACAAAAAGCAGGATATAGAGAAATTTATATCTGATTGTTTTTAATCATCATTTTTGTAAGATAAGCAAGCCAAGCCCCACGTAAGAATGTGGATGTTGCATGAGCATGGAGAAAGGATTTGGAACATCAGGTTAAGGAGTAGGAAAGTTTTTGTGTGGCACTGGGTAGGCCTCAAAGGTTTCTGAGTGGGGTGTGAGGAAGAGAGATTTGACCAGAGCTGTGGCTTATAATCATCTTTATCATGACATCTTCACTAATTATTATCTGAAATTCTAATTTCAAAGTGTCCAACTTTCAGTTGGCTGAGCTGTTTCCCTCACCGCCAAACACTGGTGTCTCTTATTTGGAACCATGGTCCTCCTATTCTTCTTTAGCAGTTGAACAACTCTGGCTTTGGCAGCAGTACGAGTCCACTCCGACTCTACTGTCCTTCCTCTGAAGTCCTCCCTCCCCTGTATGGCCATCACTGCCTCATTGCAGATGGCCTAGAAAGTTGCAGCCATGCCCCAGTTCATGGCTGTTAGGCCCAGGGCTCCCTGGGTTCAGCTCTGCCCCCATGGCCATGGCTTGGCCTACTAGGTGTCAGAGCTCTTTTTGCATCTTGACATTACCTTTCTTACGGGAGATAGTAAAGGTTTTGTTGTAGGTATCTCATTGGAGGGGGTGAGAAGTGAAACCCTTCACAACTCTTCTCTGATATCTATTTTTTCCTTTTTATGAGACTGCAGTATTTACTTCAAGGAACATATCATTTCGTAACCTTCAAACGTAGACCTGGCTTTGCTTTAGATTACTGGTGCGGGCAATTAATAAACTTCATGTCTTTCACGTCCCTTGCCTATTGAGATGTCCCTTGACATCTTTTTTCCCATTAAATTTATTTGGTACATTATCCATTTCTGTAGTCATTCCTTAATTATTTCTTTTTGTCTTCTAACAAAAGGGAGTACCCGAGGACCCTGGTATTCACTAATGAGTTTCTAGGTACTGCTACATTCCAATTATTTATTAGGAGGTTTTCCAGACTTCAGCATCATCCTAACATGTGCTAATAAGTTGTTTTGCAAAACAGAATTAAATTTTAAAAATATTCAGGCATCATTAACGATGTCTTCAATAAAGATTAAATTAATAAAATCAGTCTTTACCTCATTAAAAAACATACATTTTGAGTAGTAAAATCATCAGACTCATGGTCTAGTAAAAGGTTTAATTATCTGCATGTAGGGGTTTTTTATTCCTGTAGCAGCTACTCCAAGTCAAATCTGAAATTACCAGCCCCAATTTTAACCCATATATGTTTTAGGAAAAATCTGTGTAGTGCGTCCAAGGTTACTTTCCATATCTTCCTTGGGCCAGTATTATGTGAGGTAGGGTCAATAACTCCTAATTTCGAACAACTTGGAAAATAGAGAAAAGCAACTGTCCTAGGGTTCATCCAAAAATCTTAAGATAATATTAAAGCAAGTGACAGATAAAGAAAACATCTGCTACATAGCCCATAGATAAAGGTCCACTATCCAGAGGATACAAAGATCATCTAAAAATCAAAGAGAAATTCAGCTAACCAATGGGCAAAAATTATGAGATATGAGAAAGCACTTAATTTCGCCAGCTGTTAGGGAAATGCAAATTAAAACAATAGTGAAATACCATTTATTTTTGTTCCCTGACTTGCAAAAACTAAAATGGCCAATGTAATCATGTACAAGCAAGGATGCAGGGGAATGGGCACTGTCACAAGATGATGGGAGAGTATGAACTAATGTAACCTTTTGAGGAGGCAACTGGGGATTACTCAAGAAAATTAAATATACACATACACTGTTGCATCTCCCAGTTCTACTCCTAGGCATCTATTCCAGAGAAATGTTCACATTTGTACACAAAAAGGCATGTGTTACTTTTGTAAGAGAGAAAAATTGGAAAAAAGTTAAATGTCTGCTACAAGAGAGTAGTTACATAGATCATAGTTTATTCACCATCAAAAATGGTGAGAGGCTGAGCACAGTGGCTCACATCTATAATCCTAGCACTGTAGAAAACCTAGGTGGGAGGATAGCTCGAGACCAGGAGTTAGCTACTTAGCAAGACCCCCCCCCCCTAAAAATTAGCCAAGTGTGGTGGCGTGCACCTGTAGTTCCAGCTATTTGGAAGGTTGAGGCAGGAGGATTGCTTGAGGAGTCTGAGGCTGCAGTGAGCTATGATGATGAGGCTGCAGTAAGTTATGATGATGCCACGGCATGACAGCCCGTGCAGGCAACAGAGCAAGATCTTGTCTCAAAAAATAAAAAAATAAATAAAAATAAAAACAAAAATAAATATAAAAAATGGTGACCAGCAGACCATTTAGACCATTGCTAAATGAGGAAAGCAAGGTGCAGAATAACATGTACATTATGGTCCTATTTGTGCAATGAAACAAGGTATCTTTGTACTCTATCTGTCTACAAATGAGCAGAAGAGGATGGAAGGAGACACATCAAACTGAGAAAGTGGCTACTCCCCTGGGGTATGCTTGGTACTGGGGGAGAACAATGAAGAGGGCTTTTATATTTTGATATGTATATTGATGTATTGTGTGAACTATGGCAAAATGCACTCATGAAACACTTCTGCAATTAGAAAGAGATAAAACTACGACCCTGAAGAATCCATGGCTTTCTAGCTCCAAACCAGGGAGAGGCTGTGGGCAGGAACGCTTGCACCCCTTTGACTTAGTCCTTCCCCACCTCCCACCAACCTCTCTGCCTCCTTCCTTTACTGTCTTCCTGGGAGTAAAGATGGGGGAAAGGCTTAATTCATGGTACCCCTTTCCTTCTTTTATTCATTAACTTGAACGAGAGAAGACAGTGACCTTCCCTGGCACCCACATGGTAGTGGCCCGATGCCTCTTTCTTAGTTGGGATATGATTCTTTTTTCTTGCCATCTGACCAAGAGCATTGCCCTTATAGCCCAATAGAAATGGGGGTTCAGGCTCCACCCCTTACTAGCTGTGTATTGTTGGCATGTTTCTTAACTTTGCTAAGCCCCAGTTTCTTCATCTGTAATAAGGGGGTAGTAATACTACCTCTATCAAAATTAGCTGTCACTCTCATCGTGGAGACTCTGCCTCTTTCACTCTTGCAGCCTATAGTTTGTGCTTAGACACACCATGTCTGGCCAAGTGATTCTCTGTGTATTTCCAGTTGTCCAAGCATTGGCACTAGACTTTGGGAAGTCCCCGTGGCCCTTCTTCTGGTTGTCTGCCCCTAGCCACTGTTTTAGTGTTGTTCAGGCAGCTGCCAGCGTCTTGCTGTTACACTTTCCCCCACACAAACTACCTGGGCTGGTCTTTTGTTTAGGAGATGCCTGGTGAGATGTGCTCAGGAGCATTCTGCTTTTTAAATGTTGTCTAATAGCAAATATCTACCTCCTGAAAGGGGAGTGTGGTGTCCTTGAGGATGGGTGAGTGTCTGTGCATTCACTATGTTTTATCCCCTCCTCTGAAGGTCAGTGCTTCTATGAACACAGCTTGTTGGTGGGGCTGTTCATTCACATTTTAAAGCTTGCGTAAATACGCTACGCTACAGATTGTGTGTTAAAGCAATGGTACCCAATCTTCTAGGCACCAGGGACTGGTTTCATGGAACACAATTTTTCCACAGACAGGGGGCAGGAAATTAGATTCTTACAAAGAGCTTGAAACCTAGATCCCTCACATGCACCGTTCACAATAGGCTTAGCACACCCGTGAGAATCTAATGCCATTCCGATGTGACAGGAGGCAGAGCTCAGGTGGTGACATGGCTGATGGGGAGTGGCTGTGAGTACAGATGAAGCTTTGCTGACTCACTTTCTGCAGTGTGGCCCAGTTCCTAACAGGCCACGGATCAACAGTGGTTCTCGGCCCAGGGGTTGGCGACCATAGTTTTAGAGAGCCAGTCTGGTCCAGCATGTGATGTTACCATGTGAAACCAGCTTGAAGATGTCTCCTCCTGAGTGGAATGGCTGCTGTAAGGGAAGGGCTATCCCCACACTGTGTGTTCTCTGTTTTTAAAAGCTCTTGGTGTATTTTAGAAGTGACTTATTTTCAGAGTGGGCAACAGTAGATACAGAAAAACCCTCTGCTATTTGTAACTCTGCCCTGTTCAGCATCACTGATAAGCTCCCCCAACCCCATTTTTGCCCAGGCTACGATTGTTCACCCTTCTAATCAATGTAAGACAATGAAACACACTTTTCCTCCTTAGAAACATGTTGGTAACAACATGTTACCAACTATCTTCCCTTGGCAAATCAGTAGGGTGAGCCCAGCTCCTGCTGGTGTATTTAAAGATAATCTCTTTCTCTTTAGTGAGTGCTGAGAGAGCCCTCAGCCTAGAGGGACCACCCACTTACAGATACACCCCTGTGGTTCTGCATCCATGAGTTTCCTGGTTTAAATAAAGTTGCCACTTTTCTGCAGGGTTAGTCTGATACCTAATAATAGTATCTGCTGGCAAGTTATTTTTGAAATACTTGGATGAAAATGATCATGTCAAGGATACACATTATTGTTAGAGATTAGAATGCATAAGCTGCCTTCTGAAAATCTGAAATGACTCTTCTATAAGGGGAAGGAATTTTATTTTAAGGCATTTCATTAAAACAAAATAGGTGTTAGGAAAATTGGTTATTTGAAAAATATTCAACTTAGAGCCTCAGCTTAGACAATATTCTACAATAAATCCTAAATAAGTTGAGTGTGAAAAATGAAACAATAAAAAACCCGGTAAGTAAATTTGGGAAAGTATTAAACAGATACTTGGCAATGAGCAACTCACCATCATTATTGTTACAATGACTGTTTCTAAGTACAAAGCAATGGAGGAACTCATAAAGGAAAAGAGCAATGGATTTGACTATATGAAAATAGTAATGCACCTGTAAATTATAATGTACCTTACAAAGACTAGTCACATTATTGTTGGTATAATGGTAAGGTGCTTCATTGAGAACCTGGAAATTAAGGAATTTATCTCCTTATTAAAGTTGAACTAGAAATAAATCTTCACACAGCTTTCCATGAGATACAACCAAGAGGATGCTAGATGTCAATCATTGTGCCTACTCTACCTGTTCTCTGTTTAAAAGAGAAACCTTCCCGCTATACCCTTTGCTCTCTAGGCAGCCACCTTCTGACACACAAGACCTCTCTTCTGTTCTGGCCACACCTTCCTGGATCAGTGGTGGGTTTTTGATCCAAAGAGAGCACATTCTTAATTAAGCCTGCTAGTAGTTGCAGTCCTGAAGGCCTAGAAAACATAAGTTGGGGCAGAGCTAAGAAACAAGGAAATAATTAGCTTGGCAGTCTTGGGGAACCTTCAAAATATTAAAGGATTTTTTGAGTACAGTTGGGACCAGTGCCAAACAAAGCCATGAGACAGTGGGCTGTATGGTCAACAACACCAGCAGGTGAACAGAAGAAAAGGCGATCAAGGGTATCCATATAGGGTCAGAAAAGATCAATCTTTCACTCTTTGCAGATGATATGATTGTATATCTGGGGGATTCTACTGCAAAACTCACAGAAGTGATCAAGCAATATAGCAGCGTCTCAGGTTATAAAATCAACACTCATAAATTGGCTGTATATAGCCTTCATATATACCAACAATAGTCAACTTGAAAAAATAGTCAAGGACTCTATCCCATTCATGGTAGTGCCAAAGAAGATGAAATATTTGGGAGTTTACCTAACAAAGGATGTGAAAGATCTCTGTAAAGAGAACTATGAAACTCTAAGAAAAGAAATAGCT
>NW_003852426.1:10120216-10129435 GCF_000181295.1 Otolemur garnettii
GAAAAGGGAACACTTCTACACTGCTGGTGGGATTGCAAACTAATATGTTCCTTTTGGAAAGTCATCTGGAGAACACTTAGAGAACTAAAAATAGACCTGCCATTTGATCCTATAACTCCTCTAGTAGGTATATATGCAGAATACCAAGAAACACACTACAATAAAGATATTTGTATCAGAATGTTCATTGCAGCCCAATTCATAATCGCTAGGTCATGGAAGAAGCCCAAGTGCCCATCGACCCATGAATGGATCAATAAATTGTGGTATATGTACATTATGGAATACTCTGCAGCCATAAAGAAAGATGGAGACTTTACCTCCTTTATGTTTACATGGATGGAGCTGGAAAATATTCTTCTTAGCAAAGTAGCTCAAGAATGGAAGAAAAAGTATCCAATGTAGTCAGCTCTACTATAAAACTAATTTATAGCTTTCATAGGAAAACTATAACCCAATTTTAGCCCAAGAATATGGGGAAAGGGGAGAGGGAGGGGAGGGGAAAGGGGAGGATGGGTGGAGGGAGGGTGATTGGTGGGACCATGCCTATGGTTCATCCTATAAGGGCAAATAATGAATCTTTCTAAATGTAGAATATAAATGTCTTAATAATTAAGACAATGACACGAAGATATGTTAACCAGTTTGATGAAAATATTTTGGATTGTATATGGAACCAGCACACTGTACCCCATGACTGCATTAATGTACACAGCTATGATTTAATAAAAAAATAGTCTAAAAAAAAAAAGAAGTCATTTTTGTTCTTTTTAGCTATAGATATCCTGAGTCATCTCTGAAAGAGCTTTTCTAGCTTCTTTTTCAAGACTCCTGGAATCTCTATCCATTTAATTACCTTCTAGATAAAAGTTCACTTACATGATCAAATACAGTAGAACTTCTGTAAGTTGACCACCCACAGGATTGTAACATCAGAGGTGGTCAACATAAGGAGCTAGGCCCACTGTACGGATGTGTACATGTGGTGAATGTCCGGTCTATGAAAATTAGGTCAATGTAAGGAGGTGGTCAACTACGTAGGTTCTACTGTGTATATTTTAAATACAATAGAAGATTATTTCTTCCATATTGAGTCTCTTTAATGCTGAACTGCAATTTATTGGTCCCTCTGTATAACATTAAGTAATATACAGTCAGTTCTCTTGCAACTCTTTTTCTTTAGCAGGAATTATCTCATATGCAATTGGTTAACAGGAAAATGATGTCAGTAACATATAGCAGTCTCATTTTTTACATAGGATTTTTTGTTCCTAGTGAATTAAAGTTTTGCACCACCACCATTAAAGTAAAAGCAGCTGAATGCAAAGTAAGTGAGCACAGCGGATTCTAGGAAGCTGTGGGGAAATGCAGGGGGGAGCGTGAGGGCTCCCCACGCAGCTCTGTGTGGTCCACAGCGGCCAGCTGCTCCCTTCTCACCAGCGGGGGCTGTGCTGCTTTCCCTGCACATGCTGTTCATGAACCTGTAACTCAGCAGCCTCAACCCTTTCTTGAACCTCTTCTGTCATGAAATCCTCATTGTGAAATTTAAAAATATGATGCCTTTATTATTATTATTATTATTATTTAGAGATACAGTCTCACTTTATTGCCCTTGTTAAAGTGCTGGTGAGTCACAGCTCACAGCAACCTCCAACTCCTGGGCTTAGGCGATTCTCCTATCTGATGTCTTAAGTTTCCTTATGTGTTAGGAATTTAACACGTCTATCTGTATTCTTTTATAAGAATTGGGATGGCGCCCATAGCTCAAAGGAGTGAGGCGCTGACCCCATATACTGGAGGTGGTGGGTTCAAACCCAGCCCTGGCCAAAAACTGCAAAAAAAACAAAAAAACAAAAAAACAGAATTGTATTGGTTTTGTTAGATCCTAGTTATAAAGTATCATGGGTTTTGAAAAGTCTCCCTCCATTTTAATTTTCTTACAGTCTCTGTCATTTGTGAGCTTACCATTTGGCATTTATTTCATTCCAGCAGAAGCACCTATAACTAATCTTGTTTTTTTTTTTTTCCAGGATAAATAAGTCTGTTATCTTTTTCATAAGAACTACTCCCATTCCTTTACCAATGTCTCATTTCAGGCCATAGATACATTTCTATAAGGTTGTAGTGATATAAGTTCTGCGTGATCAGCATTTCTTCCTTTGGAGAAAGATGCCTCCTCTTATTCCTTAAAAACCGTGTTCAGTTTACGTGGCTCTGACAGGCTGAGTGCTCACCTGTGGAGTGGGCACCTGGTCTGGGTTTAGTCTGCCCGGGTGTTTCATTCCTTCTGGTGTAGGGATTGGTTTGGAGGTGGGCACATGACTTCAGCCAAGTCCATCATTCCTCTCGCTAGGGACTTCTGGTAACATTGTTAGGAAAGCTCCTTTTTACTGGAGTTATGAATTCTATAGACCATGTAAACTTGGAGTTTCCAGGGTCATTTTGCCGCTAACTGGGGAAAGGCTGTCAGACAACTTGGTCAAGCACAACTGAGACAGGGAGAGAGAACAGAGGGGAGAGAGAGAGAGAGAGAGAGAGAGGGAGGGATAGAGAGAGAGAGAGAGAGAGAGGGAGGGAGAGAGGGAGGGACAGGGAGAGAGGGAGGGACAGAGAGAGAGGGAGGGATAGGTGAAGGCAGCTATACACCTTAGATTTCCCAGTTACATGTGACATTTATGCTAATAGTCAGACGTCCTGACTAATTCAACTTGGGTCCAAATTATTTAAATTTTTTTTGATAAATATAATTAAAAAACCAAACTACATACTCTAATGCAGTAGCAGAGCTTGTTATTTAAAATATTTAAAAATCGACTTTAACTTTTTAATCATCACTTATAGCTGCCTCTCTCTGAATCATGGCTCTCTCTCTTTTTTTCAGTCAAGGCCAGTATATGGGGCCGGCGCCCTGCTCCTTTGAGCCCCAGACGCCACCCCCATGTTCTTTTTATAGACAGTTGGGGTTACTGAGGAAGAGCACTGCAATGCAGGCAGGAAACACTGGGCAGACGGAAACAGTGACATCTGGGCTTTTGCATTTCTTGCCTTTGAGAGCATAGTGTTTTTTTACTTTCTGGTAATACTTTTCAATTTTCTGGTTGCTGATGACTTCGGTGATTGCCCCTAATCCGGTTTTCTCCAGTCCTGGTCTGTGCTACTTTGAGTACTTAAACGTAAACACTACATGACACCCTTCCTGCCTCATCTAAGCTTATGCTTTTCATTCTTTGGTGTTTTCTGAAGCATCAGTAAACCCACTCAGCTGGAATTGTATAAAACCTGAAAATACAGCCCTTTATTTCTGTTCTCCAAATCACTGAAAATGGTAGTTAAAACCATGTGGGATAGTGAATACTATAAGGGCAGCTATAAGGCCACAGATCACTTGCAAATTAGAAAAAAGTGTGCTTCCTATGGGCAGATGCTAGCCTGAGGTGGTGCCCCTGGGATGGAGGGCAAGGGCAGGCTAGGAGTTAGTCCTGCTTGCTCCCACACCTGGGCTCCAGTGTGCCAACGACGACCTCTCATTAATTGCCTTGGAAGGCCCTGCTAATGTTCTTGGGCTATTCTCAAAGCCCCTGAGCTGGGGCCTACTTTGATCCTTTAGTTGGGCGTATCAAGTAGGATAAAGGCCAAAGCAGGAAGAGTGAGTGATAGCTTAGTGAAATTTTAAATTCAGAAGACAGGGTCAAAAGCAGGTGAATCTGAATTTGTAGAGATAGTATATAAACATGGGTTATATTTCCAGAAATGGATTATAATTCCAGCTTGGCCACTTACTAAGCCACTGAAACTCCATTTAAAAAAACAATTGTAAAGTAATAAAAATGCCATGTTTCATCGAATTTAAGACTACATCACTGTAAGACCAACTCTCAATACACAAGTTTTTAAAATCTGAAAAAATGGCCAAATGGGATGGTTATGCATCCTGATGGCACCGGTGTTAAGAGAGTAAAAACTGTGTGTCTTAGGATCTATGATATATGGTAATGCCCACCTTACAGGCCATGTCTCTGCCCTGTGAGGATTAAACAAGACAGCACGTGTCAAGTTCTCAGCCAGCGCTAGTTTAGTTCTCGGTAAATGGTGGAGGCTGCTGTTGTCTTCCCATTCAGAGCTGGCAACTACAGTAACAAGAGGATGCACTTGGCTCAGATCGTTATGCTGGCAAATCAATTTGGGTGCTGTCTTTTCCTTACTCTGGGATAAGATATGAGACACCAACATACAGGAGGTAGGTCCAAAGGTAACGCTCAAGTGAACACTGAGTACAGAACATGCCTAAAACTGACAGAAAAAAGCGTTCTCCTTATTCTGCTGATGGAGACTCAGATCTGAGATGTGATTTTCCCAAATCCTGAATGTACAAGAGGAACATTCTTTAAAAAAAGGGTATTGGTGCAGTGGCGGGTTGCAGTCCTCCTTTGAATTGGAGTAGGGGAGAGACACTTCCAGAATGTCTTGCTAGCTTTTCTAGTGTTTGGTGTTTTTTCTTCTCCTCTCACTAACGGCTTCTTCTAGTACATTCCCTGTGAGTTTTGAATCGATTGCTCAGTGCCTCCCTGAAAACCCTCTGTGCAGCCTCCTGTGATGTGAGTTTTCATTTAGGCTGGAGGGGTCTGTGGAGGGATGACCAGGTGCCAAGAGTTGTCATTCAAACTCTTTTCACCTGCTTCCAAAGCAGTTGGCTCCTGCACTGGCCTAGGAGTGGGCCTGACGCCAGCCAACGGCCATTCATTGTCCTTTGTTGCCAAAGACAGTGCTGCCAGTGGTAGAAAACTGATGTAGAAAGACTAACTCCAGTTCCAGTAAGGGAACAGGCGCCTGGTTTGTGCCACCGCCTTGAAGCAGTCTACTTTTCTCACAGTTTGGGCTCATTTTTAGAGACATGATGGATGGCAGTAGGGTGTGTATGAATGTGTTCAGAACGTAGCCCAGGTGACGAAAAGCAGCCTAGAGCTCTGTGTAAAGGCTGAGGTACAATAACAATGGCTCTCCCTGTAGAAACAAAGGCCTTGTTATTTTTCGGGGAGATTCTAAATTGGTTACTTGTTCCATTTCTGATTTCGACTTGTTTAAATGTCAGGATAGAGATAAATGGTGTATAGAGAAGGACAAAAAGGAGCTTGTGGCATGAGTTTATCTATCTGTTTGGGCTTATAAGAAAGGAAAATAATACAAAAAGTTTTGATTGATTACACTGTGTAAAATTTAGAGTATTATGTGATCACTAAAGAATTAATAGCCTTTAAGGATTTTGAGAATGAAACTCAAGAGGCAGCTCCAGATTACAATGTCTGAGGAAAAACAAATTACCGAGGAGGCACTGGCGACCTGAACATCTGGGCTGGCTGGTTCGTAGTTCACAAACACAGGCTTTGGTCTCCTCTGCAGGTCGATGCCATGTGCACTCCTTGCGTCCCAACCCTGCCTCAGGGTCCAGAGGTCGGACACGGCACAGTTTGGGAGTGGAGCTGAGTCACCATCCCACACCTATCATGGTATATCTGTGCCATGCTCCTGCCTCCTGACTGCTAGATTCCCTAAAGGACTCCTTGGGGACTGCAAATTCCATTTGATTTAATTTCTCAGGAAAAAATGCTCTCAGTGATGTCATAAATTTCCTGAAACTAGTTTCCTTCAAGATTGCCTTGGAAATTTTAAATATATATACAAGTTCTGCCTCCTCAACTTTAACCAGGTGTCTGAGACGCATGATGGTGGGCTAACATCCCTGGGATCAAGTGCTGTGAGGGGCTCAGTAGATGGGGCTCCGTTTCACTGATCCCTTCACCTGGACACCTTTGTATCAAGGACGCAATTTGAAAGGCTGGTGGCCAGGAGATGGGTCTTAGTTTGCTATCTGTATAAAGTGAAGTGAAGACTGACATTGGCTTCATTAGCACCTATGGATTAACCACTTTCTCAGTAACAATGGAAGTTCGAATCTCAACATCCGTGTAAACTCTATTTGTATTTTGGAAAAAACAAAAAAATTTACTTGCCCAGGGCTTCTGCTGTCATATGTAGACTCTGTGTGTGAATTACAAACAGACGCCCACTCTGGGCAGATGGATTATAGCTCTTACTCAGGAGGCCCCTGGCTCATGGGCAGCATGCAACCTACACCGTGTAGGGCAGCCTCCAGCCTGCCTAATCTTGAGAACGTGCAAACTGCATATGTTACTGCACCAATATTATGGAGAAGTTATAATTATACTCATTGTACTTGGAGTAAAAACTCAGTACATTAGTATTGTCCATCGGTGTCTTCCACCGTTAGTCTATTTCCTCAATGTTGAAACAATTTTATTTTGATTTATAGACTTAGATAATTTTCAAGAACAAAACTATATTATTTTTTAGGGAGAAGCAGTTTATAAAAGGTCTTTCCCTCCAGTCCCTCCAAATATGAAAATGGACTACTGGTCCCTTGAGGTCAGACAATCCTGACAAACTGGCCCCGGATGCACTGCGATCTCCTTCCCCTTTCCTTACTGTGCCTTCCAGGGGACTCAAGCCAGGTAAGCCATCACTGCCGTGCTCAGCGGGGTGTCTGCTTTCCTGCCTGAAGTCCTGGCAGTATCCATGGGACATCAGCCTACAGCCAGTTTCCACCTTGGTTTGGGTCATGGAGCCCCTTGAGAACTGGAGAAGCTATAGATACCTCTAGAAAAATGCATACACTCCTTTTCATGTGGCTTTATAGTATTCAGGGATCCAGGCACAGAAAGAGATTTTTAATCTTCTTTTCTTTTCTTTTTCTGTACCAGGCATCTTCTGGAAGTCTGCTGATGCTATGGACTCACTCTCAGACTAATGGTTTTAGTGCATAAAATAAAATATGGATAGTTCTAAGAGAAACTAATTATATTACAATAGTTATCAAAATTTTAAACCTTTTTGTGATGTAGTTTTATATAAATGCATTAAATAACAAGAACCAACGATGAATCTAATAACTACTGTAAATTTGTACTGATGGGCATCAGAGATATTTTGCAATGTCTGCTGCACTGTGATGTGACAGGAGAGCATCTGTGACGTCCACTGGTGACAGGTGCTGCCAGTGCTCTGGGGTCTGCTGCCTGTGTTCACCACTGAGGTAGTGCTAAGTTTCAGTGAGAGGTGGGACATTTCTCTCCCATGCAAGCTCCTGGACCTTCCTTCAAAACCCCCTGCGATACTGGGCATGGCTGTAGGCGTGGCTCAGGGCCTGGCTGCCCAGTCCTTTCTGCCTTAGGATACAGAGGGGAACTTGGGCTCCTGTTTCCCCAACCGAGATAACCTGAGGCTTTCGTGATTTTCCATTATTCTGTTAGGAAAGCTAAAGGGGCACTCACCGTGTCCTCTGTTCTGTCCTCATGTGTAGGGCAGTAAAGAGGGAAAGAAGAGGGACGCCGGGGGACTGTGAACAGGTGACTGCTGGCCTCCTAAGGACAGGGGTGAAGGTACAAAGAATCCCCGCTGTGAAGCTGCCCCAAGCCCGGGCATGGGTCTCTGTTGTGTCTTCCGGCTTGGAGGGAGAGAAACCTCTTCCTCTTGCATTGAGAAGGATTTGAGGCCCACTTTATTGAGGCTACCTCTTGCCTTTCCATCTCCTTTTCAGGGAGGCTCACCCAAATGGGGTAACCTGTTCAGCAACCTGCACCCTGAGGGAGGCGCAACAGCACATTTTTACTTCTCATCCTCCCTCTGGCTACTACTGAATGGTGCTAAAAAATGCATGTCTGTGCCAAAAATGCTAAATATAAGCTTTGGGAAGTGTAAAAGTGTTTCACAGCACTTGAAAATGCAAAATAATGTCACTGTAATGGTGTGGTTATAACTGGCTGAACCAGTTATAACCACAGAAAAACCAGGGAAATGCAGAACTTTGTCCTTGGGATGCTAGAGCACAGGCCTGCATGAGGATGAGAGATTCAAGTTCTAGACACAAAAAAGAGCTTTTCCTGATGGGTGGTGGGAGAGACGACAAACTTCCAAGCAAAGTCTCTCAAAGCAGCTTCCTTGGCAGGGCTTCTCCTGGAACTGGGCTTCCCGGCTATTTGAAAGCACATGGTGACCTGATTTGTACCAGGAGAATGGTCAGTGAAAGGGGCTCAGAGAATACCGTCTGCTTACCAATTTTACGTCTTGCTTCATTTATACTTTCTCCCAGGGCTTTTGCTTCAGAAAATCTGGAGGAAAAAATGAAAATTTTACTTTCTCTGTTAATTCTATGTTTTAAAAATATTTCTGAAAGGTTGCCAAAAAATATTATAGAACATAAAACTTTATTAAAAGACATAAGATAAAATCTAAGCAAGTAAAATATATTAGGCTTAAAAGTGAAAAAATTATAGTAATCATAAGTATTATGAAATTTTACTCTATTCAGCATAAAATTTTCATTATCATAATCTTTAATTCAGTATCTTTTATTTATATTATATGATACAAGGGTTCCAGAATAAAGCATGATTGTAAGGTTTCTATTTGGGGATACAGACTTAAGTACCATTTTTTTTTCCTGATTATAAAGTGATATACCAGTGGTGAGAAAGCTACAGCTGGTTATAAGACAAATCCAGCCTCTTACTTGTTTCTGTAAATAAAGTTTTATTGGAATCCAGCCATGTCCATTCATTTATGCATCATCTCTGTTTGTTTTAATGCTACAACAACAGAGATGCATACATGGGACAGAACTGCATGGCCTACAAAGCTGAAAATATTTACTACATGGCCCTTTACAGAAAAGGT
This sequence comes from Otolemur garnettii, assembly GCF_000181295.1. Taxonomy (NCBI): domain Eukaryota; kingdom Metazoa; phylum Chordata; class Mammalia; order Primates; family Galagidae; genus Otolemur; species Otolemur garnettii. The sequence goes on from NW_003852426.1 coordinate 10,128,965, forward strand.
TTGCTGATTTCTGTTGCATACAATTATTAAACTGGATCTTGAGAATTGAAAATAGGAAAGAAAATCCCTAATAATACTCCATATCCCACCCAGAAATAAGCACATTTTGTATACATATCCATCCAGTCTTTTTCCTAGCCAGTCTTTACAGGGTTGAGACCATACTATATGTATGATTTTTATGCCTTGATTTTTTTTCACTTAGCATTATAAATCTCTCCCTATATCATTAGATACTCTCATCTTTCATTACTGCATATCAGTCTACCAGATGGTTGCAATGACGTTTCATTAATGATTCCTCTGTATTTTCTAACATAGATATTTCTGAGACACCTAATGTTAAGTCCCAATTTGTGCTGGAGAAGCAGTATAGGATATGGCCTGTGTGAAAGACACGTGCACAGGGTATGGTCCCTACAAGGGGTGTGCCCTTACAAAATGTGAGTTGTTTCGCTTCCTCTCCTTTCC
>NW_003852426.1:10129958-10130961 GCF_000181295.1 Otolemur garnettii
TTGATGGAAAAGAAGTGTGAATTATGTCATTGCTATTTTTTGAGTCTGTCTGCTTGGCCTGGAATTGTAGACAGGACGTTTCCAGGGAAAGGGACTCAGTTTTCTCTCTCAGTGAGCTTTCTTAGGATTCCACCCAGCTCCCTTGTTGTAGATGATGTGTGTTCTCCCCTCAGTGAGGTCCTGTCACCTTCTGGAGAGAAGCACGGTTTCATTCGCTGTAATTCACACATTCACATGACCTGTAGGTCACTGTGCTTGGGCTCTACCAGCTCAGATGGTCTCCGCTGGCATAATCTGAGGTTTGGTTCGGGCCATTCAGAAGACGAGGACCATCTTCATGCTCCATGTTCTGCTAAGGGAGGGACGAGGACTGCTCCGTCACTGCTATATCCCTCCCCAGCCTTAAGAGAATTTGACAGTCTCACACTGCTCAGTGAATGACTCCTCTTGTTCCCCATTCCATAGAGTTCTAGAAGCTTTAGATTCTTTGGAATAAGGAAAATACAAGAGCAAGGCTGCAAAACTGCTGACATTCACATCGGTGTTGGAGAAAACCAGAAGACAGATAGAGAAAGGAGATTACTACAAGCAGAAGAGCCGATTTCCAGTGCTGCGCGGCCTGAAGAAGCCCCACAGGCCTGGATGGAGTCTCTCAGCCTTGGCAGTACCCGGATGTCCACAGGGGCCTGGCAGAGGGAGCTGCTTGGTGCTGTGGTCAACCCTCTCTGAAGAGCCGCCCAGGCCAGAGCAGGCAGAAGCTGTTCCAGGCTCTTTAGCTAAAAAGGGCTTCCCCACTGGAGAGGTGTGGTCTCAGGGCTGTGCCATCTTCATGTGACCATTTTCCCTTCACTCTGGAAGTTGTCATCATTCCAGGCCACCCCACCCACATGTGTTTCTGATCCCTGGTTGTCAAGACAAACTCTGAAAAGCCCAGCCCTGAGAGAGGAGAGGGACAGGGAAAGTGTCAAGGGATGTGGGAGAGATGAAAAGGCAGAGGTGGAGC
>NW_003852426.1:10131970-10133010 GCF_000181295.1 Otolemur garnettii
CCTGCACCCCATCCCTTGCCCCTCAGTCCTGGAGTCTCTGGAGTCTGGGCTCTCCTCTGTGCTCGTTCTCTCCTGCAGCATTCCTCTTAGCTTCATCGCCACTCCCCCCGCCCCAGAGCAGAGTGCTGCCATCCCTCTCGCAGATGCTGCAACCACTGCCTGCTCCTTCCTCTGCCTTTGCGCTACTTGACTTCTGGCCTGCGTGATGCTGCACAAGCACGGAGCTGATCCTGTTACTCCCCTGCTTAAAACTCCTCAAGGGCTCCCCATGACCCCCAGAGAAAGTCCCATTCCTCAGTGTGGCGAGGTAGACGCTTCCTGCCTTGGCATCTGCCCCTCCTCCAGCTTCTTCCCTCACGTCCACCCATCTCTCGTGGCTTTCGGTTCCATCAGGTGCCCCACTCTCTCTCACCCTGGGGATGTTCCCTTTGCTTGGAGCCTCTCTCTTCATCTGGCTCATTTATACCCCACCCCTTAGTTTCAGCTGTGATGTCTCTTCTTCTGGATAGCTCTCTAGGACGGTGTAAGCCTGCAGTGGGTGACACCCACTTGCTCCACTGCCCCCCACACTTCCCCATCACAGGCAGATAGCTTACTATGAGTGAATTGCATGATTACGTGCTTGTTTCCTGTCAACATCATAAGCTCCACGAGGACAGAGTCCACATCTATTTAATTCACCTTTATACCCCTGGAGTTAGAACAGGGGCTTGCACCTCGTAAATAGTCCATAAATATTTGTAGAACAAAAGACGATAAAGCAGGTGAGCGAGCATGTTACAAAGGCAGCCTGCCAAGTAGATAGCCCTGGGCTGGGAGTCTAAGGCTGTGGGTCAAGAGCCTCCCCACCACTTCACAGCCGGGGCTCTGATCCCGCATTTCTAAGATTAGGCTGAGATGCCTCTTGGGGCTGCTTGCTGTAGAAAGCTCCTAGGTGCACATGTGCTTTGTGTGTGTGAATGATGAGCGCTGCCTGGCCGTGTGGGGACGCCACGCTCTGTGAGGAGAGGTGGGACAGCACGTTGGAGGCGATAACCACG
>NW_003852426.1:10133585-10179855 GCF_000181295.1 Otolemur garnettii
GATGACGGTGTCCCCTCTTCCCCCAGCACGACGGCTGCCCGTTTTCATTCCCTGTCGGCAGTTCCTTCCCCGACTCTTAAGAAGCTTGCTGCTGCATCCTCCTGCTTCTGGGAAGCGGTAAGCATCCTCAAGCAGTTCTCTTGGCTGCTTTCTTCAAGTCAATTTCAAATTATCATTCCCAAACAAAAAAGTGTTTTTTTGAGACCAACATTGTTTTAAAAATTACAGGGAGGCTGACAAGATTCTAATCTAATCCCTACTGTCAGAGTTTATAACTCTAGTTCATCAGACAAGGTGTAAATACAGAAAACAAATGGAAAAATAATACAGGTTAAAATTGAAGTCTAATAGGAACCAGGGAACTCCTATTTGTTATGGGCGTTACTTCCAAATGGTGCCACACTTGGTCCAGTTTCTCCTCACACTTGGTCCGGTTTTCCTCTGGTTTTTGATTCTTGTTCTATTCTATGTCAAAAGGATCCAACAAAGGGAAGGGGCACTTTTCTTTGTTTAGTTCACATTATCAACACTTGCATTTCCAATTGCAGTTAATCTCCCCATTTATTCCTTCTATTGTTGTTTGATGGAACTCTGTGACGAGGGATTCAATTTCTAAGAAAGACTTGACACAAAGAAAGTTAGCTAGCAGAGGCTAGGCACTGGTGTTTGCCAAGCATGGAGTTTCCAGTCTCTCTGCGTATTATTATGTACTATGAGGATGAGTCATGCCTGGAAAATGGAGTGATTTTGAAATGCAATTGTCCTCTACTGAAAAATCCAGCTTAAGAACTGGCTCCCAGGCGCTCGTGCATCAAGCGGCAAACCTCCTATTACAGTGCCCGCGTCTTATTTCTGTTGTCACAGACAGACAGAACAGCTGCCTCCAGTGGGGCCAGAGCTTGGAGAGGCCGGGATTCCCCATGGGGGCAGCAAAGGGTACAGATAAATGGGAATAAAAACCCTCTGTTAATAACCTGGAATGTATGAGCCACTCTTTGTCCCCTCTTGCAACTTTAAATCAATCCTTGTTCTCTGGGAGAGCTGACAGAGTGGAGGATCATCATAAAGGATCATGGCTCACCAAAAATCCCTCTATTTGGGCTTAGAACCTATTTGCTATGGGCTGGAGAGGCTGAACTCACCCAAGGCTTTTGTGTGGGGGTAATTATAATAGTTCTGACCCTTCTTTTGTGGCACATTGCCAACACGATGTCACAATACCAGAATCATCAGACACAGAGTTGCCTGATGTGAGAAGTGGGGAGTAAAGTGGGAGGCCAGGTGGGTGGGTCCTGGATGCCGAGGGCTATCAGAAAGCTGAGACTCAGGGCAGGGGTAGGAAGCAGCAGACGAATGCCATCCTGATCAAGTCCTCTGGTCTGTGGCTGTATTCCAGGGACTGGCCAGTCCACCTGTCCCTCCCTAGAGGGAATGGGAGCAAATGTGTGAAAGGGGTCAGAGTCACTAGAAGGGCATTTCCTAAAGTAAGGGTGCATGGAAGTCACTCCAGTGAGCAACTGTGGAGCATCATTTTGATGTTTGCTGTTGGATCACTGGCTATGCAGTTGTTTTCATATAAAAACATTCTTCTTGCCTTAAGGAGTTATGAACTTGTCATATTTAATAATTGAATAACCTCCATGAATGCAAATAAGAGCTCCAATCCTGAGAAAGGGGTAAATTCTGGGTTATACCCTTAGTACCAAATACAGTAGGACCTCCATAGTCGAGCACCTCCTTTCATTGTGCCCCCCCCAGTTGACCTAATTTTCATAGACAGACACATTTTACCTGTACAGATCAGGACAGTAGGCCTTGTTCCTTATGTTGACCACCTCCACATGCTGACCGGTTTGTGGTCAACTTACAGAGGTTCTACTGAAGTCTTTTAATGATTGGTATTATAGTAACACAAAACAGATGTAGAAATTTTTAAAAATGCAGGCTGGTCTCCTGATTTTTCATTTGATTTAAGAAGACTGATTCACTGTTGGGCAAATCTCTTTTCAGAGAAAAGGTTTGTGTAAGTTTCATTAATTTTCTTGTACTATGGCCATATGGAGGATGGGATTATTGTGTCGCCAGCCCATCCAGCATAACTTAGATATGTTTAAACCCAAAAGCGCATTCGTCATGTGGGTTGTCAGAATGCTACTCTACTGGAGTTAAGGGAGGTCTGTATTCGAAGGCTTTGAAAGACCCCAACATCCTTATCTTGCCCACCACCCTCGAACTCCCTGCTGGAGACAGAGCTAAACTCAGGCTATAAAGCAGACCCAAGAATCAGGCCAATTTTAGAATAAGAAAGATGAAGTTTTATGTTCTGCCTAAGACAAGGCTTCTTCAATTTGAAGAAGTTGAAGTGTGCCAAAGCACCCCTTGGTTATGTTTTTAACCTGCGATGTTTTGGGGTTCTGGATCTCAAGGTCTCTGGACACTGAGTAAGCCAGTGGTTTTCAAACTTGGTTGCTACTAGAATATGCTTTTCCAAAAGAGATGCTCAGGGTGTACCTAATTAAATTACAGTAGAGCCTCTGGAAGTTGACCACCCACAAATGGATCAAAATCTGGAGATGGTCAATGTTGTAGAATGTCTGGGGAGTTGGGCCCAGGCTTTGGAAACTTTTGAAAGTTTCATAGGTCATTTTAATAAGAAGCCAAGGATGTGAATCCCTGGTGTAGGCTAAGAAAGCTCCAGTATTGACATGGCTGAAGGTTGTTTGGAAGTCTATAGGATGAGGCAGCTTTCATAAAGCTTGTCACACTTATCTTCAAACAAATATGTGGCTTACCACATGGATAAGCATTAGGTTTCAGAAACCCTTGGAGCTCACATGCTAAAATCTGTACAGATGTGCATGTATCTACTTTTCTAGAGAGATGATCCTCAGCTTCACTATATTCACTTTATTTTCTACCCTACTCCCTGGTTTTGATCATCCACACATTCATTTCTGTTTATCCCCATGCCTTGCTCCCATTCTTATGCATAAAGTATGCTAATGTGCTGTTTATATTTTGCTTTGCATGTTTTTGTTTCATGTGCATCTATTTGTAATTTACATGGATGACGCACTCTGATTCAGTGCTGTGCTTTCGTGATCCGTCCTGGTTGGTGCCACACATCCGTCCCCTTGCTCCCACGTGCTGTACCCTCCCACTGCTTTCCCTGCCTGCTTCCCCAGTGATGGACACCCAGCATGTTTCCAGCTCTCCTTAGCCACAAGCGGTATGGTGAGAGCAGCCTCATATATGTCCCCTTATAAGCCCATGTGAGAACTTCTTGGGGAATATACTCAGGGGTGGAATGGATGGGTCACAAGGAGGTGCATACATGCTTGTATTTCCTTGGCTAAGGAGGACTGAAGTGCTCTCCCAAAGGGCTATCCTCCCTGGATTCCGGGGGGATCTGAGATCTCCCCTGCTAAATCATAAAAGCGATTCTGCTAGTCTTGGCGAGGCTCCCACCCCCAGCACTACTTGCTTCTCCTTTTCCTTCCCCTGATCTGCTTGTTTCCCCATTCCCTGTGACAGCTGTATTAAACCCTCATCACCATCCTCAAGTCCCTTATTCTATTTCAATTTCTTTTTCACAGAAAAAATAGAAGTCATCTTTTATTTTCTCCCTTCACTTCTAAATCACCAGTGTCAGCCCCATCTTGATTTGTTTTCCCACTCATCTTTCCTTCTGGAGTTTCTCATGCCCTCTCCACCTGTCTTCTGGAAGCTTGTCGGGTTCTCAGCTTTTCCCGTTTCTCTTACCCCTGGCTCACTTCTGTGGTACATAATCTTGGCCAGTTCTTTCTTTCCCATCCCCAAACCAACGTCCCTTCTCCTTAAGCTACCTCCATTGTTCTTTTTAAAATTGTTTTTCTTCTATCACAAACTTTTCGAATGCATTGTTCACATTCTTTCTCTGCTCCTTCATGTTCCTCTAACTTGCTCCTTCATGCCCAACCCTCCAAACGCTAACTGGCAAATCCCCGTGCGCTTCCCAGCTCCCTCCTGCTTCTTTTTTTGCAGCATCTGGCATCATGAACAAGCTGCTGCCGGACGGAGCCATCTCTCCTCTCGGCTCTGGGGATATTACTTCCTCCTGGTTCTCCTACTCTTCTCTCCTGGCGGCTCCTCAGTCTCCATCAGGGCCTCCTCTCCCTTGAAAGGCTTTGGCCCTAAGGTTTTCCCCTTTGCACTCCATCTGCTCTCCTGAAAGCTTGTCTATTTCTTAGGCTTCCTTGAATGGCCATTTATAAGCACATGACTCTTCCAATCTGGATCTCATCTTAATTCAACAAAGGGTCCTTGAAAACTTACTGGCTGCTAAGATCCAGAGTCACATGTGACATACCAGAGCTCCCAGTCTAGAATGTTTTTTTCTGAGCTCCAGGCCCCACACATTTGGCTGTCTTTCTGTTTGTTACGGTTTGAGGATACTCGTCTAATTCACTCAGTAGTGGAAACAAATTATACATCTCTAAGTTTTTTCTAAAGGGGTCCAGAACGCAGCCTTGTTTGACAACAGGTGAGCAGATGATCCTGCCTGCTCTGATTTTGGCCTGCAAAACCCACCAAAGGCCCCTGGGTCACAAGACGGGCATATATTTACTTTGACTAAAGTGCAGGACTGCTCTCTGGAACAGCAGGAGTGCCTGGAGTTCTGAGAATATAATTTGGTCCGCAGATTTCTCTTCTCTGCCTTTGGAATAGTAAGAGACATCGACAGAGTTGCAGGCTGATGACAACGTATGATGTGAGAATTGTGTATCATCTGATACTGTCAGTAACAGACTTTGCCCTAAGGTCGCTTCCCCCAGTGGTACCGGCATGATGAGGCTTCCACACATGAGACAGAATCGTGCCAGGCTGAACAAAATTAAATGCGAAACGAAATAAATGCCGTGCCTTTCTTGCACAACCAGGCTGGGCAGATTAGGAAGCACAGTGTGGCAGACCTCCTGCGGGCTGGCCTGGCCAAGCCGTGGAGGGCCAGCTGCTCTCTAAGATCGCCTTACCTCTGTTTCAGAATCTGCTTGTTGTCTTCGATGGTCACACTGTCAGCATGGTCCCTCTTGAAGGTTTCAAAAGCCTCCTGCCGTCCTAATGACATTTCCTCTCTCATTCCTGTTTGAAGACACAGAGAAATGGCCTCAGTCACAGCATCAGGATCCTATTAATTTCATTGTCACTCTAGTCAGAGCACGAAGCCAGCCCTGGCTCTGAGAGGCCCTCTGCTCTGGCCAGACAGGTGGCCACAGGGTCTTCCAGCTGGCCGCCAACCTGCCACGAAGGCCCTCCCAGCAACACCCGCTGTGCCCTGCAGGGCTGTGCCTGCATGTCCATGTGACTTGTGGAGGGTGGGTTTGGAATGTTTGGACAGAGGAAATGAAAACCAGAGCGCTGAGGACTGCCGAGGACGTCTGCAGATGATCCACCTTCTGCTGTCACATGGCGCCCGTCTCCCTGCCCGGGAACTTCTGCCGTCACAGGGTGCCCGGTCTCCCTGTCCGGGACTGCCGTGGAAGTCTGCAATTACATCTGCTGTCACATGGCGCCCCATCTCCCTGTTTCCCTGTTATGCCCTGTTTTGGTTTTCTGTTAAACTTCACTCTCAATTCCCAGGAATTTAGTTAAAAGAATTATAACCTGAACTGAAAGATAGAGAATCTAGAAAATTCTGCTCTTAGTCTATATATACGTACAATGATTCATCCTTGTTCTCTGTGGTTAGTGAGAGGCCTTGGTTCTTACTCAGGAATGAGGTTCTCAAGTACAAGAACCAAAAGCAGACCACGGCAGGGGTCCCTCATTTATGTCTAACTTCAATACCTGCATTGCTATTCCCACTAAAAGCCAACACTTACAGCCAGGCCCTGCTCAGAAATCAAATTCTGGAACCTACAGTCAGAACAGCCAGGACCCTTGGAATAGCCAGGTAGAGTTCTGGCACCCGGCTTCCTTCCTCACAAGCTCCTAGTGTAGGTGGGTGCCTGGGACCCCTGAGGGAGAACTAAATTCACAGCTGAATTTTGGATGCATCTACACTCTTTTTTTTTTTTTTTTAATACTTCTGCCTTGGTTCCTTTGCCCTGGAGGCCTTTTCTGATGTCCCCATCCAGTAACACTACTTATCTTTGGAGCCCAGGCTGGATGTTACCACCTCCATGGAGCTCTCCCTAAAGCCCAGGCAGAACCAACCCTCCCTCCACCACGTTCCTTATCAATACACCTGCAACAGGCACAGCCCAGTGGACACTGTCCCTTCACATGACAATCCTTTTTGGTCATGCAAGGTTCTCAGGGGGTAGAGAGAATATTTTTTGTGGCTCCTAGTGTCGTGTTCAATGTGTAGCATTTAGAAGGTGCTCACCGTATGCCTGTTAAGAAATCAGGTGGAGAATGCAGTGGCAGTGGTGAGAGCCCCCTGCTCTTATTGACCTCGGAGCACATCCAGGGCGAGTGAGGCTCGCTGTGAGCCCTCTGCAGATGCATTCATACGGGCCGCACGCAACATCTCCTGCCTGGAAAAACCCATGAGTCCCATCACCCATCCCCAGGGTGAGAAACTGGACTGGCCCATCTGACACCAATTTAATGATTACTGTTGATAAAAATAGCACCATGAAGAATGTCTGAATGGTGAGGCACACAAAGACGCCCCACCCTTTTCCAATCAGAAGCAAATGGGCACGGCTCAGTGTTGTCGCCACATCTGCCCTGCACACTCCAGAACTGGGAAGGCCTCAGAAGCCGTTTGTGTGAGACTTGGGAAGACGAGCACTGCTGCAGGAGAGACATTAGCAAGGGCATTTTCCACCAGCAGAGCCCTCTGGGGCCAAGGAATCCATCCCACAACTCTCCCCGGTGCCTGATCGGAGTGCAGTTTGAACAATGTACACCTTTGGCTGCCTGATAAAATGATAACAGAGGGTAGAGGGTGTGACTCTGTCTGGAATAGAGTTAAGGGAAAGGAAAGCTCCACAGAGACCACACTGGAATCCACCTCAGGATCCCCAAATTGCTTCCCACAGGGGAGCTGATGAGAAGGCTTCTACCAACCAGGTAGCAGAGATGTGAGGGCGGGGAGATGCAGGATTGCTCAAAAGCCGCAAAGAAAGACCAGGATTCATGGCCTTTTCTCTCTCAAGTTCTGCTTTCTATATTGAGTCGACAGTGCCCCCTGACAGTTCGGGGAAAGGGCCATGCTGAAGCCCATGGCACTGTTATAGCAGTAGGTCCTGGGGAAACTTCCAATCAACTGAACACCCCTCTTTGAGGCCCTTCCCTGAGGTATCTAGGGGCCTGGGCACTGGGGCAGAAAGGACATGAGTGCACAGAGGACATAAGTCCAGGGAATTTGGGATCATTTTGTAGAGAATCTTCGAGGTCCCACTAAGAAATCTGGGAGCCAGAAGTATAAAGTTTTCTACATAAATAACCAATTTTCAAAGATTGGAAATCTAATAAAGTACATATTAGGGGAAAGTTATGCTGGAAATATTTATACTTTTGGTGATTTAAAAGACCCTTGGGGTCCTGCAGTGCCATGGGCTTATCATCAGGAACACGACATTGCTTTTATTCCTACTATCATAGAGAAAGTATTCTGGAATTGGAGTTCTTTGACAGTGGTGACTACAGGTAATGGACACGATTATGGTGGCTATAATCCTGTCAGTTAGGTTCCTAAGTGCTTGTTCAGGGAGGCCAAGGTGAGGCGTCCCCAGGCTGAAGTCAAAAGGCAAGGCAAGGTCTGGGCGCAGTGCCTGACGCCTTCATTCCCAGCATGCTGGGAGGCCCAGGTGGGAGGATTTCCCAGATGTTCAAGACCAGCCTGAGCGACACAGTAGAGGAAGGGTAAGTGGAGCAAGTAGTGATAGAAAGCTCATCTTGCTGATGAGACAATCATCCATTTATTTGTTCTTTCAGGAATAAATTCATTTGTTTATGTATCTCAGTCATGGTGCTAGGCATGTGACAGAGATACAAAATTAAACAAGATTAAAGCTTTGATCCTTGTGCTTTAAGAGTTCAAAGTCGAGTAAGGGGGAAAGAAAAGTGAACAAACAAGTTCAGTGGAGGTTTCTTCTTGCTGGGGAGGCGTGTGTCCAACCCCGGGCACCAAGGTGGAGGGGAGGAGGGTCACCTGCCAGGGGGTGTGGGCCAGGGCTGCTCCGAGGAGAGAGCACGTGGACTTCAGCTGGAAGGATTCTGAAGGATGGAATGGCATTTGCCAGGGAGACAAGTGAAAGAAGATCCCCGGTGGAGGCAGAAGAGGAAAGTGTAGATTAAAAAGGCAACTTGATTAACAGCGGTGGTTCTGCCACGCTTTCCTTTGGGTGATTAAAAAGGGAATTTCTTACATACTCCATGCTAAGCATGGTAGCAGATGTTTTCTTGTGTGTTGTTTTAGTTAAACCTCTCCATGCTCCCAGTTAATAATTTTGTTTTATAGATGAGGAAACTGGGGCTAAATTAAAGAAGTGATTAGAAAGGGGTGAAAACTGCCTAGCGTTTAGAGACAGTTCTGCTCTTAGATCACTTTTTCCAGGGAAAATATGGCTGATCGAGAGGGCAGAGACTCAAAATGACCTGGGAGTTGTAGACTTACCCATGAGTTCGTACTTTTATTAGTGCCTCTCTGTCTAAAAAGCCTTGAAATTTTTTTTTAATAGTATGAAAGAAAAATAGAATCCTGGGTTTTGATTACTATTTTCATAGTTTACTTCATTTGTTAGTCTGTTCTGTTATTATTTCTAGAGTTTGTAAACTTCATGAGGGTAGGGATTTTTGTCAGTTTTGTTTGGAGGAATATTTCTAACACCTGGATTGTACCTGGCACACAGGGGGAAGTCAGTCAAACGTCTTTTGAATGAATGGATAGATGGACGAATGTTTTACAGCAGCGGTTCTCAACCTGTGGTTCTCAACCTGGGGGTCTCCTGCACATCAGATATTTACATTACAATTCATAGCAGTAGCAAAATTAAAGTTATGAAGTAGCAACGGAAATGATTTTTATGGTTGGGGGTCACCACGACATGAGGAACTGTATAAAAGGGTCACGGCATTAGGAAGGTTGAGAACCACTGTTTTACAGGCTTCCTGTTTTCCCTTTTGCTCTGGCACACTGTGACGCTGTGGGAGACATGAAGTACGTGTCCATTGTTCTCGGCCTCCACTACCAGGCTCCTGTGCAGGATCCTGTCCCATGTGGTGAGATTTCAGATATTCCATACCACCTTCTCGCCACTACATGTCACCATACTTAGCAGCCCATCATTAGAGACTAATTCCAACTCCAACAAGCTTTCATAAGAATACAACTCCAATCCGTGTGTTGAATAGTGATGTTCTGTTCAACAACGGCTGAACATACAGTCGTGGTCCCATTGTAGGCATCGTAAGGTGTTAGTGCAGCACAATACTCATGTGTTTGGGACGTTGCCAGTCATACAAAAGCCCAGTAAACAATTATGTACAGTACGTAACACCTGATGATCAGAAATGACTATGTTACTGGTTTACATATTTCCTACACTATGCTTTTTGTTCTACTCAGTATTTTAGAACGTATCGTTATGTGTTTTTAAAAAAGTTAACTATAAGACATCCTCAGGAATGTCTTTCAGGAGGTGTTACAGAAGAAGGCATTGTTACCACAGGAGATTCCACCTGCGTGCGTGTTACTGCCCCTGAAGGCTTTCCAGTGGGACAAGATATGGAGGTGGACGACAGTGATGTTTATGATCCCTATGAGACCTAGGCTAATGTGTGTGTTTGTGTCCTGGTTTTTAATCAAAAAAGTTTAAAGAGTGAAAAAAAGAAAAGTTTTAAAATAGAAAGAAAGCTTATGGAACAAGGTTGTGAGAAATATTTTTGTGTAGCAGTACAATGTGTTTATGTTTTAAGCTAAGTGTTATTATAAGAGTTAAAAGTTAACAAAATTAATACAATCAAAAAGTTATGAGAAGCTAAGGTTAATTTATTATTGAAGAAAGAAAAATTTTGTAGGGTGTCTGTGAAGTCTACAGCAGTGAATGGTAACATCCTAGGCCTCGACATTCACTCACCGCTCACTGAGTCACACAGAGCAACTCCCAGTCCTGTAAGCTCCATTCATGGTAAATCCTAACGCAGATGTACCAATTTTTATCTTTTACATTGTATTTTACTGTTCCTTTTCTACATTTAGATATGCTTATTTATATGCAAACACCATTGTATTACAACTGCCTACATGCTGTACAGGTTTGTAGCCCAGGAGCCATAGGCTGTCATAGGCTAGGCGTGTGGTAGGCTATCCGGTCTAGGCTTGTGTAAGTAGAATCTATGGCATTTGCAAGACAATTGCCTAATGACGCCTTCCTCAGAGTGTATCCCAGTCATTAAGTGACCCATGACTGTACTTTTGCAGGTATCAGTATTTTAGGACTAGCAAAGAAACATTTCATAATTTGTTGACAACTGTCTAGCAGGAACTGCGTGGACAGAATTTTACCATCTTCCCAACTTCGTTTAGTCTGTCGGACTCAGCTCCTCATCAGAGCTCAGACCTTAGGAGTTCTGCCTTGCTATGCTCACTTCTAGCTCTTAGTTGCTTGCTTTTAGCAAATTTCAGTCAGAGATACCAGCACTGAATCCCCGAAAATAGGAGTAACAAAGAGAAGCTTGCTGGCTTGTTGAGTTAGGGGGCCATTCAAAACCTCAACTAGAGTAGTTTCTGAGTCTTAGTCCCCAAGACTCAACATTGCAATTCAGGTTGTAAGTTAGATGGAAAATATTTACAAGTCCCACAGGTGTGACCTCTTTCGGATTTTGGGAGTGGTTAGCGTACCTAGGGAGAAATGGTGGGCAACAACGGGCTTTCAGAATTAGCCAGGGACTTGGGTTTCTGAAAACATCAGTGTCCACATTCTTGGGCGCTGGTCTCTTACTCATTTCTTGATCGTCTCTTTTTTGTCATCCTCAAATCTAGTTCCTCATTTTGCTAAAGAATACAATTCAGTATTTTTGGAAGCCTCACCCCCACCCTCAGCACAGGGTCCCATGGAAACCAAATGGAAAGGGAAAACATGGGAAGTGGAGAGTTTATACTGTTGCCTTTGGGCCCACTGTCTGATTTCCTTTAGTCTGGGGGATGCGGGCCAGAGCTTACTTTCCTGGCTGCTCCTAAACAACTCACTGCTGCTTAAGCTATTGCTCAAAAATTGACAAAAGTAAAATGATGGAGAGCTGTGTTATTCACGCTGAGAAACGATTTCCTAGTCAGGGCCAAAAATGTATTTTCCTTGGGAGCCATTTACTCATCAGGGCCTTACTTCTCTCTGACTGAAGAAGAGAGGGGAGAAAAGTCCAACAGGGAATGATAGAAGGGAGGGACGGTGGATTCCAAGGGAGAGGGGTTCAGAACATACCGCTTGGGACTAACAGTAGGAGAAGGCTCAGAGCTGAGTGAGGGACCTTTGGTGCGAAGGCAGGGAGGAAGCGGGGTGGTTCACTCCGGGAATCACGTGGAAGGGCGATTACACTGTCTGCGGCTCCATGATAGAAGGCCTTGACAGTCACGGTCCGGGAACAGCTCTGATACGTGAAATGAGCACCTGCCCTGGGCGGGCACGAGCGTGCGCACAAGAAGGGGCAGGAGAGGGGCGGCTCTGGCACGGTGTCTGATATACCATTCTGTTTGCACTGAAATTTCTCCATAAGTGGTGGCTTGGGCGACATTTACAGAAAATATCCTCACAAAAATAATTAGAAGAGAATCCCATCCCTGAGTGTGGAGAAGTTAGAAGGAATGGACTGATGGGAGGAAGGACTTAGATGAGAGATGAGGCGGAGCTGGAGGAGAGAGTCTATCAAGCTGTAACGGGAAACATCAAGGCCAGGAGGGTGTGGGCATCAGAGGGAAGGTCAGTGGTCCAGCACCTCTGGGAATGGTTGCAGCCCAAAGCTCTGAGGTAAAGGGCGAGCCTGCCGCTTCTCGGACAGAGAGCAGAGCATCCATTGATGCTGGGCTAAATGCATGGAGGGGCCAGGGAGGCGCTGAAGGAGCTGGCACGGAGAAATGGACCATCCCAGAAAGTCACCAGGGATGGCGGAGACATTGCCTTCACCTTCCGCGCCCTGCTGTTGGGAGCATGCTGTCAGTTAGGAAGGAGGAGTTTGGGAGGTCCATGCGAGGCAGGGATGCTGAAAATGCAGTCTCTGTGTCACCTCTATCCTCCTCACTCCCTTGGAAGACATCACCGACTGACCCGGCATCCTTTGCGGGGAAAGGAATGACAGCATTAGTGTTCTCGGCACGGCTCTTTGGTCAGTCATCCCTGACACAGAAGCTCTTCCTTTGAAAGCTGGCTTCCAGGTTATTAACCACCTGAGAGACAACTTCATTTAATACAGTTACTGCTGTCTCTGTCGTCGTTGCTGTGCCACCTGGTTCCATCACCTGAGAGTTGATGTGCAGATGGTCTCCCCTGGAAGTGGCGCCAGGCCCTAGCATGGCTGCATTATGGAGGAGCCCTCTGTCCGCATTTCTCTACCACCAGGGTGACAGAGGTCACCAGGGAAATAGTGGCATCTGCCGTGGTTCTGTGGACTTTAAAGGGCCCAGAGCAGCCCAGCTACAATTTGAGGGGTTGCTGGGCGGGTACTGTAGGGTATGGAATCTGAGGAGGAGGGGAAGAAAAAAACCACGTAGCCACGGCCAAAGTGACTGCAGATGTGAAGGGCAGAGGTCAGATCTTTTGGGGTGACCAAGGACACTCACCCAACCTACTTCTGGCTTTTGACTGACAATGTCTGAAATGGGCTAGTGCCCCAAGGCTTTGGGGTTAAGGGCCTGTGCTCAACCCAGATGCTATCACCTGGGCTGAAGTCCTCAGATTAGGACTTGCCTTGGAGTTTCCTAAGTGGCCACATGAAAGATGTCAACGGAACCTTTAATTACTTGGTTCTTAGGGTTGGCTTGGACCAAGCTGAAGCATGGCAGGCTTGGCAGCGGCCCTAGGGAGGAGAGTGAAGGGAAAATCTGAAGTGGAAAACCACATAAACGTTAGGAGATCCACCCAATGGTGGCACCACATCTAAATAAATCAAATGGGTTCCTGACTCCTAGAGCCAGAAATCACACATCCCACCGGCAACCCACACAGGCCAGCAGTGCAGACCATGCAGGCTGGGTAGAATTCGGGGCAGAGCTTGAGGCAGGCTGTGTTTTCCTTTCGCCTTGGTAACCACATCTGATTTACCCTCCTGCTGTGGCTGTGTCCTGTACTTTCCCCTGAGCAGGTGAAGAAAGGCCTGGCGTGCCAACTGAGTAGACTAGCTTGGAGCCCCTGAAGGAACGGCAGCTGCTTCAGGGGAATTTCCTATTTCCAGTAATAACATAAGACCTTTAAACAGTGGTCCTCCAGATCATCTGAGAAAATATTCATTTTCCTACCCTAGCATCTCTGGAGTTTTTATTTTGCGAGTGTTCTCATTCAGGACAAAGTGTCCAAGTGGGCTCTTGGAGAAACCTGTGGACAGACACAGGCACTGAGCTTGGAAAGCAGCCTGGGTTCTGTTGGCATTTCTGTGTTTTGGAGTCAACTCAGGAATCTGGAGGCCAGCAGCATTTCCATTAAATAAGACAGCATGCTGTGGCTCCTGCTGCAGCCCAAACTGGATCGATTGAGTCTTTTCTATCCATTTTAGCCTACAGATGTGGCAACCCTGAAAGAGCGTTGATGTCTAATTCCAGGCCCAATATTGGGCCAAACCCGAGAATCTGGGCAGAAGACGTGTGTCTGGACTCCTTGTAGGTTAAAGGGCAGTTGATTGACAGCTCCACTGAATAGAAAGGCAGAATTCCTCTTCAGCTTAGAAAAAGGTTCCAGGTTCTGCAAAACACTTGGTTCCCTGAGTCTGAGGTTCCCTTGACCACTTCCAAAGGACCTGGTTTGCAGGCCCTGTTGACTGGCTTCCGCCCCGGGAGTTTACTTCTGATGTTGGCTTGTGCTTCAGAGACAGTAGCTGGCGTGTTGTTGAAATATCCTATTGCCTGAAAAATAAGGCAAGTTTTATGCTGTGCCTAAATTTGGAATGGATGACACTCTAAGCATATTTATTTTCCTAGATTTAAAAAAGAGAATTAAAGCACTGCCTTCCAGAGTGTGAATGTCTTAATAACTAAGAAAATGACATGAAGGTTACATTAACCAGTTTGATGAGAGTATTTCAAACTGTATATGAAAACACCACACTGTACCCTGTGATTGCATTAATGTACACAGCTGTGATTTAATAAAAAAAAAAAAAAAAGCACTGCCTTCTAGCTTAGTAGCAAAAATGGCCCTTCCACGAAATACGTGTATACATGGATTTAAGTAAAATGTCTGTTTCCCTAGCTTGGAAGTGAGTATAAGGCAAAATGGAATTCAGATGTGCCAAAGTTCATTCTTTGGGCAAAAAATAAAAACAAAAAAGAAAAGAAGGAAAACTGTGTACCTGCCACATGATGGAAACTGCTCCATGTTGCACAAATTTTAATTCAATTAAACTTTGTGATGACTCTGTGGCTGGTGCTGAGCTGATACTTGGGGACTTTGTGCTAGAAGCATCGTTTATGTTGTCTCGGTTAAGTCTCACAATGACCCTGTCAACTAGGTCGTATTGGGCCCACTCTATGGACAAGGAAATCAAGGCTGCAAGGGGTTAAAAGTGACTCTAATCAATAGTAAGTGGCGAAGCCATGACTGGATGCTTAGTGTATGTGACTCCAAAGCCTTACTTTTTTTCTTTGTGGAACGGGAAACTTTATGTTTCTCCCGTTTTATTGAGGGATAATTGACAAATGCAGGCATTTAGGGATATAATGGGACGATTTGATACAGGTGTATGTTGTGAAATGATCACCACGATCAGGTTAGTAGTACCTTGTATGATGTTACTTTTATTTATTTATTTATATTTGGTGGGAACAACAATTAAAGTGTACTCCTTCAGCAATTTTCCCATGTACAGTCCGGTCTTATTAACTGTGGTCGTGGTGCTATGCATCACATTCCCCAGAACCTACCCATTTTCTAACTGAGTTTGTACCCTCTCACCGTAGCTTCTCATTTCCCCAAACCCCAGCCCCTGGCAACCACCATCCTACTCGCCGTTTCTTTGGGTTCAACTTTGTCCAAAACATTCTTTTCCATACTGTGTTGCTAAGTGAAAATCATTTGTCTGATTTCATAAAGACCAGCAAACCATGGGGGTCAGACCTCTGGGGTCAGGAGGTCGGAGATGATAAAGAAAAACTGGAACTTTTGGAGGGTTGTGAGCTGGGACGTGGATGGAAAACCATCAGTGCATGAGATGCTTCAGAAGAGCAGGAGAGCTTTGTGAACTGGAGAAGGCCCGAGATGCCTGGGGGAGCTGCTTCACCTGGTTACCAGCGGGGTGGGGTAAGGATCAGAGGTAAAAGGAGCTGGCAGTTCTTGAGTGAAGCCTTGACTCTCTGTTATTAAGGAATTTGTGGTTAGCGAACTCTGGCAGGTTCAAGTAAGTACAGTAATTGTCCTTCTCTTACCTATACAGAGCGTGTGCTTTGAAAAGTCTCCACAATAAAACAGTTTATGCACTTAAAATGGCTGTGTTGGACTGATGTCAGGGAGGGGAGGATATTGCTGAGAGGATAAAGGGGCACGGTCCAGGTTCTAAGAGCATGGTGCTTGGGAGAGGACAAGCTCTCACTGCACAAAGAGTAGTTCCGACGAGGTGAGAGGGGCCCAAAACCAATTAAATGTACTCCTTCAGCAAATTTCCCATGTACAGTACGGTCTTATTAACTGTGGTCATGGTGCTATGCATCACATTCCCCACAACCTACCCATTTTCTAACTGAAGTTTGTACCCTCTCACCGTAGCTTCTCCAAACAATTAAAAGGAGGCCATTTTAATTGTTGTTCCCACCTTTTCCCTTTGAGCTCCCTGTGTTCTGACAGGTTCTTCTCTCGGAAGCATCCACTTAAGTGTAACTCTGTGTACTCACTCAGGCCATGAGTCAACTGGCGAGGCAGATTGTTACCAAGTACTGATACTTGCTCTGTTGACAACCCCTCTCCTGCATTTAGTTGGAGACAAATAAAAGAAATATTGTCCTTGACTGTGAGTTGAGCTCAGCATTGAGGGTGTGGGAAGGTCAAAAGCTTAAGTTAAAAAGCCGGAGAAACTGAGGGACATTACATCAAAGTTCACAGGGTTCAGATGGTGTGGACCAGACTGTTGTGAGCGAGCCCAGGAGGGGCATGAGCAGCCTGCAGACGGGTTTCTCAGGGAACGTTCCTTGAAGCAAGGTTTAGAGGAACTGAGGAGTCAGAGAGGGAGGAGAGGGGGTGGGTGTTACTTCTGCATAGAGAAGGAGCCCCGAAGCCAGAGGGGAGAGGGCAGAGAAGCCCCCTGGGTATGGGGCCTAGTATGGAGACCGACTGGCAGCACCTCCCTGGCTTCCTTTGGCTGGCAGGGGGATTCTGCTTGAGTGACCACTGGGACCATCTTACTACACTTTCAACCAAACCAGCTCTTTGCTTGCCAGGGTATTCCCAGGAAGAGGCCTGCAATTCTCCTTCCCTGAAATGATTAAAGAAAATTTGCTTTAGTGTAACACCAGGCTATTCTTTGATTCTTGTTGCTGGCTGGGGAAAAAAGATAGGAGGTGGAGTCAGAAGCCATGGTCTGAGTGCTGGTTTCAGTGACTGGCTAGTGGCCCAGGGCCTGCTATTGACATTGCTCTAAGTCTCACAACCTCATCTATAAAACAAAGCTGCTAATCACTGCATCTTGTGAAGGATTAACCAGAGAAGGCAGCATCTCTTGCATGTCTCCATAACATACCCAGTGCCTGCCTTTGCAGTGCAGGATTTCCATGACTACCTCACCTCCCCACGTTCCCCACCCCTCAGTCTTTGAACTCCAAAGGTGTGTTGCACTAGCGCCAAGTTGCTTGCCTGGAATATGGTAGATAATCCAGACAAGCTTTGCTGATGGAGCAGGTGAGCAAGGATGAGCTACCTCTGGTGGAATTGCTTCCCTTAGCAGCATTACTTGTTCAGGTGTACATCCATCTCTAATGCAGTTTTCTGTGTGTATATTTTACAATAAAAATAAAGAACAGAGTATGGCAGCTATGAATCATTTACTTAAAAGTCTCTGACAGAATGAATGAATAAATGTGGAACTCACTATAAAAAGGGAAAGTGTTAAAATGAGTTATAATTATCCTAAGTAATGATGACTCATCTACAAACCCACCCACAGCAAGCTGTTCGGAGAGCAAGATCTACTTTACCAAGCAGGAAAATTCTTAAGGTAGTTGCAGATTACGGGTTAGCAACGCGGGGAGAGAGCAGCTTAATGGTGAGGCTGGCTCCACTGCTTCTGTGTTCTCTGTTTGCGGACTGTACCAGTCAGGCTCATTCCGCAGTAACAAACTCATCTCATTGAGAAAGTAAAGTAAATGCAACTGGACAGTGGCTTCCTTTCTTCCCACCACTGTGTTTTCCAGCAGACTCTAGTGTATGTCCATAGCCTACACTTTCCTTCTGGGAACAAATGAACATCA
Source organism: Otolemur garnettii (assembly GCF_000181295.1). Taxonomy (NCBI): domain Eukaryota; kingdom Metazoa; phylum Chordata; class Mammalia; order Primates; family Galagidae; genus Otolemur; species Otolemur garnettii. Next base: position 10,151,176 of record NW_003852426.1, read on the forward strand.
TCCACCATCTTATCAAAGTCCAACCCCTCCACCTGGGCTGTGGTTTCCAAACTCCTGGCCTGGCCTTCTTCCCTGACCCCCTCTCTCTTGCCTGAACAATCTTCCTCTTGGATTATTCCCATCAGCGCAAAGCCTTATTTTTAAATCCAGGTTGAATTGGTTACAGTTAAAGGTATTTGAATTTGAAGGTACCAAAGGGAAGGTTAAAATATTCACGTTCACTGGCCTTCATTTCTTCAATGGAATAAGAGAAAAGATCATTTATGTATAGTGGGATGGGCAGAATAGGAGACTTCAGGACATTCAGGTACTCAGGGAATAAAAACTCTCTTAACAATATCCTCTCTTCAGCCCGTTAACCTTTCAGTTCTTTCCATTTTTCTGGTCCCTTTTCCTGGAGGTGCCTCAACAGAGTTGTCTCTATTCACCATCTCAATTCCCTCCCCTCCCCTTCTCTCTTCAACTCAGGTCAGTGGGATTTGATCCCTTCTACTCCACTGAAATCTCTTCTTCTCTCTTGAAGATCGCCAGTGATCTATTTTTAAAACCAGTGGTCAGTTTTCTGTTCTTGTTTTAGTTGGCCTGAAGTTTTTTTAGAGCAATAAGTCAGGGAGGTGCACGTGACTGGCGTTGGCTGAGGCTGCGAGTGGCCATCATGCATGCTGCTTCCTGGCTAACGCGTCAAAGAGTCCCTGTGCAATTCTCTGTGCCCCATCTTCCCTCTCTCATGATGGGGTCATCCCAGACAGAGCCTCCATCAGCCAGGGCCCTCGTGATTGTGGACCTGGGCTGCCACCTCTCTGGCCACATTGTTCATGCAGTGTGAATAGGAATTACATTTCCTACATGCCACTGTGATTTCATGTTAATTTATCACCAGAGCGTAACCTAGTCTATCCTGCCCAATATGCAGCTGCGGACACAGCTAACTGGCTCTCTCCTGCCTGCAGCACTTCCTCCCATGGCAGAGCTCTCTGTGGTGTCTCTCCCTCCTGGTTTTCCTTCTGCCTTCCTGGCTTCTCCTTCCAACCTCCTGATACTGTAGTGCAGGAAGGCTGGTTCCAAACACTCTTCTTTCAACAGGAGCTTTCATCCAGGGGCATGGCTTTACCATGAATTATACACAAATGGCTCCAAATGACCTCTCCTTTGAGGGCCAAATCGGTACATCCAACAGTCTCCTGGAAATCTCTACTTGAATGTCTATTTGTCACTCTAACTTGCATGTTAGCCCCACACAGAACTCCATTCATACTCCATTCCAAACACTACTCAGGCTGTTTCCTCTAATTGTTTCCTTATCAATAAATGGCACCATTTGTCCAGTAAAAACTCCTCGGTCTCTTCCACGACTCCTTAGTCCTCACGTGACATCAGCTCCAGCAGCAGCTCCTGTCAGCAGCAGCTCCTGTCAGCAGTCCTTTCAAAATGATGCCTCACACCTCTCGGCTCCTCTTTGCCCTTTTTAATTCCCAACATAGTCATTGTCATTCCTTGCCTGTCTCCTGACTGCGCAGCCAGCTGCAATACAATCTCGCTCTGTTCAATATGTTCTCTACGTAGCCCCCTGAGTGATCTTTTAAGAACAGAATCATGTCACTCTCTGCTTTAAACTTTCAGACTGTGGCTTCCTATGGACAAACTCAACCCCTAACACACCCCACTCCTTGGCCTTGCAAAAGGCAGGGCCTCCTTACACCATCTGGCCCTGCCCACGTCCCTCCCTTGCCCTTTGCTCCGCTGCCGGCTCACCTGGCAGCTCCTCATTATGCTGGCAGTGTTCGTACCTTTGGGCTTGTTACTTGCTTTGTTTCTACGTCTTTACTTTACCTGAATCTTTATGATTATCAACTCATTATTGAGCTCTCAGCTCACTTGTCACCTTTGGTCCCCAATAATTTTCTACTTTTTTTTTTTTTCTATCTTTCCTAGCATTATGTTATGTACGTATTGCGTAGAATAAAAACTCCACAAAAGCTCACCTGTCTTGTTCATTGCTCCTTTTCCAGTGCCAGGAAGGAAGGATGGAAGGAAGGAAGGAGGGAAGTGAGTCTCAGTCCCATTGGAAACAGGTCCTCTGAGAGGTACTGGACTGGCATCCCTGCCCTGCCTGCCCACATCAAGCCCAAAATTCTCTCCTAAAAAGATGCTGGCCCTTGAGATTGAGCCCTCTCCTCCATATCCACAATCAAAATTTTAAAAATAACCATCCTGTCCTGGGGCACTTGGCCTGGGTCAACTTGTACGGGCCCTTGCCAACCAGTACCCTAACTAACCTTATTGCCTCACTCTATATCACTAGGTTTTCATTTTTGTGGTTGTGGTCTGTTTGTTGTGTTTTTATTTTTTCATTTTAATAAAATAAGTAATTATTTTAAAAGGAGGCAGATGAAAATGCCACATATAAATGGCTAAATGGCTTGTTATAACAGCTCCCTTCCCTTTCCCTGGAAAGAGCTTCTATTCCTGAGAGAGGGAGGCAGATGAGTGCATTTGTGATGTCCATCATCATTCAGAATGCTGCGGGGTCATCCAAGTCACTCTCTGTGCCTGGCATTTGTGAGTCCTCAATAGAAAGAAGCAATTTACCATTATGAATGGCTTCTCTGAAGCCACTCAGGAAGGTTCTGAGGAGTCCTGTTTTCACAGATACATCATCCTATAGAAGTTCAGAGAGAATGGTTGACACAGAAGGCAAGTGCTAAAGATGTCAACTCCATTTCTTTCTCTGATGAGATAAGAACATAGAAAAGGTATTACCTTATGTTTTCTAATTACAAAAGTATAGCTCGTCCATTAAGGAAAATTTGGGAAATACAGAATGGTGTAAAAAACCCAGAAAAACAATCACTCACAGTCCCTCTACCTTCCTTCCAATTTTTCTATGCTTTGTTTTATTACATAGTTGAGATGATACTGTATATATAATTTTATAGCCTGTTTATTTCACTTAATATTATCTCATAACCCTTTATTATAAGTCATGAAAGTCTTCATGGATGTTACTTGTTTGCTGAATAATATTTTATGATTATTGTCCATCTCCTAACATTGAACTTTTACATGTTTATATGTATGCTGTGTAAATACCGCTGCAGCGACTGTCCTGATGCATAAATCTTATTCCCCACGTATTAATTCAACCAGTATTTACTGAGCAGTCACTATATGCCAGTTACTGTTCTTGGAGCTGGGAACATGGTGGTAAGCAAAGGTTTATTTCCTCTGGAGAGCTCACATTCTGTCAAGGGCAACAGATAAGAGAAGCAAATAAACATACACTATTAATTAGCTCTACAAAGAGAGATGATGAAAAGTAAGAGGACAGAAAGATAGGAATGATGAGGGAGGCCATTTGAGTTAGGGAGGTTAGAGAAAGGCCTCTCTGAGAATGTGTATTTGTACAAAAGCATTTTAGATTATTTCTGTAGGCTAGTTTCCTAGAGGGAGGAATTAAAGTTCTTGCTTTTAGAAAGCCAGTTCACTCCCTGACAGCAGTCCTGGAGGGGAGACTAGTATAAAAATGCACCAACTAGGGCATAGTCTTGAGTAAGTTGTTTAGTTCTTCTGACCTTGGTTTTCCTATGTGAAGTAGAAATAATGACACCTGTACTACACATACATATGTCTACGTGCCTGTGTGTGCGGTGGGGGTGGCTGTGAGGTAAGGTTCTGGCATCCCAGAACATGTAAAAGGCATTACCTCACTTTTTCTAATTATGAAAATATAGCAAAGGAAATTAGCCTTTGTACACCACCAAATACCGTGACAAGGGAATGATCAAGCTGCGATGTGTGTGCAGGGCATTCCAGGTGACAAAAACATAAACCCAAAAAGGGTTCTGGAAGGTGTGGCATCAACACTCACTCTGTCTGGCACATGTTAGTAGTCAGTAACACACACTGAGTGAAAGGAAGCTCCCAACCTGTCTAGAGGAGCTTGTCAAGTCTGGGTGGCTAGAAGGAAAGGTCTCGGCTGGCTGATCACATAGCAGCTGAGTGTGGCTTGTGATTTGTGAGCCAGACACTGTGATGGGCACCCCCGCAGACTATGAGCCTGTAGTTCATGAGGCTGCATACGGGTGGTATCCTCAGTTTCCTCAGACATGAAATGGGGCCAATGCTGCCTACAGCATAGGATTATAAGGGATAGAGCTATAAAGGACACAATGCTGTATCTCTCTCTCTCTCTCTTTTTTTTGAGACAGAGCCTCAAGCTGTCGCCCTGGGTAGAGTGCTGTAGTGTCACAGCTCACAGCAACCTCAAACCTTTGGGCTTAAGTGATTCTCTTGCCTCAGCCTCCCAAGTAGCTGGGACTACAGGCACCCACCACAACACTGGCTAGTTTTTGTTGCAGCTGTCATTGTTGTTTTAGCTGGTCTGGGGAGGGTTCAAACCTACCAGCCTTGGTATATGTGGCTGGCACCCTACCTATTGAGCTACGGGTGCTGTCTGACAATACTGTATCTTGCTCACAATAGGACTCTGATAAATGCTCCTTAGGTCTGTCATCTTATAATATTACGTACAAAATTAGGTACCTAAGGAACCCGTGCTAGTGAGAGGTAGGACGGTGACACAGAGCATTGAGATAATTCTAAATAAATTGTCACCCATCCTTCCACCCTAGCTTTCTGGTCCAGCTGGAGAGCTGGAGGCCCTGTGTAAGGTGCCCTGGCACACCCCGCTTATGTGATGTCTAGTGGACCAGACAGGACACACACAGTACCACCCTCTCCTATCCTCAGCCCTAGTGACCTCAGGGGCATCCTTCCTCTGGAGGCACCAAATAGAAGATCTGCCTGTTGACCTCCTGCCTCACAGCCCCATCCCTGTTTATCCTCTGCCCTCTCTGCCTCATCTCTATGTGGTAACAACACAGGAGCAGCTCTTTTCTCAGTACTCGTGTTAATGGCGTCTGTCCGACTTCTTTGCTTACTGTTGTTGTTTTGTAAATCCTATCTTTTCTTTAAGTCAGAAACAGAACTGCATTGTGGAAAACAATCCCCAGGGCTTGGGGTTGCAGTTGCCCCCATCTTCTATATGGCAGGAAAAGGAAGAGGAAGAAAAAGCTGCTAAAAGTTAAGGAGCCTGAAGGAGAAGAATCCAAATCTGATCTGCTTAAAAACTGCGCTTTGCATTCATCTGTGGTGAACATGGTCAGGGCAGGTGCTCTAGGACCTAGTTAACTGTTTGTGGCTGGTGTGTCCTCTCAGCCCCAGCTCAGGGAGCTGCCTTTCACTTCACTGGGTTCACTAATGAGCTTTGAGTCGCCTTGGGCAGTAATTTTCTCTCTGGATATAAAGAATGCAGAGAGTGAGCAGGCTGAAAGGCCCTCTGGCTGGGCTTCCTCTTGTCACAAACAGCTAGTCTTTGAACTTGTAATTATGAGTCATGGGGCTCCCAGTCTGGCGTAAAAGTGACTCATTTTAAGTAAATTATCAGCTTTTGCCCTGTTACCAAATGCTGCAATCAACCATTCTGTATTCAAGTAAAAAAAGGAACATTTTTTATTAAAAGAGCAGGATGTGTAGAAGGAGAGTGAACTGCACTATGCTTTCCAGACATATGGACCGAAGTCAAGCTCAGTTCCAGTGTAAGCCAAGAAACAAAACAAATAGCAAAATGGCACAGAAAGCAAATGATCAGGAAACTTCATTTCAGAACAAACGCAAAATCACTCTCTGCAGCCCACAGCAAAAGATTGCTATATGATTCCTGGGCATTCTCTCCTCCCCTACTCCGTCTTCCAACTCACTTGGACCTACTGGAATTGAGGTCAAAGAAGAAATGTCTTTCTATGGGATGATTTAACACACAACTTTGCTAAAGAGTCAGGATGACAGATGCCTCTGAGTTGCCCAAAGCTAGCCACTTATATCGAAGTACTGATAGACACAGCAATCATACTAAGTGTGATCTAGCGATGGGTCTGTGGTAGACCCAAAGCCTCCTATTACAGAGCCTTCTCCTTAGGGCACCTGCTACCGTCTTTGGCTGAAGAAACATTTGAAATGATCATTACCTCTTAGCCAGTTGCAAAAGTAGTAACAGATCTGACAAGATGATGTTTCTTCTCTGATGTCTTAGGCACAATTAACACTGCCCAGGACCACAACAAGGGGAAATGGGTCCAGAGTAGACTGAGGGCTGTATGGAGAGTGTTTTGAAAGAATGATTTGAGATTTCCAATTAATTATTTTAAATCACTGCCTATTCATTTATACCACTGAAGAGGATGCCATAAGCTACATGGGGAATTTGGCTTTGGTTAAATGGTCTAACTTCCAAATTTTACATCCTTTCCAAATTAATTTTGATTTAAAACTGATTTTCTCAAATCCATTATATTTTGTCCCTTTCACAAAATAATGGTTACCAAGTGGATATTTTTGTATGCTCCCAATTCCCACAATAAAATCCATTAATTAATCCCTCAATGTTTTTTTGAAACTTCATCTTCTCTGCTTTCTTCTAATCACTGTCGCTGATAAAGAATCAATAAAAGTCATGAACTATAAAGGCATAACTATGTGCCAGTCACCTCCCAACTGGCAATTCAACTGCACATGTTCAATTCTCATAGCTCTTTGCCTCTATACAGTATTTGAATATTCTTTGATTATTGAAATTTTCTTCTCTGGCATCTTGGCACAGTTCTCTCCATATTCTCTATGTTGCCAACTGTCCACTCTTAGCTTCCTTGACTGACTGCTACACTGCCTGTCCATCTGAGTGGCATAGCCACCACGGAGGAGGTCGGCGGGGACGGAAAGGAAGTGTTGAATACAACAGACATTTGTGATGGAACGTGATGACTAACTAGTACGTACCAGAACTCTTCTGTGGCAATAAAGGAAATCTAACCTTCGATTTTTCAAAAGGAAATCTAGCCTTTGGCTTTTAAAAAGTGGACTGTACACTATTCTGGTGACTGGTACACTGTACATCCTGACTTAAGCATAATATAATTCATCATGTGACATAAAAACACTTGTACCCTAAGTAAATAAATATATATATGTATATATATTTGTTTGTTTGTTTTTTGAGACAGAGCCTCCAGCTGTCCCCCTGGGTAGGGTGCCGAGGCATTACAGCTCCCAGCAACCTCCAACTCCTGGGCTCAAGCGAGTCTCCTGCCTCAGCCTCCCAAGTAGCTGGGACCAGAGGCACCTGCCACAATGCCCAGCTATTTCTTGGTTGCAGCCGTCATTGTTGTTTGGCAGGCCCGGGCTGGATTCGAACCTGCCACCTTAGGTGTATGTGGCTGGTGCCTTAGCCACTTGAGTCACAGGCACCGAGCCCCTAAATATATTGAAATTAAAAAAATTAGAAAAAGAAATTTAGAAAAAATGGAATGTATTAGTTCAGGTAATTGAAAAATGCAAATGTCTGGATTTAGATATTTTTTGATACAAAACTCAAAAAGATTGATCTTAAAAAAATTCAAATATAGCAAAGTCATCTAAAGAGATGGAAATTGAGAGACTGAGATGTAAAAGAGAGAGTACTGAGGTTTAGCGTGTGTAATAGCAGTTTCTGAAGAAGAGAATGTTGAGAGTAGGGAAGAGAAAGATAATTGGCTCTGAGTTTTCTGGAAATAATAAGTATGTGAAGCCCGATATCCAGGAGCACAATAAATCCTGACCAGGAAAAATAACACCAAACTTCATTTTCCAGATAAAATAATGATATTGGAAGCACTAAAACCAAAAGATCTTAAAAGTAGCCAGGAGAAGGGTAAGGGTACTAAGGAATGACAATTACATCGATAACACACTTCTAATAACAATAATGGAAATAAAAACAGACAATATAATACTACCTTTAAAATGTTCTCTCTTTCTCTCTCTCACTCACACACATGTATTTGCTACTAGATTATAAGGGCTGGGAATTTTTAAAAAGAAAGTGATCAGTAAATATCTATTAGCCGATGATTAGCTATAGAGTTGGAGGTATCAAGACTAGGCCTTCATCATGGTTCAAATATTTAACATTAAAGAAAACTCAGCAAACTAAAGCCTTTAGTGAGAAAATCAGTTCAAGGTTCCTATTAACATGTCAAGTAGAATGTCCTTGGCCTGACTTTACATGCCATAAACACCTAAAACAAAAGAAGTCCACACTGAATTAGATTTTGCTGGTAGAACCTTTATCCTTCCTGTGACATTTGGCTTCTATTTTCATATTTTGGAACGTATAATGTGCAACCTCAGGTGTCCTTTCTGTTCTTGCTCTGAACTAAGGCCCCAGTTTTCTCTCCTTTATCTCACTTCCGCAGTGGGAGACGAGGCTTCCAACTCACAGTGTGAATACTGTGCCAACTTCTATTGACTAATCTGCCTCCAGCCTCATTCATCCCAACCTACCGTCCAGTCCAATTTCTCTGAAAATACTTTTTAAATCACGTTTATTTGTCAGATCTTAAAATAATATTTTATGGCACATCCGAATATTTCAACTTTTAAAAAGAGTAATCTCTAATCTGACTACCAAGAGATACCAACTGAGCATTTCTCAGTATTTCTGAGTATTACTCAGTATGTCACCAGATTTTTTTCTACGTTTGTTTAGATCCATGTAACATAACTGAAATTGTATTATAACCAAAACTTGCATTTATCTTTTTCATTTCTCATCATATCATGAATCATTTCCTGTGTCATTAAAAATCCTTCAAAATCATTTTTAAAATAACTGTATGATATTCCATAAGACAGTCATTCTTTAACTTATTAAACCATATTTTTATAGCGTTACTTTGCTTTTCTGGTTCCCTATAGTGAATGTCAATGTCTTTTGCATTAAGTAAAAATTCCGAATCTTGGAACCTTTCAGGTGCTGTCATTCTATACTTGCTCCATCCTCTGCTGGCCTTTCACGTTCCAGCTAAATACGTGGGCTCACTCCTTCCCACATACAACTTTCCTCTCCTCTGAGCCATCACTCATTTTCTCCCTCCTACACCTCTGTCAACGCATTGCTCTCCGTAACGTTTACCCCAGGTGTCCCTGCAATGATCTCCACTGTCTCTCTCTTCATGATGTTAGATACCCTTGTTTATTTGGTGTACACTTTTGTGACTTTGACAGTTTGCAGCTGATGTATTTATGTTTCTCCCACTTATACGTCATGATCTAACAGGGTCGCAGGGGCCAGCGTGGCAGGACCAAGAGCAGCAGGAGCACAGCTAACAGATGGGAGCCGCTTCTCCTGACCCTGATCGTGCCTTACGTGGCGGTCAGCCCTGGAAGGGATGAATGAGGCAGGACTCTTCTCACGCTCAGAGCTGAGCAGCAGAGGGTGCTTATGTTGGCCCAGCTTTGATTAGCAAGATAGACCATCAGGCATTTGGAGGACATCTGCATTTCCAGCCTAAATGAAAACATATTTATTTTGGTTGCTGAGTGTCTGGAGGATGAGGGAACCATGTGCATATGGGAAGCTTACCCTCCTCTTGGAACAAAATGATCTCAATTAAACCCAGCGTCTGCTTTAGATCAGCCGGTGTGTTAAGTATAAACCTGTGTGCTAACTTAAGGGTCCCAGGGCAGTGCCCCTACTTTGGGATCTACTATTTTTTTTTTCATCTTGCATAGCTATTCCTTTAAAACTGAAAATCATGGGCATCTGTTTAAAAATGGAGTCAGAAATGAAAACCAGCCATTGCCTCCTCCTCCTCAACCAGTCAGGCCATCACTTGGCAGCTCGCCTGACACAGCCTGGATGCTGCAGGCCAAGGCGGCCAGCGTGGGCCAGGTGGGATGTTTATAGGCACCATTCAGTGGAGCAGGACTTGTGCTAACAAGACCCTGCAGGAGCCTGGTCTCCTGACGTGGGGGATCATTACAATTTGTTGAACTCTGAAGTGACATACCTACGATGGATTAAAGGCTTTTCAAGAATTGCCTTTTAAAATTGATCATTTTACCCTTTTTAATACACAACAGACTTTGGGTTCCTGAAAGCATGGCTGTCCTAGACTGTGGTAAAGAAAGCTCACACGTAAATCAGGATTTGCACTTGCTAGTCGAGAGCACAGGGTTGGATGGGAGTTGGCAGCTCTGAGATACATCTGTAAATTTTAACTGGTCAGGACTTCTTTCCTAGTAGTCCACTTTTCCAAGTACCGATGGCATGGCCAGAAGTCAGTGTATTTCATTTCCAGAATGGGGCATGGACAGACCCTGCTGCTTCAGTAGGTGGGTAGGGAAACCATACTCCACGTACACATAGCCTTGAAGGAGAAAGTCCTCATTTCCAGTCACTAGCATCAGTGGCCATAAAGTTATCAAGAGAGGGCAGGAAGGATGGGCAGATGTTGTCACACAGAATGACACAGATGCATCTTTGGCCAGTGAACACCACTGGACACATTACTATGAACTCTTAAAAAAACCAAAATGACATTATCATTAAGAGGCATGGGCAGGTAACTGACAACAACTGCCAAATGGGGAACTTCTGAATTATCCTTGACCTTCTCCTCCCTCTTCAGTGGCATTTAACTGGTCACAAAGCCCTTTGATATCCCCTCATCTTGATCTCTCCTACCTTCTCTTTTTCATTGCTAACGCCACTGTCTTGGTTCAAATCCTCATCATCTCATGCCCAAATGACTGGGACGCCCTCCTAATTTGACTTTATTCTGACCCTGTCTCTTTGCTTCTCATAAATGTCCTTCTAAAATAAACCTGAAGTTTCTCCCTGATGCTTACACACTTTCGGAGGTTCCCTAGTATTTCCAGTTTCATGTCCGAACCTATGTATTTAACAATTGGGCCTCACCCTAAACCTTTTCTTCTGTCACTTCCCACCATACAGGGCACCTTAGGGTCTAACTACACTTGACCACTTGACACCTAAACATTTCAGACAGACCACACTTTCAAATGCTTCTGCTCTTTCTGATCATACTATTTCTTATTTCTTTATTTTTTTTTATTCCAAAGTATTAAGGGGCACAAATGCTTTTGGTTGCATGGATTGCTTTTGTAATGCCTGCGTCACAGCCGTAAGTGTGCCCATCACCCAAACAGTGTTCACTGTGCCCATCAGGAAGGTGCTGGAGGCTCCCTTCTTCCCCCTTCCCACTGTTTGATTGCCACTGTTTTCCTTTCCTCCTGCACATGTGTGCTTATCAGTTAGATGAGTACATTTGGTGTTTGTTTTTCCATTCTTTGACACTTCACTTAGACTAACGGTCTCCAGTTCCATCCCTATGCCCGATTCCTCTATTGTTCTTCTCTGTCATTGCTGCCTGATGAATTGATTTCAATAGGCAGCTGAAACACTGCTGCCCCTGAAGCCCACTCTAACTTCTCCAGGTAGAATGCCTCTCTCTTCTCCAAGGCACAGCACTTGACTCTTTGCCCTTTCATCCCTGCGTGGCAAGTGCTCCCTTAATTTGTTCATCTCTTTGACTTTCTCTCTGTGAGCTCCCTGACCTCACGACACTATACTCCAGGCCCTAACACAGGGCCTCATGGTATTGTTCAATCATGTTTGTCGGATATATAAATACGGCTGTGTAGGAAGTTATTCTGACATAGTTTTATTTGACAATCAAGCCAACTTTCATTCTGCTCTACTCCTCTCCCTCTTCCTTTCTTCTTTCTTGTATTTCTTCTGACAAATACCAACTGTCAGAACTCTTTTGGATTTTCCAGAGGAACTTGTAAGCACGGTTCCTCAGCTAACAATGAAAGACAAAGGAGCTAGTATTTCCAGAATGGTGGTATGAGCATCTTAGAGGACCCTACTACTAACGAAACAACCAGAGTTAGGAAAATTACTAAAATAAACAAACAACCATTTGAAGATTCTAGAAAATGTCCTAAGGATGCACAGCAAATAGAGAAGTATTTATCCAAGAATATCCATTAAATTTCAGTGAGAATAGGGAGAACTTGTCAGCATTTGAGTCATAACTTGCTCCTCCCCATCTGCCACCTCTGCATAACTGGAGCTCTAATCTGGGTGAGTGTAATTGAGAACACAGGCTTCTTCTCCCTCCAGTTCTGAGCCTAGGGTTACAGTACTCCCTGGGAGGGGCAGGCCACTGGCCTTTCACATGACTCTCAGCTCTGTGTTGCAGAAGCTCTTGTCCAAGTAAGAACAAATGAGAGGTCTTGGGCATTCCTCCTCTACCCAGGCCCCACCCCCCACACCTGTAAGGCAGAAACTCCACCCCAGGTACAATAGCCAACAAAACCTGGTCCTGATTGTCTTTGTCCAAGCATGCTCATAACATGATGTTTCCCTGCTAGGAGAGGAAATCTGAGAAGACAAAAGGCTACTGCTCCTTCCCAGCACTTCACTCATAGAGCATTGCTTCAAGAGAAGCACGCCACTGTCTCCAGTGTCAGTTCCAGAGCAGGGCTCAGAGGTTAGTTCTGTAAGGTGGGGAGGCAGGCATTAACAGAGAAATTTATAGCTCTCCCCAGGTAACTGACTCTATTTGGAATTGAGAATATGGGGGAGTTCAAGTCTAAAGAGATTGTTGAAAACAATGGAGATTCTGGTAGTAAGCAATTTTAAAAGGACACTGTTAGCTCCATGACACCAACAAGCTAAACTAGAACAAGTTTAACAAATATCAGCTAAAAGTTTAATAGAGAGAACCAGAAAAGGTGACAGCTAATAAGAGCCCTCCTGGGTTTGAAACAACCCTCAAAGTCTGGCCTTAAAGACCACTCCTACAACAGAGATGAATTTAATTGCATTAAAAACTGTGGTGCTATTTATGGGCAAGCATTGTTGAAAGCTGTTGAAAGCAATAAAGCAGTCAGCTGTTAATTAGTGAAGGCTAACAGCTAGGTGTGATACCAACAAAGGCAAACAGTTTAGCACAAAGATCAAGGAAAGACAAAAAGAGCCCTGTTAAACCCATTGTCATCCAAGGGTGACTGTACGCAGAAGCCCGTGCCTTCTGAGAAACAAAACAGAGGCTGTAGACTGGGGAAACAGACTTCAGGAGATAGTCCATCCAAGGTTAGGTGCGGTGGCTCATGCTGTAACTCTAGCACTCTGGGAGGCTGAGGAGGGTGGATTGCCTGAGCTCAGGTGTTTGAGACAAGCCTGAGCAAAGAGAGCCCCCATATCTACTAAAAGCAGAAAAACTAGCCAGGCATTGTGGTGGGCATTGCAGTCCCAGCTACTTGGGAGACTGGGCTAAGAGGATTGAGTTTGAGGTTGTTGTGAGCTATGGCACCACAGGACTCAATCCCAGGGCAATTGAATAAGACTCTGTCTCAAAAAAAAAAAAAAAAAAAAGAAAAATTAAAAAGATAGTTCATCCAAGTCACTAAACAAATAAATGAGCAAGTAACAAACTCAGAGGAGGGGGAGTAGGAATCAATATCCATAGCTGCTATAATATAGTATCTAAAATGTCCAATTTTCTTTTCTTTTCTTTCTTTCTTTCTTTCTTTTTTTTTTTTTTTTTTTGTAGTTTTGGCCAGAGCTGGGTTTGAGCCCACCACCTCCAACATATGGAGCCGGCACCCTACTCCTTTGAGCCACAGGCAGTGCCCTAAAATGTCCAATTTTCAACAAAGAATCATAAAAAATACAAAGTAGAAAGTGTGACACAGGAAAAATCTCTTAAAAAAATCAAAGACATTACATTATTGTCAAGAGGCATGGGCAAGTTACTGACAACAACTGCCAAATGAAAAGCAGGCAATAGAAACTATCCCTGAGAGGGCTGTGTACCAGCTTAGTAGACAAAGATCTCAAACCACTTATTATAAATTTGCTCAAAGACCTAAAGTAAACAATGCTCACAGAAGCAAAGGAAGCTACAATGCAATACTTCATCACATAGAAGCTATCAATAATAAAATAGGAATTATTAATAAGAACCAAATGTAAATTCTGGAAGTTGAAAAATACAATAACTAAAATGAAAGATTCACTATAGGGCTCAATAGCAGATCTGAATTGACAGAAGAAAGAATTAGTGAACTTGAAGATAAATCATTAGATATTGTGTAATCTGAGGAAGAGAGAGGAAAAAAAGAATTAAGAAAAAAAGAACAGAATTTTAAAGAAATGTGGTCTATCATCAGCATACTAACATATGAGTAATAGGAGTACAGGGAGAGAAGAGAGAGAAGAAAAGAGCAGAAAAATATTTAAAGAAATAGCATGAGACACCCCCAATTTGATGAAAAACATTAACCTATACATCCAAGAAGCTCAATGAATTATAAGCCGGATAAATACAAAGAGATCCACACCTAGCTTCATAATGGTTAGAATGTTGAAAGCTAATAACACATAGAAAATCTTGAAAGCAGAAAGAGAAACATGACTTGTCATATATGAGGGAATCCCAGTTAGATTAAAAGCTGACTTCTCATCAGAAGGTAATGGGATGACATATTCAAAGTATTGGGGGTAGGGAGGAAGCTTTCAATGAAGAATCTTGTATCCAGAAAAACAATTTTTCAAAAGTTAAGGTGTCATGGAAGAAGCCCAAGTGCCCATCGACCCATGAATGGATTAATAAATTGTGGTATGTGTACACCATGGAATACTATGCAGCCTTAAAAAAGATGGAGACTTTACCTCTTTCATGTTTACATGGATGGAGCCGGAACATAGTCTTCTTAGCAAAGTATCTCAAGAATGGAAGAAAAGGTATCCAATGTATTCAGCCCTACTATGAAACCAATTTATAGCTTTCTTATGAAAGCTATAACCTTATTTAAGCCCAAGAAGAAGGGGAAGGGGAGAGGGAGGGGAGGGGGGAGGATGAGTGGAGGGAGGGTAATTGGTGGGACCACACCTATGGTGCATTTTACAAGGGTACATGTTAAGTTTACTAAGTGTAGAATATAAAGATCTTAACACAATAACTAAGAAAATGCAGTGAAGGCTATGTTGACCAGTTTGATGAAAATATTTAAAATTGTATATAAAACCAGCACATTGTGCCCTATGATTGTATTAATGTACACAGCTATGATTTAATAAAAAAAAATTTAAAAAAAAGTTAAGGTGAAATAAAGACATTCTTAGATAAACAAAAATGAGAATAATTCATTGCTACATGATCTGCCTTACAAGGAATACTAAAGGAATTTCTTCAGACTATCTGCAAGCAACTTCAAACATTAATTTAAATCTACATGAAAAACCAAAGACCACCAGCAAAGGTAATTATGTAGGTAATTATAAAGGACATATTTTTTTTAAAGTTAATCTAAAAAGCAATTGCATAAAACAGTATGTATATAATTGTTTTGTGATTGTGGGACCTGTAACATATAAAAATGTAATATAATTGATAAAATAATAGCACAAGAGAGGTGGGGAGGAACAAGCTGTTTTGGAGTAAGGAAATGACATCAGATAGTAACTTGAATCCACAGGAAGAAATGAAGAGAATCTGAAATAGTAAATACAACACATAATAACCTTGATAATTATATAATTATTCTCCTTTCTTCTCTTGGTTTCTTTAAAAGACAAAATTATATAAAAGAATCATTATAACAGTGATTCCTTTTTTGAGACATTACTTTGTCTCAAAAAACACACACTTTACCAGTATAGGCCATATGTTAGCCAGGGGTCCTCAAACTTTTTAAACAGGGGGCCAGTTCACTGTTCCTCAGACTGTTGGAGGGCTGGACTGTGGGCCCTGGGATAAGTCAGCTGCTAAGCAGGAAAGGCAGCGGTGGCAAAAACACCTGGCAGGCTGGATAAATGTCCTAGGCAGGCTCCATGTGGCCTGTGGGCCGTAGTTTGAGGACACCTGTGTTAGACATTACTTTGTCTCAAAAAAGAAAGCAGGAATAGTGCTATACAAGATTAACATATCTCACTGGAATTAATGAGTATAAATATGAAGTAGAGTCTGATAAAGTTAGGATATATATTTTAAGCCCTAAGTAAACACTAGGAAATAATTCCAAAATAAGTAATAAAAGTCCTTAGAGGTATTAAAATGCTACACTAGAAAATACTAATTTAACAAAAAATAAAGCATTGAAAGAGGAATAATGAAACAAAAAAGATATAATACACAGAAAACAAAGAGTAAAATGGCAGATACAAATATAACTATATTTATAATAACATTAAATGTAAATGGATTAAAAATACAGTGAAAAGATAGAGATTATCAGATAGGATTTTAAAAAACCAGGATCCAACTGTATGTGATAGGAGACACATTTTACACTGAAAGATACAAATTAATCAGGCTGGGTCTGGTGGCTTATGCCTGTAAGCCCAGCACTCTGAGAGGCTGAGGCCAGTGGATCGCTTGAGCTCAGGAGTCCAAGACCAGCCTGAACAAGAAATGCCGGGCATTGTAGTGAGTGAAAGTAGTCCTAGCTACTCAGGAGGCTGGGGCAAGAGGATCACTTGAGCCCAAGAATTTGAGGTTGCTGTGAGCTATGACCCCATGGCACTCTGTGGAGGGTGAGAAAATGAGACTTTTTTCTCAAAAAAAAAAAAAAAAAAAGAAAGAAAGAAAGAAAGAAAGAAAAAGATACAAATTAATCAAAAGCAAAAAGGTGGAAAAAATTCTTTTACCTCATGCAAATACCTATGGTAGAAAGCTAAAGAGCCTATACTAATATGAGACAAAATAGCCTTTAAAACAAAATAAATTACTAAAAATAAAAGGGACATTTTATAATGATAAAAGTGTCAATCCACCAGGAAGATATAGCAATTCCATATAAACAACTAACAGAGATCCATGAAAGATGAAAGAAACTAACAGAATTAAATAGAGAAATAAATGATTCAAGAATAGTATTTAGAGATTTTAATACCCCATATTCAATAATGGATAGAACAACTTGGGAGTAGATCAACCAGAAAATAGAGAACTTGAACATTATATACCAACTAGACCCAGCAGACTCTATAGAATATTGTATCCAGCCATAGCAGAGTAGACATTTTTTCTTAAACACACACTTTACCAGTATAGGCCATACGTTAGACCACAAAATAGCCTTAATACATTTAAAAGGATTAAAAGTATATACAATGTGTATAGAGACTGGTGGCAAAGAAGGCCAAATGGATTATAGAGAGAGCACAGGGAAGGGCCAAGACTTGGGATATTAGGGTACAGCAAGAAGCAGGTAAGGAGACAGGAGAGGGAACTTTAGGGTTTGAAATTCAAAGTTTAGTGGTGTAAGAGCAATTTTATGTGGATAAAAGATCAAGACAATATCAGCAGTTCACAGTCTTACAGGTGGCTGAGCTATAGAATATGGCTAAGTACAACCCAAATGCCTACTTGGTAGCTCCTGCCTATTCCATAGGCAGTCACAGACTTCTCAGTAGAAGCAGTGTGGACTGGTCATTGCAGAGTGACCGATGGTTTATCCTAATGAACTGGTCTCTGAGCGTTGCAAATTGGAATCAATCCACCAGATGACTGTTCTTGAGACTCTAAGGATGATGATTAGGAGCGAGCTTTTTTCATGCTCCCCAGGTTATGTGGAGGCTGTTGAACATTCACAGGGTCAGGTGTAGAAAATAAAATATTTTAGGGCAGGAAGAGGAATAATATGTCATTTTTCACCTGAATGTGTAACCATCTCCTGACAGATGTTCCCATTATGCCAACATTTGGGGAGAAGTGTTAACTCTGTCAGGCTGGAGAAAGACCACTAAGCAGGACCTGCCTGCTAATGCTCCTGCAAAATGTGCAAGTCCCTTCCCAGCACGCAACGTGTTCCAGGGGTGTAACAAGCCCTCACTGCTCATATTCCTCCATCCACTGCCCCTAAAAACACGGGCTCCCTTATTGCTTTAAGATGATCAGATTTTCCTTTAATGGAACACCACAGAGGTCTTTTTCCCCTTGAACTTTTCATTCATTTAAATAATAAAACTTAATATTGAGCTGTGATTTGATATTACAAGGCCAGGAATGCCAAAGCAAAGACCTTGAGAAGTTTGCAATCCTTGGTCCAGCAAAAGTTAAGGATGCAATCTGGAAGTGTTTTAAATGCCAAAAAGAAATATGACACTTCTCTGTTAGGTTTTCATTTCCTTTTCTCTTGTTCTTCTTTTCCCCTGGTATCTTTTATAGTCTTATAGTTCTTTCCCCAGGTGACCTCTTCCCAGGAAAGGTTCTGCTGTACCCCGTGCGGTGCATTTGCTGTGTGTCTGTTTGTTCCCTCCTCTCCATCTCCCTGACCTTTCTCTCCATTATGCCTTGGAGGCCCACACCAGCCTTCTCATTGCTCTCCTATTTGGCCATGAGGTTGAACATTTCCCATTGTCTGGGCCAGGTGGCCTCATGGATCTTTTATACTCCTCTGGGCAAAGACACTGGTCATGTGGCCAGGACTAGACACTCCACGTCTTGAATTTACTTATTTGAGGTCATTTCCTAGGCCCTCCATTCATGAAGACCTGTGTGTTCAGCAAATGTGTACCTGTGATGGGTGTAAACTGTCCAAAGGGCCTCAGGTGTCTTAACCCTCAATGCCATCAGGAGTGGGGTAGAGGAGTATTAAAATCCTCTCCCAACACATCTGGGGAGCAGCCCAAGATAGAAAAAGTGTAAGTAACTCAAGCTCTTGCATTTCTCTCAGTGGAATTACCTCAGTTCTAGGAAAAGGGAGTTTCCCCTGTACATATACTCATGTGCCTTGGTCTTAAAAGACCTACTTGCCGAGCATCTAAATTGGGGGGACACATAATGGCCTTTATAGAGAATGAACAAACATCAAGGAAACCACAGGACGGAATCAAATTGTAAAACACATGTTCCTCTACTTCTTCCATTTTTAAAAGAAGCCACTGATGTTGCTGATCCGGGCAGGAGTAGAGAAACCTGCCCCTTCTAGGCCACACACAGCCCTCTGGATCCCCAACTGTGGCTCCCCGACTGAATTTTAACTCCACAGAACAAATCCCTTTATTAAAGTGAGGGATCCCAGCATCTATGGCACTTGAGAGTCTATTTGATGTCTGAGAGCACTGTGCCCTAAGGCAAAAAGCGGGCTAAAGGCCCCTGTGGAGCCCACCCCCATCTCCCGCTCCTCTGCTCCTCTCCTAACTTGCATCTTCTTCCCCTTCACAGGCAGACTCCTGGAAGAGCTGCCAGTGTCCTCTGGCTCCATTTCCTCATCTGCCCTTCACCCTTCATTCCACTCCAGTCTGGTTTCTGTCCTTGGCACTGCACTGACACTACCCTTCCAAGGTCATCCTTCCAAGGTTACCCACCACTGCCCTATCTTTTTTGATATCAGCAATGAATCTTATTCCCTTCTCTTGGTTCTCCCTATCTGTTCCTGCTCAGTTTTCATGGTAGACACTTCCTTAAATGCTGGCATTTCTTTCTTTCTTCTCCTTGAGCTAGAAACTTTCATAACCCTGGGTAAAAATATGATTCAAAAATTGTTACTCGGCTCGGCGCCTATAGCTCAACCGGCTAAGGCGCCAGCCACGTACACCTAAGGTGGCGGGTTCGAATCCCCAGCCCGGACCCGCCAAAACAACAATGACAGCGGCAACCAAAAAATAGCCGGGCGTTGTGGCGGGCGCCTGTGGTCCCAGCTACTTGGGAGGCGGAGGCAGGAGGCTCGCTTGAGCCCAGGAGTTGGAGGTTGCTGTGAGCTGTAATGCCACGGCACTCTACCCAGGGGGACAGCTTGAGGCTGTGTCTCAAAAAAAAAAAACAAAAATTGTTACTTTGAAAATGGCAAATGATGAATGACCCCAAAAGATTGTTGGTACTTCTGCCTTTTGTATTCTTGGGGAACTAAACACAGCTGCATGTTATAAACAAAATCTATGGTCAGCGTCAATTGCCATAGAACACCAAGCAGATTTGTGGTACTTTTGCATAATGCAAAGTCAAAAAACAAAACCAGAAACAACTCACAACTCCTCTCATGCACCCTTCCCATCCCCAACATACAGAAACATATTCTAATGTTACACTCCAGCTTTTTTAAAAAAGTATCTGCTTGGTTTTCTTGACCTTGCTGGGAAATCAAACACTCCGGGTTTTCCGCTTTTACGGATGAGTCCTGCAGAGAGCCAGCGGGATTCACACACTCTCTCTCATGCAGCCTCCCCTTTTGTTTTGATGCAACTACAGTGCTAATGCCATTTTTCTCTACTAACAAAAATGTTGGTTGCACATTTTCAATCACTAACTGAGCATTAAAAAAAAAATTTCTATATTTTAGGCATCCACAAAAAAAGAAAAAGGGTTAATACAAAATTGATTTAGGTAGAAAAGTGAGATTTTGCAGTTTTTTTCTGCGTATGTGTGATAAAACTCTTTAAGGGCATTGAGGTCTATGCTCTTTCCCTATACGTTTTCTGGTTTAATGAATGATCCATGAAGATTTGCTCCATGTTTATCTAGCGGCTTTGGGTCCTCTAGATTCAGGCTACTTACCTGTGGATATCAAATTTAAGAAGCTGGGCCCAATGTCACTGGGAAGAGATTAAATGTTGTACAATATTGTACTCTCCTTACCCTGACCAAGCAGTGTGCAAAGACTGTCAGAACGATGTATATCAAAATTGGGTAAAATGAAAAAGAAAGCGGTGAGCTTCAGGGTTATTATATTTTTTTTTTGCAAATTTCCCTCAGCTGTAAAATTTCATTCCCCACCAGCATAGGATAAATGAATCTATCTGATGTACAGGCCAACAATGAGCTGGAAAGTGGGGTTAGAATACTAGGTAATTTGTCTCTAATTTGACTTCTAGCTTGATTTTCCTTTCTCTTAAGGAGCTTCACTGACTAATTTGTAACCTGAGTATAGAGGAAACCCAGGACACATCTTTTCCAGTGAATAATTTTTCTTGTAGAAAATTCATTTGAGTTTCGATCCAGGACCATGATTCTGATCATCACAATGTCACCCACTTCTCTCCTTTATTTGGTCTCTGGAAAATCTAGTCCTTGGACGGAGGGATACTTCCTTAGAGGCTTCATATTATTTCTATGGGACTCGGTAGAAAAAGCTTGTATCTGAAAATAGGTAACAAATGGGAAGATGGTCTTTGACAAGGAAATGTTTAAAGAGACAGCTATTTTTAAGAGTTTTAAATACTTTTTTTTTTTTTTTTTTTGAAAGGGGGCCCCAACCTTTCCCCCTGGGGACAGGGCCAGTGTAAAATGTCTAAAACTACCCCCCACCCCCTGCGCACACGCGACCCTCCTGCCTCACCCCCCCAAGTAGCGGGGACCACAGGCGCCCGCCACAACGCCCGGCCACTTTTTGGTTGCAGCCATCATTGTTGTTTGGCGGGCCCAGGCTGGGGATCTGAACCCACCACCTTAGGTGTATGTGGCTGGTGCCTTAGCCGCTTGAGCCACAGGCACCGAGCCAAGAGTTTTAAATACTTAAAAATCTTTGGTTATATGTAAGTCATGATGTGTGACTAAACGCTAAGTAGGGAAAAATGATGAATAAATATATCTATTTTGGGGCTAACACATTTATTCTCAGAGCCAATTTTCTCCTTAGTAAGGAGATCCCTTTGATTGAAGGTATCCAGTAACTAAGGTAACTGGCACATAGTAAATGCTCACTAAACCTTCTTTCTTCACTAGCATGAATGAAGGATACCTTACAAACCTTGTATTTCACATTAGAATGCCAGACTGTCAGTGTCTCCTGTGAAGTGGCTGCGGTCTTAAGCTTTTCCTCTACTTCTTTCACAGAAACTGTGGGTATGAGGTAGGGCTAAATAAATACTCGGCGATGACTGTGTGTTACAATGTTGTGATTTGTGAATTTTGACATAAGGAGCTTATCTTTAAGTGGCAACTCTTAAGTTGCAGCTGAACTGCCCTGCAGTGGGCTTGTTGCTGTGTGGCATAATAACCATCCAGACACATCAGTTATTCATTTATCCCTGTATATGGATCGAGGATGACTGCTGTGACTTCAGATTACTACAAACATAACTTTATGACAGTCTGTGGCTAAAAGTGAGGACGATGTTTCTTCTCTTGAACTTTTGTGTTTTCAACATTGAATTTTTTTATTTCAAATTAATATGAGGGTAATTTTTTTTTTAGGTTGTATTGTTTTCACTGCCAAGGTGAAGTTCAAGTTGTAACTGAGCCCTTCACCCAGGAGGCGTGCTGAACACCCTCACATTGTGCACGTTAGGTAAGATCCCGCCAGTTGCCCTCCTTCCTCTCCCCAATTGCCCTCCCCTCTCACTTCTCATCCCTCCCTCTTGCTAGACTATATTTGTGTTTTCTTGTTCATGTGGGTGTGTAATTGTTTATATATTGATTTCATATTTGTATTGAGTACATTGGATATTTGCTTTTCCATTCTTGAGACACTTTATTAAGAAGAATGTGTTTCAACTCCATCCAGGTAAGCATCAAAGATGTAAAGACTCCATCTTTTTTTATGGCTGAAGAGTATATTGTCTTGTATCCATTATATACCTCTGTGATGGTTTGTTAATTCAGTCATAGGTTGATGGGCATTTGGGTTGCTTCCACGACTTGGCCTCTTGCACTTCTTAATTTCATAATTCTTTCACTTAAAATAATTTTGCAATGAGTTAAACAAATATTGGGAAGAATCTCAGTTTGGGATTCAGAAGGCCTGAATCAATGTCCTGGCTCCTCTTTGTGTGACCGTGAGTGAGTCATCTCTAAGCTTGGTTCCTCTTTTGCTATAAAATGAGTGGGAGGTAGAGATGGAAATAACTACTGTCCCTACCTCTCAAGGGTGTTCTGGGGAGGAAGTGACACCAGGAACACAGATACACTAAATTGGCTGTTAAATTCTGAACATATGGTAAAGTTATTTTTCTTGACCTGTCATGGTAAACCATGCATACACACAAGCACCAAAAATAATGACAGAAAGGAAAAGAGTTAGTGATGAAAAGTTTGTAAATAAGCTTATTTTAGATAGCTAATTTCCATCAACAGGACTGTTTGAAATATCAAGTAAGGTCCCCAGTCACATTATTTTCCTAGGTGGCTAAGACTATGTTAGGACTGTTTCCACTCACAGAGGATTTGAAATTAGGATTCTGACCTAGAATGTTGGGTTCCACCTTCTCAGTCTTCTTTTCCTGCCCCCTTTTTACCTCTCTGCTCCTTAGTGTGGACTGTCACTGCTGACTCAGTCCTGGACTAGATGTCATTTTTTGTTGGGAGCTGGGCTTGGCTTTCCGCCTTCCTGTGACTGTGGAGGCAGCTCTCACTTTCTGGGGAAGGAGGGGGGAAGGCCACCCTCATGAGGAGGTAGAGGCTTTCATGTTTCTTTTGAGCTAAGATTTCCTTTGAGGGCCTCAGTTCAGCTCAAGCACACCCATCACAAAAGCAGTCACTGCAGGTAATAGTGTACCATGGAAAGCTGTGCTGTGGTCTCACTGACAACGGTCTCTCCCTGTGCCCACCCAGCAGTAGCTTCTCATTGACTGCAGAGGACATAAAACACCATGGGCAGATGTGCTCCTGGAAACTGGAATCCCAAAATGTTCCCACAAAACAGACAATCAAAGATGCTTTGCTTGGGCCGGTGTGAGAACACGTAGGAATAACAGAGACGCAAGGACACTCAGCAGCCAGTGACAGTCTGCTCCACCAGGAGGAGCTGAGTTCTAGGGGGATTCTGACAAGGAATGAAGCTGCATGGAGCCGAGTACCCCTGTGCTAGGGCCTTATTTTGTTTCTCCTCCTGATCTACTAGTTAGCTTTATAAAAACACTTAATGATATCAGTTCAATATCACTCTTTAGATAACGCAAGAGGTATGGGAGTCCTCTTTCCCCAATCCTTCACCTTTCTGGGGATGCATCAGGTATTTCACATGGGATTCTCCTCCTTTGCAGCCTAACACAAATAGTTTCGCTCTTGCAATACTGCCTGTATTCTCTAAATACGTGTATGCGTGTGTGCATGTGTGTGTGTGTGTGTATGCAGCTTTTATGACTGCACTGTGAGCTTATCATATTTTATGCTTCTTGAGGGAAGGATCATATATAATAAGATCTATAATTTTAATAGCATGAGCATTTATTCAATCATTTACTTACTTATTCACATAAACATTTATGGGATTTGTAAATCTTGACTTGGGAAGGCTCTGGGAAGGATGGAGAAATGATGAAGTCAGCCCCCTAAGTTAAGGAGTTTAAAATTCATTGGGCCTGTAAACATAGGAAAAGATGCTCAGGCATAATGAGAGAAAAGCAGATCAGAGCTGTGCAGAGATTTCACCTATTACCTAGAAACCACCAAAGTGGCACCCCACTGTGTCGGCAGGGCTGAGAGAAAGTGGGCGATCCCAGATACTGCTGGTGGGAATGTAAATTAGTACAGAGAATTCCTCAAAGAGGACAACTCAGAAATCTCTATTAAAATTACAAATGCATGTAGACTATGATGCAGTGAGTCTGGGTCAAGATTTACTTTACAGATACACATGCACAGGCACGCGATGATATAAGGCCCCAAAGTTATTTTTCGCAGCACCAGTTATAACAGCAAAAGGTTATTGAAAAACACACTCATTGATAAGGGGCTGGCTCTCTGTGTAAGGGCAGGCCATGCAGCTGGAAAGGAGAATAACATGGGAAAATCTCTAAGGTCTACTTTTTAAAATAAATTTTACTGTGCATATTTGAGGTTTACAACATATTATGGGATACATGTTGAAAGTAAAATGGTTACTATAGTAAAGTAAATTAACACACCTATTACATCAAAGGGTACATGAGAGAAAGCCAAGTCCAGAGAAGCATGCATATAGCATGCTATCTTTTTTGTAAAAAAGGAGGAAGATAAGAATATATATTAATATTTGCTTGGGTTTGTATAAAGAAACTCTGGAAGCAGGCACAAGGTAATAATGAAAGTGGTTAGGAGTGGTGGTCAAGGGCAGGTGTAGAGTTCCAGGTGGGAACGGGATAGGAGCACAGGTGGGAACATAACCATTCACTGGATACCTCTGTATATTGTTTTGATTCAAGGGATCCATGGATGTATTACCTTTCCAAAATAGAAAATAAATATGTTTTTAAGATTTTGTCGAGGAGATACATTCACGTGCCAACAATATTTATGATATATATTGTGCCTTATTTTCTAATTAAATTTAACACTTCTTGAATGATGAATTACATAAGAGCCTTTTAAACCAATCACTCAGTTTCTCCCTCTCTAATTTCTCTTATAAATCCTTGCCAGATCAATCTTCCAAAGACCCCATTAGACGAATTGCCAGAAATGACTCCTGGTCTCTGTAGCAAGTTCAAACACCTCTGTTTGACTTTTAGGCCTCTCCACAAACTCACCTCACCCAATTAATACAAATTAATATCCACAGCTGAGGTCTCCAACAACGTCATTTTCTCCCATTAGGCTGGGCTCATCATTGTTCTTGAACATTTCCATCTCTGTGCCTTTGCTTGAGCGACCTCCCCTTTAGGGGGCGACTCCTACTCTTCCCTCTGCCTATCCTGAGCCTCCCTGTTTTCAAGGCCACTTCCTCCCCCAAAGGCTGAGTTTTGATATACCAATCCCTCCATGGTATTTACTGTGACCTCCATGGTATTTACTGTCAGTACTCCATGCTTAACTCACACTCTGAAGAGAGATAGTTACTTCCTTAGAGATAAAGACAGCGGAAGCTTTACATACACAAACACACATACCCACTGGGACCCTTGGCAGGCACCAAAGTCAACCACACACATCTACAGCTTTCTGGGTCCTACTAAGAAGTTGTCCAGGTCACAGCTGTAAGAAATGGCTAGACCCCAACCCATCTCCTACTTGATGCTCTGAATGAAGCTTTAGGGACACTGAGCCAAATTCTCAGATTTCTGTTAACTATTTTGCATAACACACACCTTACCTTGGACTCAACTGGAATTCAAACACTAGTAGTTGTGTCTGATCCCATGTGGCTCCTGCTACCACCAGAGGAGGGAAGAGCTTTGAGACTTGAGACCTCCAAGAGAGAAGATAGTGTCTGTTCCTAGTCCTTTTAAGCCCATGTCTGCGCCCTATGGAGCAAGATTGCAGGCTGAGCCCAGAGACAGTTCTACAAGAGGCTGAGAGGGCGGGGGCAGGGTAGTGGCAAAAGCCAGAGAAATGTGGATTATTTCTGTTGGTAACCTCATCTCCATTTCCCCAGTAGGTGACACCTTGAGAAATTCACTTGATATTTATTAACTAGCTTCTCACATAGTTTTGGAGCACATAGTTTGAGTGACAGAATTTTAGAACTAGGGTTAGGAATGGCTAGGACGTTGCATCCGGAGAGCCGACTCCCTTGCACCGAAGGGTAGTGGCTGTTCGGAGTCTCAGTGAGAAAGATTTTGAAGTCCAGTCTGGCTCACTGGGAGAGAAGACCATGATCTGTTACAGATGTCTGCAAGGACTCACGGTGTGAGGACATGGTTTCTGTGGAGTCTTGCTCTTATGTTACAGACAAAGAAACTGGCACCTAGAGAAGAGAAGTGACTTGTGCCAGGTCTCGCTACCAAACCAGAAGCCAAACTCAGGCTCCTTCTCTCCCTACCCAGGCTGCCTCCTTCCCAGTCAGGTTCATTGTTTTGTAGAAGAATAGAAAAGTAAGGATAATCAAAATAACAAATGGTCCCAAACCTTGATTGTAGTCAAGAATTTTTATCTTCCATCCCTTTCCTCTCCCTCTGCAAAAGCGACTGAGAGTTTTTCAGAAAATAGTCAATGTATTTGAGGCAGTTTCCTCCTGTCTCTCTAGCTCTGTGCCTTCCTTATGGGGAGAAGGACCAAAGAAAACTGATGGTGCCCATCAACTTGTGTGCACCAAGATCCTTTCCTCTCTGCAACTGCTGTTTTCCTGAAGCCCTTTCTTCCATCTCTGGCATGTGCAACTCACCAGGTCTGCCTCTGATTTCTGCAGCTGGGCTTAGGAGGCAACAGCGACTTTTTAAGATTTCCCACCTGACGCATCACATTATGAGTCATCACACTGGGGTGTACCTTTGTCTGACATGCCAGGTTTTCTCTGCTAGCATTTTAAAAGGCAGGCTTTCACTCATGATAACAATTCAAAATTTAAACTAGTGCACTGCCAGCATCTGAAATAGATCAAGTTTGACCCTAACAGTAAGGGTACAGGCACTTGAATGTTTTGCTGCTCTTCCAGGCCCTTATCCAGGATTCAAAGAACTTCGGGGACTGTTACCGTAATATCCTGGATATTAGCCCTAAGAGAAAAGAAAAATGGAAAAACCCTACCAGCATTTCAGCATCAGTAAATGAAATGCGAAAGGCTCTGATGGAAGACAAGCATCTAAAAGTGACATTTATTTCTCAGACTAGCTGTTCTGTTCATTCCAAAACATATTATTAAATTCTGACTGAGGGTCAGAAACCAAGGATAGAAGCACGAGGCAAGCCATATTCCGTGCTTTTCAATTCCTGGAAAGTGAGGCAGGCCATAAGCACACACAAACAGGTGATTTCTGCACAGAGTGACAAATGATAATGAAAACCAGCACCAAGTTGTGCTATAAGAACAGTTACAAAAGTGACTTAAAGGGACTTACAGTGGTTATCATTCATTCTGCACGTACATGGGCATGTGGACATTTTCATGTCATCTCCCTATTATAATGTTAGGGACACATTTTCAATTTATTTGTTTGCTTATAGGGTTTGCTCTGTGGCAAGTGTTTAGTAAATACAGTGGAACCCCTGGACAGTGGCCAACCAAGGGACTGTAACAAGCTGGCCAGCATATGGAGTGGTCAACATTAGGAGCCAGGCCTGTTGTCCTGATACATCCACGTGGTGCATGTCCAGTCTATGAAAATTAGGTCCACTTAAGGAGGTGGTCAGTGTAGGGAGGTGGTCAATGATAGAGGTTCTACTCTGTTTTGTAAAATTTTGTTAGGAATATTTTGTAAATAAAAGTACCTTTAGCTACAATTTCTCATTTTTCCTATGTTTGGCAAGTTACTTTTGGGACACCCTGTATTTATTGAATAGAGGTTACCTGGTCAAAGACAAAAACATAGAGAAGGCTTAGACTGATAAATAAATACATTGGTTTCCACATTCAAAGAGATTATAGTTCTGTGAGTGCAGAGACATAATATGATAAAAGGTCATAAAATCGACATAGAAAATGTACTGTAGGAATGCAGGGCCAGGAATGATCGACTCTGTTTGGAGGGACAAGGAAGGTGGTGAGGGAGAGGGAAGAGCACGGAACGGCATGGAATACGATCACATACATGTGAGAAACAGTGGGTGACGGGTGGAAGCAGAAGCTGGAAATGTAAACAGGCCAATGTCATCGTGTGGACCTTGAACTTTATTTTCTAGGTTAGAAAAAGTCTGTTGTTAATCGATGGTTGAAAATGATGAATGTCAAGGGTTCCAGTGTGTGAAAATTTGGCAATATTACTAGTTAAGTAATTACTGAGAGCCACCTGGACTGTAAACTTTGGTACTAGTTTTCTCTGCATTAGCTACCTTCCCCTTGGTAAGGACTGGGCCTGTGTATGTAAAGGTATCACTACTGAAAAGATGCTCAGTCTACACCTGTGACCGCCATCGTCTCTGCCCTCCTCAGGCTCTGGGTGCCTCCACCAGGGAAGCCACTTCCCATTGTACACCACTGCCTTCTGTGGCCCTCTCTCTGGTCTCTCCTCTGCACTCTGGCCACTCCTATCAGAAG